>NC_079403.1:9295330-9608511 GCF_029220125.1 Pseudoliparis swirei
AGGCCTCTTCCTCTAATTACTCAAGCATATAGGACCAATATATAGGCACCTGTGAAGTGTCTGTTTGCTGTGGCTCTCGCAGAACAGCCGAGGGATGCACCAGAGCAGGTACAGTAAACGTATCCTCACAGAGCTGCGAATGAGCAGATAATGGGCTCATATGCATAATACTGACGAGAGGGTTAGATTGGACTCTTCCTACTCGCTGACAACACTTTGTGATCGATTAAGCAGAAGTCTGGATTCAGGTGAAATTAGTCACCGCTTTTTGCTTAAAAAGCAAGAAAGATAATGTATTCATCTTTGCCGTTCGCATCTTATTAATGTAACACTTTTGGAGACCTTCAAAATACACCTATAGTGTATTGTTCTTTCTGATTTAGATACAATATAACTGACAAGCAAGCATGCAGACCGCTTTAAAACGTGTGGAAATGAGTGTGACTTATTTATGCATAAGGCTAAAGCTGAATTAAGATTTTTCAAATATTGCTGCCTTGGGCAATTGTGTTTCTTAAAGAATGGTATTTGGTCGATTTATACCACCCGGTTAAGTATGTGACATGGCCTTTACAGTAAATTAGTGAGTTAAACATGAAAAACTGGATCATTACATTGAGAAGGTGGGCTTAATATAGGCTAATAGGCACAGCAGTTTCCCCAAAGGTGAAGCATGTGACATGAAGTCAAGCAGGGGACATATGAAGACCAATTAAGGCACCGGTACTGCCTGAAACTCGGTGTGTTGCACCACACAGTGCTTCCCTAGTTCAGAAGGGAAAATCTCCTGCTATTAATATTGCACTTCCTGCGGAACAGCAAAGGACATCACTGCATCAAATTGACAGAGGCACACGCAGGCCAGTAATCAAAAGCCCTTATACTGTAATGAAGAAGAAATATTAAACAGTACATTCTTGCCTTTGATCCACAGTACCACCTTTGGGTATGATAATAAGTCAGCTGCCAATGTGTGAAGTTCTAACAATAAGCCCTAACTTCTCTGGAAATGGGCTGGATGCTAAATTTTTATTTAAGATCTGGTCACACAGTCATTGTTGAACGTCCATTAATAACGGAGCAAAATTGTCAAGAAGGCCTTCGAAGCTCTGTGATGGTTGGCTGATCTGCAATGTGCCTATGGGTAACACATCATCAAGCCAACAAGGAGCTAACTATGAGTTCATTTGGGTACGCACACTAATTTATTGCCAACCCAAGACTCTTGACATACATGAGGAACACTGCTAATGAACCAAACACATTTGTTGTCTATGTGCAAACATCAAAAGTCGTCATTGTCAGCATCCATCATCTTTTCACCAAACTGAGCACAACACAACTACAACACATCATTTAATGTATAATACAGCAGAACAAGATGCACTGAGATGCAACTGGCTGCTAGGATACAAGGTTTAATGGGCCAATACTGGTTTTCAGTCAAGTGGCAAATCCAATGGGTATAAGTTAGACACCCTGACACAAATGCAAAAATATCAGCTGCAACATGAATAAGCATCATCGTCTTATTTTCAAAAGGCAGCTCAATTTTGATTGACCCGTGCTTCTTTATATTTAGGTACGCACAGCAGGTCCTTTGATCCTTCAGTCAGCACCAAGCAACTTGTTCTCACGCTGCAGTCTCTGCACAAACTAAAGTGTTTAGGAAAGGAAAAAACTGACTGAAAGTCTGTGCTTGACACTTTACTAATTGTGACTGGAAACACACCGGCAGAGAGATAATTAGATAATTAAAAGAGTTCCAGAGTTCATTTTGCTTTTGGGATAGTCATTCTTAATGACATGTATGCCAAAACAAATTTTACTGGATAATTCTCCAACAATATTCTGGATTCACTGTTTGTTTGCTGTCGGTTTTGTGTAAAAACTGCCGTACCGTTGGATTACTTGATTCTGAATCACCTGAAATTAAGATTGTATCAGCATTCAGGACTGATTGGTAGTGCTGCAGAAAGACTGTTTCTATCAGCTTGTGTAAACAATTCATCTGCAGAGGGCCGTTTGCTGCAACATTGGATCCTCCCCTGGCTCCGGACCACTACGAGAAAGGCGGCAATACTACAATCACTCAATTGGCTTGCTTTACATCCACTGCTCCTGGGTTTGCTTTTTCTGAGACTTCTATCAATCACAGTTGCCCTGGAAATGGCGCCAGTGCTTTCACACAGCTGCCCGCCCCAAGGGCTGACGAATGGCATACGATTGGCTCCATTTCTGTTCTCCAGGACTCCCAGTCTGTTATCTACAATAATTCAGCCCCTTGGGTCTCAAAGTTTCTTTTTCCTGTTTATTCATCTTCTGGATCACAACTGCAATCACAATACTGAAATAGCTGGATGTGTATCAGCCACAATATGGCTGATTTGATAACGGATACTATTAGATTAGTTTGATAAATAACAATACTGTACATTTAAACCTGTAATAAAGTAATCAAAAGTAAAAAAGTAATAAAAAAGTTATGCACCCCTCCTGGTGTTCTCATTGTGTCTCATGTGACACCTGTTAGTCTCCAGGAGAAAAGCTTGCTACTTTGTATTTAATTCCATTTTAATCATCCAAGCTGATGGGAACAAGGGTAAACTATTTCTGAAGGCATTTCAATGAGAATGGAAAATTATGCTTGTCTGTGTTATGTTACAATTTCTTTAGTTTCATTACATTGCTCCTGCTTTTATGTCCTATCAGGTTGTTTGTATTCATGCAGCATTTTAGGTCAGAATCAGTCCCTATTATGAATAGAATGTAATACGACAGGGTTTGTGGGTTATGATGATGATTAGAGTATTACTATTGGAAATTGTCTGCATGCTTCTGAGAGTATAGTCATTTTCATGTCAGGTCAGTGTGTAGACATTTTGACAAGCTCATAGAAGACTATTTATTCTGCGTGTGCGAACAAATTTATTAACGCGTCTTTGAGTACTATGAAAAGCGCTATAGAAATTGTATGTATTATTATTATTATTAACGTAGCCTGACAATGTAAAGGGCTTTCCTGATTTCCTAATCCATAAACGCATCATCAATATTTGTGCCTGTTATCCTTTTAGGCACGGGAACAAATATGTATACCTTTCGTTCTGTGTTATATTCCCTGTTGACTGTTGCATTCTCCCCCAACTCCCCTTTATCTTTGTTACTCTGTCTTCAATCTACTTTGTATTTGGTCTACTACACACACTTCCAATTAACTTTGCCCAGAGCGAGCTCTACCAGGTGATTAAAGGGAAGGATGAGATGAGTTGGTGACGCAGGGAGACTGAACAGGTGAGAACTGTGAGGAAAAATATAAAAGGTGCACTGAAACTTGTCAAGGGACTACAAATTAGCTATAGCTACAATCTGGTACAGACCACAAGTGCATCCAATGGTGACATTTATGTTTTAACTGTGAATGGTGCCTTTTAAATAAAGATATACACATTCTGAATAAGTGTGGTGTCAAGAGTTTCATGTTCATGCTTATGAGACTAACTAAACCACAGCCAAGTGCTAGAATAACATACCGTATCCACAGCATTACACTTATTATTAGTGTGTATGATGACAATGAAGATTAAGATATATGTTTACATCAAATGGCATAGTTAATAAGTTACTGGTATAAATATAAAGATCTCACCTGCAACTAACATGTGTATATTATTATAAAAAGGAATATTGAAACAATCATATACATTATTTTACATATACAGTATTAATATCTGTTTATATATCAGCCAATATTTCAGCACAGAAACTATACATTAAAGGTAATTCAGGTTTCGTAGTACTTTTGTAAAGAACTTGGACAAAGATAGTGTCTATAACTTTATTTACATATAAACTGAATTGAATTTATAGAGAGCCATATGAATATTAATATAAATAGAGCCATTGATATGTGATTAAAGAACTGAAGTGAATACAAACCGAACTTACACACAGCTGTAATGTTTTTGACTTGAGTAAGTTTAAATCTATGATGATGTACCATCTTGAATCTACCACACATCACGATATTGATAGAGCCCTGCCAAAACAAAGACGTTGTCATAAATTGAACCTAGTCTTAAGAGAAAACAAAAGTAGTTTGAAACACTTTTGTTGTCGAGCTTTTAGAAGTTTGTTGAGCCAGATTCCTGCCAGAAGCAAGTCCGGGAGTTAGAAGGGATCCATACATCATTGTGCTGAGGCATTACTGTGGGTAATGAAGTGTGAACTAGGAGCAGCACTTCGTTTTGTCATGAAGTGTGGGAGGAAGCTCACTGTAGCACGAGGATACTGGGGACAGTCTTCAGGCGATCACAGCAAAGTGCTTTAAATTACAGTTGTCGGTTGAATAAAAAAAAATGAATGCTAGATTTCCTGCCGTGGCTTTGCATTTCACTTGGAAGTCAGCGGCATCACGGTCTGTGTCTCGGTATCCCCAAGACATTTGCCATTTCACATCTGGATACATGACATGTATATCATTTGATTGTACTCCCCATATATGTGCAGCTAGCCAGATACTATTTTTTTTTATTATTATGTGTCATGGTGTTGCAAACCATGCTGAGTGATAGGGTCTAACATGAAGGGTGAATGCAATGCATCAAAATGCTTAAAGCAGACAAGTAGGCGCAATAGATGAGGAAAGAAACCAGTATTTCTCGAGAAATGGGACAGTTTAGCTGTGAGCAAAATCAGAGAGTGTCATTTTACATGCACCACTTACTGGTGTGTGACATAATATGAAACACATTATTAATCTCCCATGGGGGAAACAGAATGCCACCACACATATAGGACAGACTATAGGTGAGACAATATGAGAAGATATACACATCTCAAGGCAATACAACATAAGGGGACTGCACAGCACTGTAATGAATATTGTAAACATACGTGACTGCACAAGTACAGAACATCAAAATCCAAATAGTTATTGGCAGTAACATTACCACAATCCTCAGTACAACCACCAACGTAGTCATCAGTGTAGTTCCAATTCGGGGGAGGAAAAATATAAAGTTATGAGGCTGAGAGAAAAAGATGCATTTACACCTTTTCAATATAAGTACTTATATACTAACATATCTGAAATCCTTCTTGGTTATATATGTGCACTATTTTTTCCCCAATGATGTAGCTAGGTGTAAATGCATATATGTTTATGTACCTCTATAGTTTTGGCTTTGATTAAGAAAATATACAATGGCGTTCCCCAAGGGTGTTATTTAGTGTATGTCTTATTTTTAGAAAACATTGCACTGTCCCGATATATTTTTGCAGTACATTGGATTGTTTCGGCATCACCCTTGGTTTCTTACTTTTTCATGTACCTTATTGAGCAGCCAGCCTTCCCCTGTAAATTCAGAACAACCCCACGAAAAATAACCTGCAGGCTGAAGCTGATAGAAAAATTCAGGGGCTTACATTTGTTTCTAGGCCGGCACACATGATTTTACAGCATGATTTATTGTCCGCACAGACAACATTGCCCCGGGATATCTCGTATAAGTGCACAGCATTAACAAAAAGGACCCTGTATTATAAGCAGTTGCTTATGTAGTTGTCAGATTGCATTCAGGGATCACATGCAAGCAGGAAGTTACATTTAGTTACATGTTTTATGATAGATGAGTACAAAACACCATTTTATAGAGATGAAAACCAAACATGTTGTGATGTTTTGAAGGTGCTCTCTATTTTACACACAAGCTATCAATTTTCCAAGTTCTACATATGAGCAAATCCACCAATTTCAAATGCAAACAGGAGCTGTAAAAGGCTAATCAGACGGAGGTTGGCCTGGACCTGCCGATTTGAAACGGATGGCGCTACAGCCTTGTAACTGGATACTATTGGCTGGGTCGGGTTTCAGGTGCTTTGCATCGATGACGTAGTGTGTTCTTGTTCATCTGTGCAGAAAATATATGGTATGGTAGGTATTGTAGCTCTCATTTCGCCTACAGCAAACCCTTTGTTGTAAAAAATCTTGGCTCTATTAAACCCATCAACATTACTCAGGTAATTGTCTAATTACCCATTTGACAAATTACTAGTTGAAGGTAATCACAGAGAATAAGTATCTCTTTTGCTCCCACCTTAGTGGGTGACACATTGGGGATTGTTTGTGCAGTTGTTTTCCAGCATGAACGTACAATTTCGTGTCACTAAAATAGATTAAATGACGGATCTGCGTTGAGCTGAGCTCGCAGCATTGGATCTGAACTGTAATCATGGCAAAGGGCCTCTCATGCTTGTCATAACCAAGACAAAATGGTTTGCATCGGTAGAACTCCCTTTGGTGAACTTGAGCACTTTATTCGCCTTTCAGCTTCCTTTTGTCACCAATGTATGGTTATGAGGGTTTTTATATGGTTATGAGGGTTTTTATATAAGTACGTCCATGGAAGGAGATGTCATTTCTTCCTTAACAGCTGCAAGGGAACACTTCATCCTACGGAAGCTTGAGTCTCCTAGGTAAACACTTTTACGTCTCCCTTCCCTTTAGTACAAATAAATCCCATACGATCTTCAGTGATGAGTGTCCTGTGTGACATTTGCTCAAATAAAATGTTTTTTGTTTTCGTGTTGAAGTTAAAATGTGATTTGAGTGAAGTTTCATTGCCGTGTGGGTCCAGTGTTGGACATTTCTTTGTGGAGCTCAAACACGTTCTAATGAACATCAACGCGTTTTCCTTTCTCATAAATACTTAACCACCTCTAAGGAGTCTGTTGAATTCATTGTCTGCACCATTGTTCCAGAGGGTCTAGAATGCATTGGTTCCTTCAGCTGTGATAATTGCAATTTGCAACTTAGTTGAAAGAAACCAAACACATCGTCCGAGGGGAGCACATTAATGTATTGTTTGTTCGACACAGGGCAGTTCATTTGTTTTGATCAACCGGCTTAGCTAAATGCATTCATTTGTATATTCATATGTATTTTGGTATATTCATATTTGAAGAAACTGTAGCCAATTTTAAATTAATATTTGAAGGCGCTATTATTACCCATTTTATTCTGTAATACGTTTTGATGAATCAACTACCGACTGCCGTTCACACACTAAAGTTTCCATGGTTATATAACTGTTTATTAGAACAAAACAAATGGCTTTTCTGTTGAACATTTTACACCTTCAGACAGAAAGGTTGCTAACATTATGTTAGTTATGTCCTCGGAAAGATAAATATATAATAGGCCTAGGGGAAAAAAAGAAGAACAAAAAATAGAACAAATTTAATTGTATTAGTCAGTGGAGGTTATTAAAAGGTATAGCTCCGCATACAAAATAAATGTTTTACGATTTCTCCTTCTTAGTCTGATGTTCAAACTGACCCCACATCTACATTACCGCTGAAAAGATTGAGTTCCTCACCAACATAAATGTGATTAATTACAGTAGGAAGGCTTAGAGGACCACATTATATTCTTTAATTGTCTTTCATGCTTTTTTAGGTTGTAGAACGTCTTCTTCACCGACATGATATTTAGTATAAAGGCTTTGCAAAAAAGTCACGTTTTGAACAGGGAGAAAAATATGCTGTACGATGGTTCAAGCAGACTGACAGTTGAAAGGTCAGAAAGAGACAAAGATCTTTCTGAACAGAAGTTCAATATGAATATAGAACAGGAAGCTCAATCAATTAGTGTGGCTGTTTCACCGTTAAGTCCACAATAATGCCTTTAACACGCTGGAATACTAAAAGGAGTGTTCCTTAAACGAAGCCATTCGTCCAACGTCATAATAGAAATAGAAGATCGGTCTTAGGCTCGCACTATTTGGATTGGATCACAGAATATCAGCTGAAGGTATATGGACCGACGTATCTCAGTTCAAACCTCTTCAATCCAACCTCTGGGTAGACTGCAGAGGGCCCAAAGAACAACAGCTAACCAGAATATTTAGAGACCAAATGCAAGCACCGTTTCAATAATTAATTGGTGACTAACACTTTTCTGGACTCGAAAAAGAAATCAAAGAGTATCTGGGAGAAAAACAGGGTTACAACAGTATTCTCCCCTGGCAGGTAACACTGTGGACTTCTACCGAACGTGAGTTTTATTAATTTAATTATTCTCCCTTTGGGGCCAACACTACTACAAATGCAAACAACTACTTGCACTATTACCACTTTCTTTCTGCACTAATTCATTGTCACTGTTTTTATATTGTACATACATGTTGCTATTCTGTTGTCTTTAATATCTTTTTTATATTCATCCTACTATTTGTAAATAACATGTATGTAGGATGAGAGCGTAAGTGTAACCGGAGTCAAATTCCATGTATGTGCACATTCTGATTCTGAAATAATACATTTGGTGTCTGAATTATACTGTTTTCATCTCTATAAAATAGTCATTAATATCTCATGGTACCCCAAACTATTGAGCGGTAGTGTGTAATGATATTCACTGATTGGGAGTTGAGTATACAGTTGCATAATAACGAAGGCCAGGCAAGCGATGGTAGAAGCTGTCGATCAAAGATATCTACGCATCATATATTCAGTATGTCAACATGGGACAAACTGAACTCGCACTTGCTATCGATTTGTTGATGCCCTTAAAACATTGTGTATTTCCGTTCGTTTTTTTCGTGTTTGGCCAGCCAAGCTCAGGGTTTCCTGTAACAGCTGACACAGCAGGGAGCAGCCATACATCTGGAGTGGTGCACACAAGGAAATCAATCTGATTTAGAGAAAACAAATAACTTGTGTCAGTATAGAATGGACTGGATGTTTGTGAATGTATACATATTTCTGTGTGTTTACACACTCAGCGCGTGTAAACACAGAACACTTTGCCAGGAACTACTTGTGGCAGATCTGTTGTATTACATCTGTTGTTTTACATCTGGCATACATCTGAAATGTGTGTTTATATATAAAAGGAAAGACAAGGATAGCATATATTAAAAGGTTTGATATTGCCACACAAATACTTTTTGGGGAAGATGGCCTTCGTCAGCATGTATTCTGGCATTTTCACAATTACTGCACCCACGTGGGAGTAATTATAGGTGGCCGCAAAAAGCACAAGAAATAGATCCCAGAGGGTATCAATGAGAGGTGATTATAGGGAAGCGTATTGGATCAACTGCCAATGCACTGCCAATGGGATGAATGACGACATTTAATTTGAAGTTTCTTATAAGGTGTATGTATACAAGTTATGTTTTCTTGTTTTGTCATTCATCTTATTTTATGTTTAAGCATTTATAACATGTATAATCTACATCATGTGACTGGCTGGAAAGGTTGTGGCTCCCCCTGTTGGGTTGCATCTGTTGTACTGGTTTAGGACACCTACAATTAATCCCACCTGGGTGGAGTCATTGTTAAATTGCCAAAATACCCGCTGAATAAGGGCAAAAGTCAAATTGGTGTGCTGCCTTTCTTTTTTGTATTTTCGACATTTACGATCCAGGACCCTGTGGTTTGATCGTGAGCTGAGCGTGTTGTGGCTTAATTTCTTCTTTTTAATATTATATATTTCAGGTGCCGTGAGGTTACATGCAAAAAGGTTCTTTGTAATAGAGTTGAAGGTTCTGTGTATTAGCTGTGTGCTTCTTACTCTCATTACTTTCAAGGCCAGACTCTTGCATTTTCCCTTTTCAATCTCTCACAACAAAACAACACAACACAGTGGGGGGAAAAAAGGAAAAGGAAAATGTTCTCCTGGTGGCATCTGCAATTATAATCAAAGACGACTGTGGTGGGAACACATCTTGTCCTTGTGCATGGTGTTTGCCTATCCAAACAAGACAATCAGTGCACAAACAGCTTGATTTTCTGGGTGATGGACAGATGCATTCAAAATGAATTGGGATCATACTCAGATACGAGCGTGTGTGTGACGATATGAAGAAAGCAGTAATGTGATGGCTAGGAGCCGAGCAGTGCAGTGTGTGTACAGGTGAGGCTACCTGTCGGTGATTACACGTTAACACCAAAGCTGAGCTCCTGTGTCTTGATGACCACCTGCTGCTGATTAAAAGTAAGGGGGTTCGCCCTGAAGATAGCGACAACGGCCCAGGCTCACCTTCGGTGGGCTGACCTTTAAAGTTCATCCCGAAATAAACAATGAAAAAGTTGATTTTCTTCCTCAGTTCACACTTTCTTGTAGGAGCTATACCAAGATATGAATGCTCGCTGCAAGGTCTGTGGATTATCTTGAGTAACATTGCTGTTAAGATTTTCAAATTGATTATTTTGGTGCATCACAAGCAGAGAGTGGCCTATCGTCCCATCGTATTGGTGAGAAGGCAAACAAATGATCTCCAAAACTAGGAGAACTTTTTGCACAGTAATGTATTATTAAATACACATAATGGTATTCTGCATTGGCAAGTACCCACATGTAAGTACTTGTCCTTGGTCGGAAAAGGAGGTGGTATCAGTGCATCCCTAATAATGAATAGACGTCGCCTACCGCAGCAGCTTCTTTTCCCTCCAGATTATATTCATATCACAATGGTTCTCACTGCCAGAAGCTGTTCACTGTTTTTGCTTTAAAATATTGGTTAAGCAGTTTTTTAAATATCATCTTCTGAATATGTTTAACATGTTGATTACTCCTTTTCCCCCCCCCAAGACATTTTTTGTTTATGAACCTTACGATACTCACTCAAATAGCTGTATCGGGTGTTGTTTACAATGGGGTCCATCTATTCAATTATATAAAAAATGTATCAGCTGTATACACCTCATATACTGGAATTTGAATTCAATACAATACCGTGAATCACAATTCAGTAGTAGTTTATCTATCCATGTAATTGTAACATTTAGTTTGAAAAAGTAAGAAAGCATTGTTGATGTCAGGCCTGTTGTTGCCTTACACATAAATAATGATTACAGTCTCTTCCACACATTGAGGAACACAACTTATTCATCTTACATCGGTATCGGAGCGGTACTCTATATCGATCGATACACAAAGCCAAGATATCTGTTTTGTATCAGACTGGAACAGTCGGTACATCCCTAGATATATTCATGGAAGGAAATCATGCCATTGTATTGTGCTACTGTGTGGTTAGACTATTGTATTCTTCTCTATCCATTTATAACCTTCTTCATATTATTGAATCTGGGTGGTTGCAAGGCATCAGCAGCGTAATCTGGGGAATTTCCTGCCAAGAGCCATCAGAAAAGCAGAGAAATCCTATGAAATATTAAATCTGGTATATATAGTTTTAGTGTTGAACACATGTATCCGTTTGAGAAGGGACTACAGTGCATTTGCTTATTCAATCAAAATATGCGTTTTTATGTAGATCCAGAGAGAAAAAAACAACAACAAAAAGCAAAGCGACATTTTGATGTTTTAATGACGTGTTTCACATTCAGAAGTGTATATAGTTGTCTCTGGTTTTAGTTTAGTGCTTACAACTGGGACTATATGCATGACTCTTGACAGGAGCATGATAAAGACATTATTTCTTCTTCCATTGTGTGTTGTTTATGTCTCCAAGGGGCTAATTACAATAGTGGAAGTGTGAGGCTGTCAATTGAAGCCACAATCTTACTCAAGTCTTGCCTTGCTTGTAAAGGAAGGAGTCCATTCACAAATTATGTAGATCTAATATATCATAGGAGTTTTAATTTGCCTTGTAAATATTGAATATCCATATAAAAACAGTCACATGTGTGTGTATTTTTAACATGGCAAAGCAGATCATTCATTCAGCATTGAAGGATGTGTTTGCTTAGAAACCAAAGTGGGATTAAAGCCCCTGTGTTTATCTGAAAAAACACAGACAGGTAAATATAAATGCGTGAGCAAATTTAGTCATCAGTAATAAGCAGCACAAGACCAGATGCCGACAGAATCGACGAGTAGTGTCTCATAATCTTGTTCCATCTGGCATATGGTGGATGCAATCTTCCAAAATGTTTCACTTGAGGGATGTGTTCTCTGAGGGCTTGGCATATCCCCTGCTGTCAACATTTGAGCTGTTGCGCTGACTGACTCCAAACATTCCATTTTAGGAGGATGTCTCGAAATGTCACCCCTGACATCTGTACAAAGAAAGCCATCTCCACCAATCAGGTGGCTTAGTTTGAAGCGATAAATGGCATTCTTTTGGAGAGAAAGTATAATCTAATATCTACAGCATCCCGTCAGCTGCACAGCCCCGGTAGCTTTGCACATAGCTCTAGTGCTTCTGCGCCTTTGGGAAAGAAGACCATTTAGTTTTTTGGGCCACAGAGTGAGAGCCGAGCAGGCGCCAACAGAGGTCAGATTCTCAATCGCTATCTTGGTCTGAAGAAGGACCGAACACAAACATTCAGGGTGATTTTAACCTCTGGAATAACTCAGAGGAGGGGGGGAACGTGGATCGTATCAATATCAAAGTGAAATATGGCATTTAATTTCATTACTATTCGCCAGGGCAGCTTTTCCAAGTGGGCACTGCAATAAAAGAACATCAGTAGGAATGAAGAGACGAGATAAAGGAAATTGTAATGTGGTGATATAGCTGTAATGCATTAGTTGAGCTACGTTACGTTTTAGTAAAGGGTGTGTAGCTGTAATGGATCACGCACTGTTCAGCAGATGTATGCCTCTTTTTGCCACAGTGAGCAAAGCGCAACATCCACATCCACATCCACTGATTTGGAAGGCAGAGCTGTTGGAACAAAGGCCTGTTGGGAAATGTTTTGTTTACCAGTCCCAATCAGCCAATCAATAAAAAGCTCAGAGGCTATTATCCTCCCTGAACTATTTAACACCAACTGGCCCCTATTACTGAGACCAGTCAATGATGTGTGTCACTTAAATGCGATTAGTACCATTTTCTATTAAGCCGATCAGAAATCTCTACCTGTGTCTCCAGGGGTCAGGGGTGGGCAGCGACGTTGCACTTAACCAACCTCCGAATGGCTAATTTGGTAATCCCCCGCTGACTATACAGTCAATGTCTAATTTAAGACGAGTTGTCTCTAAAACCACCACATTGCACAGTTCTCTCCTCTTTGGCCGTTGGCATCCTTAGTGTTTCAATCCTATTATCTTCATGTCATAGTCTATATGAGTACTATTTGTCCATCTAGTAGTTGATGCTGATTAAAAAGACTTTCGTACAAATACTGAGGATCGTTGTAGTTCATTTATTGTTTGGTTACTTCAGGACAGCAAGACAACATATTGTCATAAACTCACCTTGTGAAGTTGCTTTTAGCAAGCATATGCCTATTTACACATGAAAAGAACACAAAGCAACATTCACTTCAGATTATTTTGTATAGCCCATGATCACAAATTACAAATTTGCAGCAGAGGGCTTTACAATCAGTACACATATGACATCCCTGTCCCATCACCTCACATCGGATCAGGAAAAACTACCCAAGAAATAGAAAAAACCCTTTCACAGAGAAAAAAAAGGGATGAAACCTTCAGGAGAGCAACAGAGGAGGATCCCTCCCCCCGGATGGACAGATGCAATAGATGTAATGTGTACAAAAGGAATCATTCCAGAGTTACCAAACATTCAATGAATATGACTAGTTGTTAGGAGGCATGGACCACGATCCAGACTTCCGTGATCCTCATCAGCATTTGTTAAGAGTTGTGTTTTGTGACCATTTGAAAATGTAATCGTCTTTACCTCTATTGTGCCTACAGCTCATAATAAACAAAATGTCGGGAAATGGTTGCTTTCTATGCTTGCTGTTTTGACTTGCATGGACAAACCCAACAGGAAAGATCCACAATAGGCTCAAGGACCCATTTCACATTACACAGGATTGTGATCTAATCTTAATCGGAAAATATCGATCAGTGCGGCTTTAAATATGAAAACAAGTCCTAATCCTTTAATGAGACTGCGTGTGAAGCTCCCACACCCTGTCTCTGCACCATGTCACACAGCTGTGAAAGCAGTGCCTTATCTGGGAGAGGAGTGGTTGCTGGGAATAGCTTCTGAATGACACGGGTGAAATCAGTGAAGGCAGAGACGGCGGTTTATACCCGCAGGGATTATAGCAGACCTGCCACGCTACATTTTTTCCATTAACTTGCAACATTATGTCTTTTGGGACTTCACACATAATAAAAAAAAGCGACACACATGTCAGCACCGGAGAAGGTCGTGTTGCTGATTGAGTTCCACAGTTTTGTATTACACATTTTAAGACCTGTTTTCATTCTATGGCATTTTTATCTTTGTAGGGACGGGTTTGTTTTGCTCAACACTTAATTGTTATTTACCGGTGTGATTGAGCGTGAACACAAAGGTATCGATAACTTCCTAAGCTTGATCAGCCAGCTGAAGAAGAAGCCACCTTTGCTATTCTCCTGTGGACAGGAGATGGAAGGTCAATGGATCGGGTTGAGATGAAGCAGACAATTCAATTGGCTGGCAAGTCAACCAAAGAAGCTGATCCTCCTTTCCCCCGGCATGTTCATCATAGTTCTGTTTGAGGGGAGTTAAAAAAAAAAAGAAAAGCTGTGAGATTTAAAATTATATTGAGAAGTGTTATTGGGGTGTGGGGGGGAGTATAAAGGTTTGGATTGCATGGAGATGAAAAGCGAGATATCATCTTACACCCTCTGTAGTGTGCATCCTGCTCGTGGCACTATACTGGTTCCATGAAATGCTCTCTTTGTGGATTTGTGATTAGGTGTTAAATATCGGAGAGATGCTGTCAGAAAGCGATGATTTATACATGGGTTGGCAATCAATGCAAGCAGCCATGAGCACTAATGGCAAATAATTGCACATAATTGCAAATAATTACCACTTCTGTAGGGCTTGAACCGTTTAAAGGTTGACAAGTGTTGAATTGGTATTTGACATTTTAAGTAGTTTTACATTTAAATGATGTAATTAACAGAAATTAGTCCCTTTAATGTTGCTGGATGCGTTTGAGTCAATTACAGTGTATTAAGAACACATGTTTCAAAACATATTTGTTGCCAGTATGATTTATAGTAGTATATTTGAGTTCCTCCGCTCTGAATCTGACAGTGGACCATTTGAGCTATCCACTTTTTCTTGTTCCCACATTATAGATACTGCTAATTTTCTTTTCACCTTCCAGCCGTTGGAAGCGAAACACTATTAAATACTTTCTCTTTTCCATTCTCCTCTTCAGTTGAGCCCATGGGCCAAGATGCACGCTTGTCACATTACTCTTAAAAACACATTAATATTCTGCCCATAAAGTGTTTTGGTACTGTATGCTAATATAAATATACTACACCCCCTCTACAGTGCCTGTTTTTACACGGCAAAGACGACAATAGTTACTTGAATGAAATGCAGACTCTTGCAGTCTGTATTCCAGGTGTTAAGGTAAACGAACAGACATGAATGTCAATCGCAAAGCTAATACAGGAGAGGAAATGTTATCTTGAATGAAATGTTCCTCTGGGAAAAGGTTGCAGGGCAGAGGCCAGTGAGTGTTCATGTCAGGAAATATCTCAAAAATATTCTGTTGTTTGAGAGATCCGATGCACCTTTTTGAGTTAAAACCCAGGTTCCCGTCGTGATCTTTCATCATCTTTGCTCGTGCTCATATCAGTTATGTGCCCGGCCTGTGTATGTTCCAAAACATATCGCTTCTCCACACCATACATGAGTCCAAGGAGAAGATGCATGACATGGATGTTCAAAGCCATGCCATGACTGTAATGATGTGTGGTTGCTAGGGAGACGAAGGGGAAATGAGGAAAAATAATTTGACAGTGGCCCGTTGTTGCAGTGTTTCTCTCCTTCTAATTGGCCATATGTTTTTGTGTCTGTAATGGTTTTAAATTAGTTTTCTCCTGAGAGTTTGTGATTGCTTCTTTCAATCCTGTCAAAAAAATTCCAAAAGTGAATAGTAAAGTAATAGTTTGGCAGAAGGATGTAAGAAAAAAAAGGTGATGTGACGTCAACTTCATACATTTTCAGCAATTTCACCTTGCAAAAGGGACCAAAAAAAGCAATTTGTTTTAATAACATAAACAATATGAACATACAATATTTATAAAGGTATTTTGATTAATGACTGAAATTGAAATGCCATCCTTTACCGTGTGTGTGTGTTTGTGTGTGTAGGGCACATTCTCAGAATGTTGCCCTCCCAATGTAATGAAAAGGCTTGTTATCTTTCATAGCTTTACTGTTTGTGGAAAGCACCATTTTACTCATATCGCTGGGTTAACACGACACAATTTTAGCCCCGAGATTGCCAACAAAAGCCCGAGATCAGAGGCAAATCAGTGCTCTCTCCCGCTTTGTGAATTCTCAAAGAATGCGAGCAGAGAGATGCGTTGCCGGCGTCCGAGCGATATCTAGCAGGTTAAATATCTGCAGACAGGTCAAAAACCTTGTGTGAAAATTGTTTTCACCGCCAATGACCGCAGCGCCAACCTGAAGCTGTTAAGAGCGTGAGATACTGGGCGAGAGAAATATCAGGGGAATGAGTCATAATCATTTATTTATCTGTTCATTTACCTCCAGCTCTCTCTGCGGAACAGACGATCCTCGCCGCCCACGTCCCCGCAACCATTCACTCCTCCATATTGTTTTCTTTTTTCTTCCTCCTTGACTTTCCAACACCAGACGGGCTAGTTTGGGACTCCTCCAAGTGAAACGTGTCGTAGCGCGTGACCTCTGTCTCCGATCTCTTGTATAATAAGCAAACCACTAAGACTTAAAAATACCACATTATGAGACAGATGGTCATATCATGTGATCAGTACAGCGATGTAATGTCGTTGAAAGTCGTGTTATGCGTAAGTGAATCCAGACAAGCACTACTACTATACACCATTGTGCAAATAGCAAGGAAGAGCTAAGGCAAAATACGAACGGAGCCAAAGCTTTGCACAGAGGAAGTCGTTGTTATTTTCAATTACCACCTTCTTGCTGATGTTCTTATCACAGAGCCTGACATTGTGTCTTCGGTGTTTTTTAAATTGATTTTTTTAGAGAGTGTAGGATTGGATGGTCCCACACTTAGGGAGGCAGGATGCCTATAGAGGAGCAATTAATGAGATTTTGATCTATGTATCCTGGAAAAAATGAAGGTAGGAAAGCATTGAGTCCCGAGACACCAAAAATACAACTTTCTGTTCTGATACTGAATTGTAAATTAGCCTTGTGAAACCCTGGAGTATTTTTTCAGTGTGTAGCTCTTCACAAACTGACTCAGAAAATGAACTCTTTTCAGGACTCTGCCAAATTAGAGCCCTGTCAAACAGTATATCACTTCCTAAGCATGCACTTTCTCCTCGTTTGGCTGTGGGATGTAGTCTACAGCCCTGTTTTTCTTTCGCGTACATCCTGCTATATTGTCAGCAAGGTGCAATGCTGACAATAAGCCGTGTCACTGGTGAGAATGCTGAGCAGACAGAGGAGCGTAGGTAATGCATTTTTGATCCCCACAATTGCTATTATTTCCTTGCTCAGGGAGTATAGTGTGACTGTGCTAGGAGGAACCCTGTGAGACTTCAGGTCTAGCTTCTGAATACGTGTTAAGTGTCCCATTAAAATGGATGTCCAAATCAGGAGGGAGAAGCAGATTCTCCTGCAAGCTCCCAATTGCTCCTTTCAGAGGGAAGCTCTCCACAGGTGGCAGTTTGAAGTCAGTGTGCTCTGACCATGGGGGCTCACATCTTTCACAAAGTTGGCTCCAATCATTTGAGTGCATGTCATCTCTCTTTCTTTTTTTGCTATGCGGTGGGCTGTGTCCGCGCTATTTTCACAACACATTGCATTGGTATGATTCACTGGAATCTATATGTTATAGAAAATGTGAGAAATATAGACACCCTGACTCATTGAGGTGCCACTTGTTCATTGTGTCTGCTCTTAAACGGGATTAATTGATGGCCAGAGATATTCATGCAAACCCCGATCCATTTAAGTTTAATAAATGATTAATGATAAATTGTTTTCCCTTTTCATACTGGGTTGGCTCACTGAACAATCACACTCACACAGTTGTAAATAATAACAGAACAGAGGCCAAGCCTTAATACAATATTAATACAGTTAACCCCCCACCCTCCTTCACATACTGATGTTTCCATATGCACCCACACAACTTATGAATTCTTTCGTTTTTAATAGCAGCCCACTTAGATGCTCGGGGGAGGGTCCCTGTCATTCAGGCATTGAGCGGCCATTATTGAGGAAGGTAATTGGCAGGAGCCTCATCTCTGGAGGTTTCCCTGGGCTTCAGCAATCTTTTACAGGACCGTAGAACTCTGTCATTAATCAGTGTAGGGATAAGAGAAAGGAGGGATGTGCCAGCGTCGGCACAGACCCGTACCCTTCCTTCCCCTGACAGAAAGATCCTTACCTAATCAAGATGCCCACTCTCAACTACACTTTGCATTTCCGTGGATGTGGCAGCACACAGAAGGAGGATAACTCTCTCCTATAGTGGATCAAAGGATATTAGTTTTAGTGTCAGATTAGAATTTTGTCATCAAAATGTTTCCTTTAAAATTGAATTTAATGATTAAAATAGCATAAAAAAACAACATATCCTTGGTCTCTTTCTCTGATGCTTCAGTGTTCGACCCTCAGGCAAAAGCATGAGCTGCCATGGCTGAGTAGCTCTGCATGAGCTTGTCGAGTTGTTCGTAACGTTGTTTAGACATTTTCATTCACCAATCATAAGCTTTTTGACACTTGATGAAAGGAGTTAACATATTTCTGTAAGATGCAAGAGTGATGAAAACAATAAAAGAAGCACGGCTCCAGCTCCAATTTTATTTTGTAACATCTTAACCAGAACCGTCGAGCTAAATAATTTCAACCGTCCCAAATTCAGACGAAACCGTCAAAATTCTAAATGTTATCCTTTTACTTTGTTATACTCATCTATAATCTTTATGTGCATAAAAACACACGATTCCAATGATTAAGGAATACATTATTATATTTGATAGACATATACTTTGTTCAACCCCAGCGGGAAATTTATAAAAAATTGTGTTAGAAATATTTGTTTGGATTAAAACAGAAATCTTGACATAACTAATTATATATTATGAGATGCTTAGAGCGCGTTTTAGGGAGTTAAACTGGTCATAGTTCCCGCTCATATATATATATATGGTTTTTTTACGTTCTTGTCACCGACAATTAGCTGCTAATCTAATGATGTGTTACAAGTATATTTCTTACATTTCTTTTTCTCATTTAAGAGGAATTCATAATATTATCCTGTAAAATTTGTAAATTTAATATCAGACAAAGAATGTAACTGACATGAAGAGCCGTATGATTCCTGCACTGAGGACAACAACCAAAGAACCAATCGGTGCCCTCTACACCTAATTCCATATGTTCTCACTTGCTCACCTTTGCCTAAATGCCAGATTAACATTGTTTTGCAAGTGAATAAAATGGTACTTGTGTGCGGTGAGGTAAGGTACCATTTTAGTAGAGGTCAGTGTGTCATCATCATTCTGGGCTATTTGACTTTAGGTTTTGTTCAGGAGAGACGCACAGCATGCAAAGTGACCTCTTTCACAAACTGATGAGGGGAGGATTGTAGCGGAGGCCTGACCCCTCCCAGTGAGGTTACTTCAAATTCTTGTGTCCCCTGTTCTCCCACTGGGCGCTTTGAGTGCAAAGGAAATGATTCAAGAAAAATGTTCCACGATATTTCTTCATCCACTGTCTTTTTTCTTGTTTTGTTTCAGAAGCAGATTACTGATTTGTTCCTGAAATAGCCATCATGGTTGTTCACTCAAAACATAATCCATCTCGTAATCTCTGTCTGTGTCGCGCTTTTGGACAGAAATGGCTGTGAAGAACAAAGATAACCCTCTGGGCTTTGAGATGATCTTCCAAAAATGACCCGGGGATCAAAACGAAGGGCAGACATTTTTAATAAACAAAGTTCAGCTGTATGAACTTCAAAATGCCTGACCTTGATCAAATGGCTTTTGGATTGGATGCATCTATTCTAGGATAAACTCCCTTTTCAAAAATATACATTGGCTTTAGATAGAGATGATTGATCTCAAATGACTTCCAACAGCAGGGTTTCCTCGAGAAAAGTTGTTAGCAAGCATGTCGAGCATATTTTAATGAAGACAGAGAGTGACAGTAGAGCACATTCATTTACTATTTGTTTTTACCCCTTCGGATCAAAAAACACGTACATAAAACACGGCAAAGCCTTTTGGGGAAAAAGCTACTTATTCAATAACGAATGAAAATACAACTATACTGTACAATAACAGGGTCTTTGAATGAATGCCTTTGATTACACTGAAAGACACGCGTTGCCGTGTGGAGGCTCTCTGCAGCCGGGACTGAAGTGGGATGCAAAATGCCCAGTGATGCAAAATGCCCGGTGACAGCATGCAGCCTCAAAACCGAGGGAGGAGGAGAGGAGGCGCTGAGCACAGAGTGGACTCATCATGACACAACTAGAGGGTTCTGGGACGGTGGTGATTTAACAGGAATAAAGAAAGTCGTCAGGTCCCTTGGTGACCATTATAGTTCATAATCGGCTCAAAAGACATTTAATGGGGACATCTCGACTGTAACCTTGATCCCCGTGAGAGTTTCCACTGTACATGTAGCCGTGCATTGAGCACAGTGCAGCCTCCATCTCAGCATTCAGAATCGGTCTTTGAGTTTTCAAGAGTGACCCTTACAGGTGACCCATGAGGGATGATAAACAGATTCACATTTAGGCCCGTATCTATTGATGAATACAGATAGAATATTTTCTGACAAAGACGATGGATGATCTGAATCTCACTCCTGCTCCCTCTGCGGCTACGTTTTCAGGTTTTGGTAATCTGTTGTCATGACCATGGAACATACTTACTTGTATGGTTATTTTATGTTGATACTGAGTACACAGTCCATTCACTTTGAGCCTTTTAAATTGCCTGGTCACATAAGAGAGCATGCTCTCATCCCTGGCATATCCCAATGAAAACAAGTTAATAAATATGAGGCTGCATACATTATAGACGAGATAGATGAGTCAGAAGTCTTGAATTGAACTGAACACAGTATGCAGTATTTAAAATGTCTGCTTTTCGCAACTCGGATTAAGAAACTGTGTTTCTGACTTCCTTGATTCCAAGAAGGCGATGTGGACGATTGCATCGATGCAATGAGAGAACGCAATCAGCCCTTTGGTTTCATTTGAGCTCAGTAGGAATCTTTACTGTGTTTGATGGTCATTTACTGCGGCAGTGGATTCTCTCCTCTTTGATCTCTGTGTTTCATCGAGGGGTGAGCACACTTAAAATGCACTGCAAAAGGTTATATGTCGTGTTTTTGTATTGTTTATGAACTGACGTGAGTCATGCAGATACAGATTTTGAAAAGATGAAGCTTTCTATGATATTGTCACCAGGTGTGGTCAAAGCTAAGGCGCAGAGGAAACAGGCAGTCGGGGTGAGGTGAAAAATATTCATCTTTACTGCGAAAAAGTCACATGTGGATCTGAGGCTGGAAGCCGAGGTAACACGAGGGAATTTGGGATATTCCTCGGCTTTGTTAAGAATAAAGTTTCCTTGCACCGTTATCGGCGTTTGGGTCCTCTCTCGGTGGCTACACAAATTTGTAATTAAAATGCACACTGTATCAATGACCAATCTTAACTTACATGTAGATGCCACACACTTCATATGTAATACAATGAAGTAGATGTGTCCTTCCTAATATGTATGTCTCATTCTTCCAGGTTAAACTAAATTAATTTCATTAAATAGGAGTAAAAACTAGGGCTGTCAGCGTTAACGCGTTAATCTATGCGATTAATTTGGCCGCGTTAACGCACTAAAATATTTTAACGCAATTAACGCAATTTTTTTTTTTTTTTAAACCGCGGCAGTACGGTTTGACACTGTTTCCGTTTTTAAAACAATCATTTCTCCGCGAAAATAAGGAGCAGAAATCAGTTTAAACTCGTGGATGAATCAGTCGGGTTTCCTCCTGCTCCTCCTTCCTCCCGTCTCCCCCTCTGAGACACAGAGGAACGGAGGGCGATGTGTCGGGTGACGCGGCGCGGAAAGAACGCGACACACGACACCTTCAACGTGATTGGTCAATCCGTTTGTCTGTCAACGTTTCGGGGGAAAAAAACCCAATGAACACTCAGTAAATCACAAAGGACCTCCCACCTCACAGGTTAGGCTCATTTAGCAGCCTGTCAGTCAGAGAACCAGAGGACACGGCGCGAGGACAATGAGGCTCATTTCAGAGCTGAGATTGTTCTGGAATGTTTGATGTATAACACGTGGGGGTGTGTCACATGCAAAAGACTTTAAACGGTGAATTTAATTTATTTTGTAAAATGTATAAAATGCCCCCAGCCTCCAGAGGGTGAACGTGACATATTTGAATGTCAGTCAGTTATCAAGGCCACTGGTTCTGCTGTTCAGTGTTAAAGATGACAGGACCAATGGGGTCTCAATATATTTTTTTTTTTTACTAATCTGATGTTTCACTGAAGAAACAATTTATCATCCACGATATTAAATACCTCGCTGGCACTTTATATGTAGGAGCCTCTTTGAAAACACAGCTCTGTGTGAAGTTTTGTCTTTAAAAAGAATGAACTTTTAACTTTTAACTTTTAATTGCGATTAATCGCAATTTCGAAATGTGCGATTAATTAGTTAATTTTTTTTAATCGATTGACAGCCCTAGTAAAAACACATCCCCATCAGAATTAATTGTTATTGGTACTGTGATGGTCCTCTTACTTAACTTATCATGACCACCAGCTGGTCATTATTTAAATTGTTCCAATATTTCATGTATGCTTATGAACAAATGAATGACATTCCCACCAGCTGCAGCTGCACTTTGTGTTTAGTGCTAGATTGCAAGTGTCCACCATGTAGCTGAACATGATAAATGTACCTACTAGACATGTTAGTGTTGTCACTGAGCCTTTTGCTGTGCGAGCATTTAGTTTATTAAAGCATTGCTTTCCCTGATTACAACCTCTCACAAGCTGTAGAGTGTCGTTTTAGGTACACACAAAATAAATAAAACCCCAGATTCCAACAAACATATTAATTTCTCACATATTACTTCATTATTGGCTGGTGTTAGGTTGGAAGACTAGAAAGACATATATAAGTGTATTAAGGCCATTTACATTAAAGGCAAAATAATATAATATAATAAAAGTTGATCGAGCTTTTTGAGTAAAGCTATTGTAGCAAAGATTTAAACAGTGTGAGTAGGATTTAAATGAATCTTGGTCTCATCCAAACCTGCAATCATGTTTACTTTCTCATGATCTAATTGTTTTGAAAGGGGCCTTTCTCTCCCTTTAAAATTTTTTCATAAAATTAAGTTCACTTTTAAAAATACAGAATATAAATATGTATTAAATGTCTTACAATCCACATTTTTTGGTAATGGTTTACAAAAACACAAACATTCAATAAAAAATCCCCATTATACTTTGATGTTCTTCTCTCTGCAAACCCAAATTATTCTGCACATAACATGGATAGCGCTATTGCATCAAGGGCTCAGCACGGGTACATAGTCAGTGTACTGTTGGAATTTGGACCTGCTAAATGACTTATTTAAGTGAAATGGAAGATATGTTTTTCTTCGCCCCCTCTTCTTGAGTGATTGATCTAATGCATGTAATGGTACAATGTGTAATCTTCCATCACATGCATCACTCCTGAGAGCTGACACGATGTGCTAATTAAGTGCGGTAACAGGTTAATCCCCATATATATATATATATATATATATATATAAATATATATCTGTGACTTTTAAGATTTATTCTATTCATATGGAGAATCTATATTTCTGGAAAAATTTGACCAAAGAGAGAAAATAGAAACATGTATGCTTGTAACAAATGCAGCTAAACTGTTAAATCACATTTCCTGTGGGGATGATAGGTATGACAGATTGCATTAGATTAGAGAAACAGCAATTATAATGGCCGTCAGGCGAAAACCCCGGGTTTATTGTTATTCTGTGAGGCTGAGCTCTTGTGCCACATATACTGTCAGATTAATCACACCTGTCTGTATTAGTGTAATCACTCCTTCTCCTTCTCTCTTTGTCTTTTGGCCTTGCGTTACTTTTCTGACATTCATTACGCGTGCGCAAATATGGACTTACAAAGTTCTACATTTTATGGAACGTTGCACACCCGAGTGCTATTTGTAGAGACACGAGTGCAGAGAAACGAAGGTATTTGTTAGAAAGGGTTGATGGTGTTATAATGTGCCGCTTCGCTGAGGAAAACCTGACTGAATGCACAGGGGAATTCTTACAGTGACTATAGCAGAGAGTGTGTGTAGAAATCATTTATTTCTTCTTTCTCTTTCACAGGCTTTATGATCCACGGTTGGCAATAATCCATATTCTATGCTGCACATAATTAGCCTTCATAACCATAAACTCTTGGTTTGTTACTCACTGTGTTTAACATGCATCACAGAGGTAGAGCAGCTGACAAGGATATTAGTGAGTTACAGCACCAAAGCAAATACCTGGATCCCTCCTTGAAGGGACTTCTTAGAATACATGTATAACTTGCTATTCCAGAGGTCTTTGAAAAGAGAAGAGCGTTGCACTCCCGTTAGAATGACACCATTTGGGAGATCAAGCTATTGAGAGGAAAATGGGAAGCAGAGTCTTAATCTTAACCCTCCTGTTACTTTAGGGTCAATTTGACCCCATTCAATGTTTAATGTCGGTGTTCTTTGGGGTCAATTTGACCCCAGGCTGTTTTTCACTGTGTCAAACATATAAGAAATATCAACGTTTTATATATATTTAAAGGGCTATTTAGGTAGTCAACAAACAAACATAAAGTACCTCACACTTAAACTTGGAAAACAATATTAATTCTAATAATTTTCTGGAGGTTTTAATTGCTGGGGTCAAATTGACCCCGAGGGTAAAATATGTCAGTAAATATAAAGGTAACAGGAGGGTGAAACATTGAATGGGGTCAAATTGACCCTAAGGTAACAGAAGGGTTAACACAACATTTCATGATGTTTTCCACTTCAGATGTTGACAGATGTGTCACTAAATTGTTCTTATTCACCATACCCAAGGAAATTGTTGCACATATTTTAGTCAAGGTTTCCACACATCATGGAAAACAGTCGACCGATTTTCAAGTTGTGGAAAATGAGTGAAAAAGTAAAATGTCCTGGTAAATGATTTCAACATTCACATATTTTCCAGTTAACTACTAGACTATCTATCACAGCCTCCCGAACAATATAGGAAGCCATATATAATATTCAGGATCATGTTTAATGGTAGTTTATGGACCAGCGTCTTTTGAACAGACTGCTGTTTTTATTAGATTATTCTTTGATCCCTTTGTCACAATTTCCAAGCACATAAGAGATTATGTCTATTTCACAGATAAATATAGCCATAGACTGCTTGTCTTTTAAATCAGACTCCCACAGAGAGGAACATATGAGTGTATGACACAATCTTGTCTGTCGTACCAGCTGGATCAACACTGAAAATGTCCTGCAAAAGAGTGGAAACCCTGGTTAGCTGCGATTCTCCAGAGAACACTACAGTATATGAAACACTTTGTTATATTAGTTCCTCTAGTCACACTTCTCTTGTTTGGGAGGCCTCACGAAACATACAGTAAATGCTCCTTTCTTAATCAAATCAAAGATAAAAGCACCAAAAGGCTCCTATCTGTTGTTCTCACTGTAAGTCTGAGTTGTCCAGTAAATACAACAATAAAGGCCTTGGAAATTTCTGAAAAAACAACAGACCTAATCAGTTTGAAGTGTGGTCTGGCAATACAAGTGGTGAGAATGAAATGAGGAGTTAGAGGGAAGCCCTACATGTAGCTCTACGTTATGGGCACAATATGACTGTTTGTAACATAGTTATAGATGGACAGAAAGCAGATTATGCTGCATGAGTGTTAAAAGAAGTTTACTGTGCTGATCGCAGCTGTCTGTGTTGTACACACCTTTTACAACAACATTTAAAATGCACTTTAACGGCGTAATACCAACATGTGCATGTCTCACTTTACTCTGTTTCGGACATGAATGCATAGTATTGCAGCCTCTTTACAGCCTTGATATGGTTAGATTATATAAGGACAGTGTTGTGTGTTGTGGTGCACTCCTGGCACTGCAAGATCTTCGACGTAATTATTTCTTGTTAGGGCTCTTCAGCACTGATGTTGATCATTGGCATTTTCAATAATACATCCAATGCAAGATTGTCCACCGCGACCAAAACTAATCGTCGGCATTTTCACACGTCTCCCTCTCAGATCACACCACCTCCTGTCACACTACAGGACTGTCTCAGAAAATTAGAATATTGTGATAAAGTTCTTTATTTTCTGTAATGCAATTAAAAAAACAAAAATGTCATGCATTCTGGATTCATTACAAATCAACTGAAATATTGCAAGCCTTTTATTCTTTTAATATTTAATAAATTTTTAATTGCATTACAGAAAATAAAGAACTTTATCACAATATTCTAATTTTCTGAGACAGTCCTGTAGACTGGTTTTATGCACTTATTCATTTGCAGTGTGAAGAGTAAGCGAAGGAAGCACATCAGATCAATATGAATACAGTAGGACATTAATTGTGTGTGTGCGGCACATGTCTTCATGATTATAGTATTGAAGGGTAAATATGAGTTTTAACTACAATGCAATCAGTATTTGATTGAGAGATATTTTGTCCAAAAGCCCATCTTGAACTAGCAAGTGATTCAGGGGAGAGCACAACACTGACTAAAATACTTCTCTTTGCAGTGAAAATGGAATAAACCTGAATAAAAGAAAACAAACTACAGATAAATCATGTCTCTTATCTATTCCCTCTGTGATATTCAATATTTTTCTCACTTTTCAAAAAAATAAGTATTTGTTGTGTCCAAAACTCTCATCCCTAGTGAATTATTTAGTCTCCTTGCTTTTGATATGTAAAAAACAAACATCATGGGCTTATTTGTTTGCATAATTACCTAAGGGATTGGAGATTTTCCGAAGCAGCTGTCAAGTAATGTATGCATTTGAACAACTGATATCATTCTTCTTTAGAACTACATTCCTATCCACACGCAGCGTGTCAGTATTCAGATCAAAGAGAAACAATCCACAGCTATTACTATGCCACTGATATAACATTTGAGCTAACATTTAGTTTACTGTATTGTACCTTCTGCGTCTACCCTACTTGGCCACAGTCCACAACGATCAGAGAGCAGAAACCCAAAGCATTCTCCTTAGAATTTAATTAGAAGTTAGAATGACAGAAATTAGAGCTTTTCATTTATTCTTCCTTTCCATTTGCCGAGCAGACATCCAATCAGTACATATTTCTTTTTTCAAAGCAGTCAGTGCTCAACCCCCAAAGCTTCATTTCGATATAGAATTTCAAACAAAAATCAAGATGGTCCAAAACACTAAGGATTTGTATACATACATACACACACACCCACACCCTCACACACAGAGACACACACATATATACATGTAATATCAGTGCTAGAGAGTCCTTGTATTGTTTACAGAGCTGGGCATGAAGACAACCAGATGCATTACAGGCCTAATTACAGGCTACGCTCCTTCTTGCGCCTCATTTAAGATTTCAAAGCAGCTGCAATGCTCCAGGTGCAGCCGTTGGATCCCGGCTGCTAATCGTGGCACACCAAAGTCTCAGAGATGGCTTTCAAAGCCTTGCTAGGTCTCTCTGTCATCATTGCTACAGATAGTACCAGTTGTGCATGGCCTTTGTAAGGCAGGGGGTATCAAGAGAGAGAGGATGCTACTGAAAGGGAATACGTGGTTTTGGTGAGAGTGGTTTGATATGAAGCAAAATTAAATGTTTCATACCCCAGGAGGCTTCTGACCATCTCGCATGCTTCCCTCTGCTTGCTTCAAGGTTTGTGTTTAATTTCATAATGGTCATGACCGCATCCCTCTTGTTGTTCATCGATCTTTTTCCCTCCTCACCACCGTGTAACTAGCACAATGGCATTAAAGTGTTACGTTGTTTCAGGTTACAGCTCTTAACATCCATTTGTTGTCATTATTTGTATGCTTTTTTTTGCCTCTAATCTTGGAAATTGGGCACAAAGCAAGTTGTGCTTATTCTCCTGGCTTGATGTTTAAATAATTGAAAGCTCTCGGGAAGTCCATCAAACCTGAACTGCTTCATCTCAACACCAGCATCACACACAGCAGGAGCAATGAGGTTGCCATGGTGAGAGTGATTGAGATCCCATTACTGAACTATTTGTGTTGGTCACACAACAGGTCGCTGAGATCTGTGTGGAAGGACTGATTACTTTTTTTATTTCTGCTTTTTCTCCTTTGGTGTAGCAGAACTCGATGAAAAATGACTCCTTCGAAAGAAGTTGTAATTACTTCTTAATAATAAACTTAATAGCCTCAGAATCAATAATGAAAGTTAACTTACATTTTTTTAAACTTATTTTATTATTTTGTATAGACCAACATGACGCTTTACTATTTGTGCACATACGACATCTTCTGTCCCTAACAATAATAATAGCAGCAGTGGTTGCAGTAGAATCATAATGGAAAATAAAAGCAGTAATGGTATTGGCAATAGAACTATCGATAATAACGATAGTAGCAGTGAGTGTCAAGGCAGGACCACGGTCCAGATGAAAACACGATCCATGGCAACCTGTGGGACGAGAAAGCACAAAAACTCTAGATGGGTACTATGATACTACAAGCTCTCTAGATGGGTACTATGATACTATAGGCTCTCTAGATGGGTACTATGATACTATAAGCTCTCTTGTGGGGTGATATGGTACTATAAGCTCCTTAAGATTTGATGGCGCATCACCAACTAAGGAGTTGTAGGTGGGGACAAAGATTTTAAGTTTAATTTGATTTTATCTATTTTCTTAGTTTTTCATATTATCATAACGAGCTGCAGCGTTCTGGATCAACTGGAGAAATGTAAGAGGCGTTTTAGTGCAACCGTAAAATAAGGAATAGCAGTAATCGAGTCTAGAAGTAACACGTGTGAAAACAAATCTTTTCCAGGATTTACCTAATTCTTTTAAATGTTACAGAGGTGAAAAAAGGGATTCCTTGATGTTTAGATTTTTTGGGATATCAGAGCAACCAAGCCTGCCTCCAAGAGAAACTATAGCATGAGATAATTGTTCTGGGCCTCGTAGAATAACTTCAATTTTGTCTGAGTTTGACATCAGGAAGTTGCAGGTCATCCACATGTTTATGTCTTTAAGACATCTTTAAGACACACATCGGTGTTCATCGAGGCTTCATAGATCTGATCAATTGGACTTGAATCAGCTTGGTGCGGTTCCTTTAAGGCCAATCAAATGTTTTAGTCTCTGCAATAGCATACAATGGCCAATGGTCTCACACACAGCACTGGGGTCTGACAAAACAAGAGGACTAATCCTTTGTCTGATGCAATTTGAAGATCATAAGGGATTTTCACCAGTGCTGTCTCTGTGCTATGATGCACTAAATATTGACTGAACATTCTCAAATAAACTATTATGTAGAAAATCACACATTGATTTGCTTCTGTTTCTCAATGATCTGAAAGCGGAAGGTCTAACGATCGGTCTGTAGTTAGCCTACACCTTTGGATCGAGATTGGGATTCTTAAGAAGAGGTTAAATTACATCTCCTTTAAAGGACTACTTTAGAGGGGCTATACTGTCTAGTGTCGTTCACAGTGAGCCTTTAGCACTACTATCACAAGATGACCATTCTGGGACGGACTCAAATTAACATACGTCCTCTATATTGTAACATGATATTTAATTAAATACAGATGGAATCACTTCTTTACATTTAGATACAGCATGATCAGATAGACATCTATATTAGACATCCCTGGACTAATACACTCTGGTAATAAGAATTCCAAAGTTATTAACTAATGGTCTTGAGTCAGTTATAATTTTGGAATAACCGCATGCAAATCTTGAAAAACCTGAGAAAACTGTTTTCATTTGATCTATAAAGCACCTGGGACAAAAAACAGATGGTTGAATTACTTTAACTGTCATAAAGAGGAAATCAGCCTCCCAACCAACTGTCAGATTGTGTGTGTTAGAGTTGTCTTTTGATACTGGAAGCTCCAGCAACTGAAGATACACTATTTGACAGCGAAATATCAATCAATTTTCCATTAAACTGTTTCTGAGGATATTTGGTACAGTGTGTTAGGGGAATAATAATATGGATGTGTTGGAGAGAATGTTTCCAGACTCATTTAATCCCTAGTGTGAACAAAAAACAGACGTTTAGATGAAGTTGTCAATTAACAGCTGTAAAGATGTGTTCCTCTTATTCTCAGGGGATTTCTAATGTGACATCCTACAAACTCCTGACGTTTTAAATTTCAGACTCTTCATTTGATTTAATGTCATGTAAAGACTATGTGATGGTTTTCTTACAATGCAGGTGCATTCATTTTTCCTGGAAGTTTTTACTTTTTGGAAAAAGGGAACGTTTTTAAAGGACTCAGGTAGTTGGCCCCTGGCATCTGTCATTGACAGTAACTGAGAGCTGAGGACACAAAGGAAATAGAGTCATCTAAAAATAGGTAGACTCCAGGTAAGGAGTCTTTATATCTCGATGGATCCAAGGTATGTTTGCTTGTTTTCTTCTTTCAGCCTGAGATGCCTGCAGGGATCAATGGAGTTAGAGGGATTATTTTTCCAGTGCCTTTGGAATGATTGTCAAGGTTCCTCGGGATGCACAAACCGGTTATTGCATTAACATCAAATCACCAAATAATTCCTCATTTGGTCAAAATATTGATCAAGTCTTTCATAGGAAATCAACGTCTTTCTAATAAATCCCTACTGACTGAAGACGGATGCTTCATAGTGTCAACTATAGGTTTCTTCAAGGGGAATGTCTTGAAATGGGTCTCTCCTGGAGACAAAGACATAATAATAATAATAAAAACAATAAAATAAACAAAAAATAATAATAATAATAATTAAAACTATATAGCGCTTTTCTAAATACACAAAGACGCTTAAAAGACATCTCCCTTGGTGATTGTGGGAATGCCATATCTGTCTTTATGTCCATCCATCCACTAATTCCTTATCCACATACTTTCAAACTCAATTGGTACTGCACGGTTTTCTAAAAGCATTTTTGTCTCTTCACAGTCCTCACAGGAACGCTCCTTTACATGCTCGATGTATTTTAATATTACTTTGGTCTCTCATGATCATCTCGGCATTACAAATATGATACAACACTCATATTTGCGAGTATCTGAAGTCATGACTCTCAATCCCCTTGACAATGAACGGGCAGAAAACATTTGCTTTTCATTCAAACTACCATTTGTATGTTTTTACTTAACAAAGCTTTTGCAATGAGATTACTGATCCAACTTGATGTTGTGTGGACAATTATTAATGCAGTGCCAACTTGATCAGTGGCTCCTGCGTGTGAGATAACAGCGGTGACAAAGTGATGGTAATTTCTGGCTGAACAACCTTTCAACCGCAAACCACGCTCCAATCTCTTCTCTCCCGCTGCTACCGTGTGCCGCTGTGATTAATGCATCTTACTCTCCACATGCCGCCCTTAAGACAACAGCAGTTTACCGCTTCCTTTTCCCCCGCCACAAGTCCACAAGAAGACCCAGTCAAATAGGATTACAGTTAGCATTTGGGGGGAGGGTGCTGTGTGTGCATGCGAGAGCACAAAAGAAACATCCATGAAGTATTATTTTTATGTTTTGGGCCAATTTATGTCAAAGGAAAAAAAAAAAGTGCAGCAGCTCGGTGGGTTCATACTTTGGCAGTCGTGGTGTTGCTCAAAACAAGACTGGAGGGGGTGAGGTAGGGATTTTAGGGGGTGATTCATTGCAATCTGTCACAATGGTGTATGTGCCCAAAGCTGAAATCTCAGGCTACATTCTGCCTTAATAAAGCCTGTTGGCGTTCGGCCACATTACTCAGTAGTCACATGCCAGAAGATATCTCATGTTCCCCAGTGAGACTGCACTATTCTCTTTCTATCTATTATAAGAAGCTGCTTTTTTTTTGAATCCCCATTTCTGATGTTTATGACATTAAAATGTTCAGATGTTCGTTTCCTAGGTGGCACCTGTTGACATCGTTCTTTCTACCAGCCAGAGCACATCAAACTAATTCGATCTGAAGCCTTATTTTTAAGACCACAAATTTGTATTTTGAATGTACAGTAAAACATATTTTTTTACATGCTGCGCCAAAATGTCTCTTTTTATTCAGTGTGGCAGATAGGGAAAAAAACAGAATAAAGTAACCATTAAAGTAAAAGTGTCATCTCAATTTCAGGTAATAAACTTCTTGTCCTTTCAGCCCTAAATGCAAAAAAAGAAATAGAAAGCATATTCAGCACTTACAATTAGATAAAGTGCAATAACACTCGGAACTAATGCAACCTTAACGATCATAGCGATTAGCTATACAGATGTTTAAAAGTCACAGTTTGGTCTGTACTGATCTCCATTTTCAAATTCTCCTCCAAAGACTGGGCCCTTCAAGGTGATGACAATGGGCTGTGGTGTAAATGGTGATGCCACAAAGTCAGTCAATCCCTTCTTTGTGAATTCTACCAGTCCTTCCATCCATGGCGACCACTGGTCCCATTTGCAAGGGAGTAAACTTGGAGAAATCGTAGCCCAAAGGGAGAGTTGCAGACTGGCTCTTTTTGCCTCATCACCCACTCTATCCCCAAGACAGGAGTAACAACTTTCAGACGACGCAAGGCCAGAACACAGATGTTAGGCAATCTGGTTGTCAATAAAATGTGTCCCTGGTTTCAGCAGCAAATAGAAGGAAATTGTAAAAAAAATAGTTTGCTGCCAGTAACCTGTTGATGTGTCAAGGCTGAGTCCTTCCTACGTGGCTGGGACAGCGATGCAGACCCGGTATCTTTCTGTGGATGTGTTTTCTGACGTTAATTCTCAGTAGTCATATGTCTCAGAAATGACCATCACCATTTTTCCATTTGTCGTTACTGCAGATGATGGCTTTGTTACTGTATGATGAAAGCAGAAAGTAGGAATTGGTGGCAAATAAAAAGACCAAGCCACATAGAAACGTCTGACTTCATTGCGCTGGATGAGATTGAACCTGTCTGTCTAACCACCTTTCTGTCCACCTGCCACTGAACGGCAATTGAGTTGGTGCAGCTGCACGCTGGACCCAGCTGTCAGTCAGCAGTCCAAAGGGTAATTCAGGATGACACTCTCTGTCAATCTCTGCTCAGTCCCTGCTTATTTTCCGAAAGCACGACTGGGAGATGCTGTGTGCGCATCACATTCTGTGTATGATGGCACATTTTCTTGGTCTTAATTCTGCTCTGCGTCGGTAGCGGAAAGAGATTGTTGTAAATTGAAAGCCGTTCTTTGCACCTTTTTAATTCTCTTACACTGCATCTTTGACCCCTTATCTTGGTTTTCCTTAAATTTACAGAGCCTGTAAATTCAGCTAGATGTCATGCAGTTGTGGACCACATGTGATGTGACAACATTGCTGTGCAATCCTGTCAAATGAGGATAAGTACATCACAATCCCAAGTCTAACACAACCACATAGAGAGCTCACACAGCGCCGGTTACATCAGCCTACCAGAGCTGATCTGAACCAAAAGGATAAATATTTCTGTAGCATTGACAATCTCTGCTCCTAATCTCTGTCTTTATGTAATCATGTGCTTATCATGAGTGTAATGATGCAGTTTTGGAGACGTTGCTTCCAGGGCATATTGCAGACACGATAGGAAACTTAAACACGAGAACCAACACTGTTGTGATTTAAAAAGAGTATTATACATTTTTCTGCCTTGCAAAGTACTACAGCCCATGTACAAAATATCATTTCATGTGTTTCACTCTTCATAAAGAAATCAAAACAAAGTGACTGAGCAAAAGTCAAGCCATAAACCAAGAAAATATGACTTTTGTACCTTTGCTAGGTCTTCTGTTTTGGCAAAGTGACCTTCTTTGCTGATATGATCGTGAGTTATATTTGCCCAACAGACAGTGGAGAAGTTTAGAAAATCCACCTGTCGTTTCCTCTTATTATGTCATATCTGGGGCCACAAATACTGTAGGATTGTCCAAACAAATCACAGAGGAAGCCTGTATGGCTGTGGCCTCTGGGAATGCTGTATGTCAAGGAGGGTAGCCGTAAATAAGCGTGTCTCTGTGCATAACGTTCCATGTTCAGACCCCCACAGGACAGATTCTCTCTCGTGGAACATAGATCTGAAGTCTGTCACCAAAACATGGATGAAAGGTGGACAGAGCAGCAGCAAGGGGATATTATAATTCAGGAGTGAAAGACTGTGCTGTGTATCTGTCAGCTGTTGTGCTCACCCGTGGTCTGGGCAGTGATGTCATGAATCAAGTGAGTCAGCCAAACTATCACAGATAGCAGAAGTCAAACATTATCCTCCCAAGCACCAATAAGACGTACGTTGACAATGATAAGGCTGGATTGGCAGCCCTCTAGAGGCCTTTTGACATCATTGGATGTAGGCCAGCATCCCACATCCTGTGGATGGATGGCGGGCTGACAAAGCTTAGGTAAACATTGTGCCTTCAATGACAAGCTTATATAAAATATTAGGAGAGGAGGAACACTTGTCATATTGTACATTAAGTGGAAATATAATTGTGTTACTTAGAGCAGAGATCATAGATTTTTAAAGCATGTTGGTGTTGCAGTACAAGCTGTCAACAGACTCACTCCATGAGGTTGACATTGCACGTCAGCTTGTGGCTACCTGGCAAATAAAATCCCAATATCGTCCCTCAGCTCCATTTTCAGAAATTTGTCTGTCTTCTGATTCGCGCTGTGCAACACAGCTGGCATATCAAAACGTTGTTCAAACACCTGCCAGCTGTTGGAAACAATCTTGATGAGAGCTGTGAAACTCAGACCTGGTCGGCCAATTTCAACAGTTGATATAAGATTGTCACAGGTATATATCGCTGTCCGTTTATATGTTGTCCAATTTGTGCCAATATGAACGCTTTGATCTGTATAAAATATATTCATTATTTTATATTACGATCATAAAAGTTTCTTCATGCAAGCACACTGTAATTGGCCATCTTGGGCAATCAGTGCAGTATGACAGTGTTTACCCTGCGACATTCAACTCGGGCAACTGATTATGAGTCAAGAAATATATATATATATATATATAAATATATATTATATAATTTATTTATGTTTACCTCCTGATAATGAGATCCTGTCACGGGGGGGGGGGGGGGATTGAGACTGAACCAGAACAGTACAATTGCACATAATAATTGAACTCATTGTTAATATATAAATATTGGTGCATGAAGCTTGAGGATAAAACATTTGAAGTCTACTGATATACAGTTCTAAATATATACAAAGTATAATATACAAATATACAAACAAAAAAATGACAGAATATACTCATCAATAAGGTTCTGTTAAATATACTTGGTTTGTGCAAAGATACTGAGGTTACTGCAATGCATTTGTTGATTATCATTAATTCTACAGTTTGCAGATATGCATTTTCAGCAGAAGTACTAAAAGGAAGATATGATTTTGACGTAATGTTATAAAAAGTACCAGAAATTTGAGTATGCTCGAATCACTCACTTTTTTGAATACATGTAGTCATTTATAAAATGTATAAAACAGAGAAAGGTGTTTGACTGCAGTAGCTACTCATCCATGTTCATATCTGGATGTCTGGTTATTTGTGGATCGTCCTGTTGGTAGTACGGAGACATAGCAGGTCGTTTTAACCTTTGGGGTCAATTTTACCCCATTCAATGTTTAACGTCTCTAAATAAATGATTGACATCATTTTTTTTGCTTCATATTTCATGACTTTTCCTAATTTATTGGGGACAACTGGGAAAACATACAATTTACATAATGATATGTTTTCACTGTCCTGTACACAACTTGTACCCATCTGTGTTCTTTGGGTTCAATTTGACCCCAGGCTGTTTTTCACTGTGTAAAACATATAAGAAATATCAATTTATTTATTTATTTAAAGGGCTATTTAGGTAGTCAACAAACAAACATAAATTACCTGACACTTAAACTTGGGAAACAATATTAATTCTAATCATTTTCTGGAGGTTTTAATTGCTGGGGTCAAATTGGCCCCAATGGTAAAAATATGTTAGTAAATTTGAACGTAACAGGAGGAAAGAGCAGTATCAGCTTGTGGGAGAAGCTCTGTTCCTACCACAAAGTAATTACTTTTAATGATAGTATATTTAATGTATTAGTCAAGCTCATCTGGAAATGATCTCTCTAATTTCTCTATTAGTATGTGTAGCATCAGCTCCCACCAAAGCCAGCTCTATCATTATGCTGCGCTATCTTATAAATGAGTGACTAAACTGCTTTGGAATTTGCTTTGAATTATTGTATTAATATAAGTTATGTAAATACATCTTCTCGAGCCTAATGATGATAACATGTCAGTGTTGTCTCTCCATCAGTCACGAACGTTCACTTTTTGGTTTAGGGTTAATGTCCTCTGTGGGTTTTCTTCCTCCTCTGCACATTAACAGAGTGGAGAGTGTTGTGACTTTTATGGACTGAAGTCAAACACCTGCAGAATCTGTACGCTCACATTTGCCATCATTGATGAGGACCAGTGATGTTTTGCAATTTAATTAAGGAGGATATAATTAGGAGAAGATTTTGATTCATTAGCCTATGGAAGGAAGCGTAGTTTCCTCCCTGGGCGGACGGCCCTCCCACTTCAAAGGGAGCTCAGGTTCTTTGATCCACGACCAGGAGTACAAGACTACGACCACTGTGATTACTGTGCACTACGTGGCTTCGCCTCTGCTGCCTCCGGACACCGGCTCTGAAAGATGGATGGTAATTGTCAGCCACGTTCGAAAGATAATGTGATCTGATTCCGAGAGGATTTGGCCCCTAAACCGCCTTGTCCCCGGCTGTCGAGATAAACTTTGTGTCATGTCCTGCTCAGGTTTTGCTACTTTCTTTCTTTTCTTTTATCCTCTCCCTCCATGTGGCCGGTTATTTCAGCTCACTTACCTCAACAGTTCCTTTGAAGAAAAAGGACACAATGATATTCCAATTCACTTGGTGGCTTGGTCTACCAGTAACCTTCATTTCATTTTCAACATCCTGCGTTGGTGGCTGATGCAGAGCGTGTAGGAGCCTTTTTCCTCTTTTCTGTAATTTATTTCCTGTGTCTTATCTTCTTTAAAAGCTTTTCTACAATTCCGATACAGATAGATGCGCTACTTTGGGGCGGAGAATCCCAATTAATTTAGAGGTCGTTTGTTTGGTCCTCCTCATTAGATCAATTCTATGCAGGAAGGAAACGGGGAAAATCGTTACACAGCTTAAAAGAAACCTAAGTGAATTACAGTAATTATTTAATGCTTGGTCTTGATCAAGCTAATTGTCTGTACAGGCTTTTATTTATTTCCCTAACAGCCCCTTCATCTCCCAAGGTCCCTCTGTGGATTGTCATGAAAGAAACATTCTTGAACAGAGGACGAAGTCAATGGAATGTTTGTGCTTACAAATATTGTAAGAAACCCGTTTGGAGAAGTCTCATATTCCTGTAAAGATCATGAAATAGACCCACATTCTCTCAACTAATGTAGGCGATGCTACATGTTGTGCTACATCACCGATAGTAATCACTGAAATGTATCGGTCTGTATGAATGTTAAATTTCACGTGTATTTGTTACGTTTTGGGCAGTTTTACGGGTGGAAGAACGTAACAGATAAGCAGATATCAGAAAGAAATCAGATAAGGTTTTGTTGGATTTTATCCCTGAAATATATTATTTATGTGTGGCCAGAGGATAAAAACAGACTTTATAATTTGTAAAATGTCAAGTTTGATAGAACAGCAAAAACTCCTTAAGCAACTCTGTCTGATTAACTTATAAATTGTGTTTCTGAGGACTGCTTCACAATCCAACTGTTGTTGTTGTTGTTGTAATAAGTTAAGCAGTAACTATTTACCGCTCTGATTAACGGGTGTGGGAGAGCAAACAGTAAACTGTGGGACTGAAAGTTAAATAGAATTACAAATAGTAACACCTTGCATCATTAATAATTTGAGATAATATAAAGAAGTAATTACGAGGGATGGGAATCGGAAAACTGATTGTCTTACCTGGTATCCAAACTATTTTTATATAATGGTGCTAAATGTAGGTCATTTTGGGTAATTGTCCTATGCTTTAGAAGCAAATGAAACAAGACATACCTTCACATGCAAGCGACATCAGGAAAGTATTCAGGCGATCTAAAGTACGGCCAGTTCCTCTATACATTTGGGTTCTGCTGCTCACACAGAATTATGAATATCCTCTCTTCACCAAGAGTGGCGCAGCTTTTCCTCTCTCTCACACACACACACACACACACACACACACACACACACACACACACACACACACACACACACACACACACACACACACACACACACACACACACACACACACACACACACACACACACACACACACACACACACACACACACACACACACACACACACAAAGGTTATAACTGTTTTCGCTGCACTACTCAAGCAGATGTAGTTTGGTTCTGGCCCAAAGTGAAATGACATCCTGCCAGCTGGAGTTTCTCTTGAAGCACAGAGGATATTTGTGTTGTTTGTGATGCTCAAGTTAAAAAAAAGGTGGATTTCTGTGTGTTGACTCCTCTCACATACAAGGCACAGAACTTGACACTCTTGCTCCAGCACGAGGAGGCAAAAAAGAGGGTTGATTAATGATTTTGTAAACCATATAACCTTCAGAAAAACTCTGGGCAGGACCAGTTCTGTATTCTGTACTTGGGATTGGAGCATGAGAGCAAACAAATGAAGGATAGACAAACAGTCCCGTCCAGAGACATTAAGTTCAATGTAGCACCGCATTTGGCAGGCCAACTGGAGCTAAATGAAACCCTCCTGCTAATTAATGCAGTTGCACACGCTGACATGGCTGCAACTCAGAGAGCAATGTCTCCGCTGCCTGGTTTATAAGTTGAATTGTTTATTGTTTATGTGCATTGGATAGAAGGGAGAACAATTTGAATTGCACAGTCAAAGTGGGGAAACATTGCACAGCGGCAGCAAGTATCCAGGCTCTTATGTGGACTGAAATACAGCAGCTATACTTTAAAGTGTCAGTCAAGCTCATAAAATATAGCTTGTAATCATAGATGTAGAAAAAACTCGTTCTACGATTCTGTCCTTTAAGAAGGAAATGGTGGTGTGCAGTGAAGCAAATTGGGATAATACTTCTGAATGAAACTTCCTACAATGTAATTTGAATTTCACTCTGTCCTTTGAGGTCAGTGAATCTTTGTCAGACCCTGTGCCCTGGGAAGGTAAACTTAATTTACTGCTAAATCTCTTTCCACTACTAAGGCGCAGCATATCCAATTGTGAACCTACTAAACATAATCAATTATCTGAGCTCCAATGGCAGAGAATGCAGAATGCTGATAAGACTTTGTAGACTTTTTTTTCTAATGAAGAGAGAAAAGACGATTTGGTTCAATACCCCTGAGAGAGGTTTTTTTCTTCTCCTGGTAAAAGAGAATTATTCATTGCATTCTCTAAGGGAAAAGTCGATCATTCCCAATAAGTCACAGAGTTGTTGTCCCCTTTCGGTTGTGCTGAATAGGATGGGCAATGTCGATTGTATGTCATATGCTTTGCTCTACTTTTTCTTCGAGGCATCTATGTCAGTGCGACAGTGAAGTGACTTTGCCTCGTGGTAGCAGCTGACACTTAGGGATATTCATCAAGGTGCAGTGAGACCGCCATGTCAGGGGATGCCGGCGTCGCCTAAAGTCAGCATTGCCTCCGTTTACACGGCAGCCCTCCTGCCTCAAATTCAAACGTTCCGCCTTTCACTGCTCTGTACTCGCAACAATGAAGCATGAGATTCAGAAATAGCCAGGAAAACGTGGTTGTGTGCGTGTGTTGGCTTTTTCAGTCATAATTAATTTGACAACAACCCCCTGGTTGTAAGATGTTAGGATTTTAGGAGGTCATCTCCCTAATGTGTTCTGTTGATCATTTCATCCGGCTGATTTGCATGTGAAGAGCTGGAGTGCAGAGATGTGCAGTGTCACACATATAAAGAATGACACTTCACTGGAGAACTGTATTGATTCTTTTTGCTACGATTTTATGACAACCTTAGGCTTGTCTTGACAAATGCTACATGTGGGGCTATATACACAGATACAAAACAATGTTTTTAGCCTCTTCCTTTTAATTTTCTTAACAGTAAAATGATTCAAAGTCATGCTGACCTTTTACAAGCAGCATCTGTGGGGAAATAGAATTTATGCTCCGTGGGCGAGGCTTTATGCCAACACACTGGCTGCTGTTTTTCTACCATTAAACAAGAGTTATGTCACACTTCCCATTTAATCACAGGCTTTTTCAGGGGCCTGAGCTGAATCAGAGCACCCAGCCAATGACTCACAGTGAGGGGCCCATTTGACAGATTACACCTGCAGTCACACTTAAAGGTAATGTTAGTCGGCCCTCGGCAGAGGAGGAGAGCCTAACAATTCCATTAAATGTTTTCAATTGACCTTCACGGCAAATGAACAACTGAGTTCAGCCTCGTCAACACAGTACCTAATGCTCGTTGAAGCTACTCCATTCGATACGCCTGTTACAGAGCTGTTCATCTTATATTTCCGTCAAAGTAATGTTTGCCGTCATTGTATCAAGTCTAGGTCTACCCGTATTGAAGTCAGACTGATATCCTAAAATTACTTTGGCCAAACTGTTTTCTCAAGGGTATTTCAGCAGCTTGGAGGGCAAACTTGGCAGTTTCACGGTCCAATGGTGTGCTGTGCGCTCCGTACTGCTGCCGAGGAGAGTCTCCGTATAATCTCGACAGCAGAGTGACAAAGTGTGCAGCAGAAACGTGTTTAACACTTCATCATCACTGTCATAGACATTCAGAAGGAGTGAGGCAATTCACCACATAGAGGGAGAGAGAAAGACTCCCGGCAAGGTTGATCACATCTGTGAAATTAGAAATACTGTAGGCTTAAATAGCCACCAAGTGTGTTTGCTTTTGTAATTATCTGCAGCCACTTATTCCCAGTCTCCCTTTTTCGAGAATAATGCGGCGTGCCACACCCGTGCTGCATACATACAGCCTGAATTTGTCAAAGTCAAGTAGAATTTTTGGGCAAATCTCACAGCAATGAATAGACCAACAAACTCTATTTCATGCGCTGTTAGATTTAAAGAGCATTATAAGCCATCCAGGAAGATATATCTTTCGGGTATTAGGTTTGGGTGTGGAACACAAAACATACTGCAGGATGTTATAATAGTGGTTAACTGGCTGAATCGGTCCGTGATAACACAGCGGCTCAGTTGAATAAGTAAAACAAATTCACCACAGATGACCTCTTACGAAGTTTCTAAACAGGAAACATTCTGCCACTTTACGGGTTTGAAGTTGTTTTATATTTATCATATCTATACCATATATAAGATAGGTATTTTATTGCAGTAAAAAGTTGTATGCATGTGTGTTAACCTTATCTGATGTTAAACATCAAAGCCCTTTTCTACTTCTCACCTTTAAAATTCAGATTGCTCTCTGAAGCAGGGCAAGTTCCCGGCCTTATTTTAGATAATAAGTGCACTATATGCACATACTGCCCTTACTAGTTTTACTCAACCAAGGATGTGACCCGGCTGGCAAACTGAATATTGTATTTAGTAATGTAACTGAATAGGAAACGCTCTCTGGCACAGAGCCTTGCATGTGTCCGTATGCATGTACTTGTTTACGTGAAAACTTTACGTCTGTGGTTTTCTCCCTCTAATTATGGGATTGAGTGAGTTGGGTAAGGAGGCGAAGATTTTTGGTTGTTAAAATAGGAAGATGGGTAGTAATGTGGATATTGAGCCACATTCCACGAGCGAATGCAGGTACGAAGGGGGTCACCAATGTTAGTGCTGCACATGGGGTGAAGGATGAAGACTATAGCTTTGTGGAAGTTTAACAATAGATAGCCAGGAAAGCTTCTGCCCTGAAAGTACAATTGTACGACTTTGCCGCGAAATATGGTCAAAGTTGTTCTCTGAACTGACTCTCAGAACCTTGTTGTGGAAGATTTCCTGTCAATCGGTAGAAGAGGAATAAAGTCTCTGAATCAAAGTTGCCTTTATCTGTTTTATTTCTTGCAAGAAGGAAAGTTCTGTCACAGCTCTCTGGGAACTCAGTCACAGCCTTCTTCTACAAATGCAGGTTACACCTCTTAGCCCCGGTCAAACAAACACAAGTGTTGATTCTAAATTATATGACAACTTCAAAGAAGAAGTCTCCTACATCCTGAAAGGTCAGCCACGTATCTTGATCCCCCCCCCAACACTATCTGTTTTCATAACCCCCGTTGTGAAAAGCCATTAGCTTTACGACGGCAGGCTGGTCTATCCCGTATGTTCCCGCTTCCCTAAATCACTCTCCCAATAAACTACTGATCACCTAAGCTATACTTTCACATAATATGACATCACTATATTCTTCCATTACAACCTTTTTATTAACGGTCCAATCCATGAGTCCTTTGCCATTTTGTAAGAGTTACTTCATCATTTCAGCTTCACTGAAAGGCGATGGCTTTAAGAGTAGTAACTTGTAAAAGAAACCATTTGGTTATATGGGAATTGGGGATGGTGTGAAGTGAAAACACATTTGAACTTTTATAGCTAATTCAGATTATTTTAAAATAGGTGCATTATGTAAAATGTCTCACTGAGTAGACTTATTTTATTTCATAGTTTCTTTCAGGGGGGTTGTGTGTATGTTTGTGTGTGTGTGCACTTGTGTGTGACCAGAACATGAAATAGAGGCAAATATGCTCGACATTATTGAACATTTACCAATTAGGATTCTCCGACAACCTCACCACGGGCCTCGTGGTGGGTTAGCTGATAAATGCTCAATACGAGAAACGAAAATGAATTACTTTTGTGAGCTTTCATAGTGTGTTAGTGAAAATGGCAGCTTTTGCTTAGTGATTAGGAATCTCGGAAATATTTAGGAAGGCTCAGCTAAATATACAGCCAAGGAGACGTTCTCATACCTTACTTAACCAAGTGTGAAATAGCTTTGGCTAAGTAAGGGGACAACCATTAATACTGATAAAACTGGGACTAGGTGCTCTCAAGGTGGAATGTGATTTATGTCACCTTCAACCGAGGTTATAGAAAAGAAAATAGCTGGCACCTTGAAAAAAAAATTCAGACACAAACACACACACTTGTTTGCACATACACACTTCCTAGACTTAAGCTACATCATTGTCAAATGCAAACACTGAAAGTTACACTTTTGATATATTATACGGCGTTATCAATTTTAAATTGTAGAAGCTATCTCGATGCTTTATATATGAAAAATCCATTTTTATGGTAGCAGAGTAACATAAGAGCTTTCCACTAGTTCTGGTAGACATTGACTGCCTATTTGCCAGGAGACACGGTGTTTTAGTTGTGAAAGGTTTGTCACAGTGTAATAACGTAGTAGTATATATGTGTTGCTCATATACAGTACTTAGATTAGTATAGATATTCCTTTATTAGTCCCACAGTGGGGACATTGCAGTATTACAGCAAACGGTGCACATCATAGGAGTAGTAAAGATAAGAGATAAAAATAAAATACAAAATACAACAACAATATTAAATATACAGATTAAAACATATATGTACAAGGTAGTGATTAAAGTGACCTGTCAGCAGGTTAAAGTGTCCAGGATAAAGTGTTTCATATGCATTCATGATTGTAAACCCTTTTAAATCTGTTGTACACTTTTATTTGTGTGTTCTCTCATAGTCATGGCAGCCGGGACACGTGCTGGGAAGATCTGTCCAAAATACAGACATGTTCATCCCAATTCAACGATGACAAAATGAAATTGCAAACATGTTGCAATGCAACATTATCTTTCAGAGTTGGGACCCCTTCAGTAGCTCATGGCAGGTCGTAAAAACTGGTTTATATTTTCCTTCTAAAATCCATTTTCAAAATTCCTCTCTTGCCTCATTATCATAACATGAGATTCTGAGTGTCTGCATAGAGAACATGTTCAGGGTTTGTCACCTTCCTAATTGGCCAAATCACTGTGCAGTACATGCCTGTGGATGTGCTTTATTAGCCTAATCAGGTCGCTAGAGCCGGAGCCCTGGCATAAGACCCTTCTCAAGTAGTTAAAAAGGTACTTGGTCGAGAACAAGTTGTAGCACAATATAAATGGGGAGAAGGATGGTGAGCACTGTCTTTCATAAAGGATTAGGGATTTATGTGTGAATGTCAAGCAGGTAATGCATGCGAGTGCATTCAGCACTGCTGAGGCTTTGTTTTGTGTGGGGGCTTCAGCTGAGCTCAGCCTTAGCTTGAAAAATACCATAAGAATGAACCCTCAAGGCTGCAGCCAGGGCCCTGGATAATAACTGTAGGGAAACGCTCCTCCACCAGCCACAACAAGAGCCTGTGCACTAGATTGTTATTTACTAGTTTAGTCCCAAGCTAACGGTAACCAATAAACAACACAATTAGCACTATATTTTCATCTATGCACTCTGAATTAATGGGTGTCTACATAACTGTTCTTCCTTTCACCCTCTCTTTAAACAGGTGATTTAAAGGGGCGTAACCGTGGCACCATTCTTTCATGCTCGGAGAAAAGAAGTCCCCATTGCTGACTGATATCCTCACTGAAAAGCCTCCAAAATAAAATAAAATGATTGCTTTTTTTCACTTTTTTTGGTTTTGCTGCAGCACATCAACTATCTCTAAATAGCCTACACTTCTTTTTGTTTGACTCTGTGCCATGTCTGAAGCTAAATCAGAGTACATCACACCGAATTGAAAGGCTCACTAAATGTTAAGAGCCTGCCTATATTGCAGAAAACCTTCAACACTGTTGTAACTAATGGTTGTCAAGTGTGTCCACAAAAGGATGGCTGAATTCAGCACCACGGACAGTGATTTATACCGCATCAGTGCAAAAGGCCACGGACAAATCAAGAGCGCAACTGCAGGAGGGAACACTTAACGCTTTTCTGTCCACCCATGCTCGCCTTTACAATCTTGAGGATACCAATCTCGTACTCCAAGACTGAATTGTAATGGTGAACTGTTTTGCAGATTATCTTAGATAATGAAACAAACCGACTGTTGATTCACAGTTTCTTCGTTACACATTTCCACAGAGGGCTTTCAGAACTATTAAGATCTTTAAAGTTTCTTAAAATGTTCAGCATATCTTACTCCAGTTTATATAATACAGATGGTGGACATTTATTCAACAATTTTAAATATTTCCTTTCTGCAACTGCTCATTAGTCCGCCTTTCAAATTGCTGAGTGTGCAAAAGGAAAAGAAAAAACGGGGCATGCACACATTTAATGTAGTTTTGATCCAGAGTTCATCATTACCCACTTCAATGCTGATAGTCGTCTTTCGTACTCTATATTTAAACAAAATATTTTGCTCAAGCTCTCAGGGTTGTTAAGATCAGGGTTGCTCTGATGCTTAATTAAGCATTGCCAGTTTCTAGTAGGTTGCTCACCTTATTGGCCCATGCACCCACACACGCCCTGTTCTCCTCACACATCCATCTTGTTTATGCCCAGCTCTGCGATGATGAAACTGCTCCGTTACTTTGTAACGCGTTACTGTAATTCCACTACTTTTAGCGGTAACAAGCATGTAACGAAGTATTTTTTTTAATCAACTAACGCAGTTACAATTACTGAAATTTAAATGAGTTTGTTACTCGCGTTACTCTCTTTTGTGAAAAATGAACACTTGCAGACAAGAAGACAAGCTAGGCTACTTTAGCTGCTTCTGATCTGACATCGCAGGACCTTGGTGGCGCAATGATATTGTCACGTCTCGGACGTTATGGCACTGATGACACGGAGACGGGACGACGTTATTACTCCTCATTTTATTGGGCATCCACCAACAGACAGCGTACTCCTCTCGGCTCAGCAGCTCGAACGTCAACAACAACGGTTCCCGTCAACCACCCTTAACTCCCCTTTTCCGACAGGTTAACCCCGCCTCCCCTCTACTCCGCCAATCACAGGCACGCCCCCTCGACCAGCATGCACGGTGCCACACTGTGATTGACAGCCACTTCCAGTGTTGCCAGGTCCGCGGTTCTCCCGCGGAATTGGGCTACTTTTGAAGTGTTGCCGCGGGTTTATTTTTTTGTCCGCTGGTTCGGGTAGACCTATTTTGCATGCAAATTCCATGAATATCTTTAAATAAAAATCCATATTTTAAATGAAATAATTTATTTATACCCAAATCCTACCAAACTGACTCCAGATCAGCACGTACACGCCGACATATCCGCGCACACAGGTGAGCACACTCTCACTAGCACCCCCCCCCCCTCCCCTCAATTATATGCAGCACCTCAAGGCACCTTTGTTTTCTCTTTTAATTAGTGTTAATACTGTAGGCCAATCACTTTTATTTCATTGGGCCTAATGTGGTAAAAAAAAAGTATTAAAAGGGACTTTTGTACTACTGCTTGAGTTGAAGGCATGTTGCCCTGTTGATTGCAATAAATAGGTCTACAACATATGTTTATTGTGTTTGACTGTTCAGTACTGTTCATTACATTAAAAAACCAGACATAAAAGTAACATAAAAGTTACTTTCCCTAGTAACTAATTACTTTTGATATACAGTAACTAGTAAAGTAATTAAATTACTTTTAAAAGAAGTAACTAGTAACTATAACTAATTACTAATTTTCACTAACTTGCCCAACACTGTCCGCGACACAGGCCGCCCCTGGCTCAGAATGGCCCTGTGTCAGTGCTGCGCTGCCTCTTCGCTCGCCGCCCGCTGGCTTGTGCCTTTCCCTGCCATATGCATCTGTCTCACACTCCTCCTCCGGTAGCAGAGCCCGTCTCGGCCCCAGCTGCTTTATTAGAAGTCCAACAGAGGCAGACTGGCACACACGCTCATTAAACATGCAGGCTTACTTCTCTCTAACAGCATGTTTACACCCACTAATACCGTCACGTAAAATTTAAACATGATAGATAGATAGATATATACTTTATTAATCCCCAAGGGGAAATGTGTCGTAGCAGTAGCAGCACCAATAAACTAAACACACAAGAATAAAAAATAAAATATTAAACAAAATATTTAAAAAACAACAACAACAAAAACAGGGATGAAAGATATAGATATATACAAGAAGTATACAAAGTAAAATATAAATGTATATATACAACATATATGCATACACAATACACAATACTAATGACAAATTAAATTAAATATTAAAATATTAAATATGCTACTCAGTATAGCACAGTGTAGTGCACATGCATACATGACATCCAGTCTGCCTGCTAAGTCTCCTGTATGCACATAAATGAAAGCATCTGCCTGGCTCTTTGATGGATGACCTCAGTACCAACGAAAAGCTGAAGCGCTATTAACCATCATACAGAAAAAGCTTGTCTCATCCAAGTGAAGATATCACAGCTCAGCCTTTACAAATATGCCCGGTTGACGTGAACGAGACGTCACACGGCCCTGGTCTGATCGGAAGTTCTCCAAACGTTGATCTACTAGCATCCCTCTCATGGCCTGATCCTGTGTTTGTGTGCTGGGTAGGCATTAGGAGCATGGTATTCATGGGGTTCATAATTGATAGATCTGTCCTCCACGGCGTCTGTTCCCGGGGTACAAGGATGTATTTCCCATGTGTTCGCATTTCTTTCTTTTTGAATCTGTGTATTGACGAAATGCAGAAGATTCTGAAAAGCATCAATATCCCATGCTCCAGGAGCAAACAAGGAAAAATGATCTGCCGGGAGCCAAGGGGAGACAGACACAGCAGGAGCAACAGGAGCACATACAACAACAAACTGCTACATCCCGAAACTTGTTTTTGTGTTCATCATCGCCTAAATGTGAAAATGATTTGCAGTGGAAATATTAATGGATGTACTCAGACACTGTGACTTATTTGCTGGTGTATTGTTTCATCCAAAACCTTGCAGAAGTTCCCATTTCCATGTAATACTGCAGCTATTTAGTAACATTTCTGGGGGGGGTTTTAAACTCCAAAGTGTTTTTCCGTTATTTTACAATTTTATCAGATGAGAAATGTTTAAGCACAAATAATAATTCTCAAACGACAGCGCCAGTAAGTCTGGTACTTGTCTGCAAACACCCCCCTCCCCCTCAAAAGAGAGCAACATTATTTTTGCTTCAATTACTGAGAACCCCATTTGGCTGATTACTGATGTAGAATGAGTCAATACTGAAAGCACACTTGGCTTCAATACTCTCCATGATGTGGCTGAGCAATCTAAAAAGACGTGCAACTTGGACGTGACAGTGTGGAGTTGCATTTAATGAGCAGTGAGCCATAATGGTGTGGCTGATGTATGACTTATATGAGATAATAATTTAGCCTGCTGTTGGTCAATGCCAAATGGATAACAGGCATATTAAAATGTCATCAAACTCACTGTCTTAATTTGTAATCACGTGTTGTTCATATATGGGCAGGTCAGGTCCATCATTAACAACTATAAAGTGGGCTGATTGTCTGGAGAGAAGGGGCAAAGGGCACAGTGGAGTGTCAGCAGCACTGCTACTGTAGCTTTAGACCCGACTGCATCAATATTGCACTTTTTTTTCTTTACATACATTTTAATATCTGTAGAGTCTAACAAACAGACTGTAAAATAAGACACCGATGTATGTGTCGGCTGTTTAGATCAGAAAACATGTGGTCTCCTTCGTCACATGCAGGCTCATTAGATTAACCTGCTTAGAGTGTGTCTGCCCAAAGCTTGAGAAATACTTTTGCAAAGGTAATATATATGAATGTTTTTCTTGCAAGCCAATTAGACCGTTGTTGGCCCGGGGGCTAAAAGTGACAAATGTTAAAAACACAGCATTTCAAAGAAAAAGTAAATAAAGGTGTATTTTGACAGACAGTATGAAAGAATTGTGTTTTTTCTGAACATAAAAGCATGTAAATATGTTCTTGTAGAAACCTAAACTTAGCATTATATGTCCTCTTAAACACATTGCTTTGTTAAGGTCTTCTCCCTAATTTCTTGCATATATGTCTATAATAAGAATATATTTTGTGAAGGCTACAACTGTATTTATGAGATTTCAAAGGAATGTTTTGGATAACTGACATACTGCCGAAGTATATGCGGCTTCTTACTTCTGACTGCTCAGTTATTCACTCATCCTACTAGCACTAAGTTTGACTTGCTCCAAGCTTCAAAGAAAGGGAAGCTGTCACTGTAACTTTTTGGCAAATTGATAGTGAAAATTGGTTTTAAATTGATCTAAAGTGAGTCATCTGCAACTGTAATATTCTCTCTGTAACAGGTGTTGCTGACTTGTGACTGGGGTCTGGATACAGCTATAAATATAAAGAAAAGGCAATTTTGTGTGGAGCGACCATTTTCCACAGAGTAAATTGGCCAGCATAAGGTCTGAGTTCAGTGCTTATGCAGGTTAGCCTTAGTGATTTGCCACACTTATTGTACTCCTGGGATGTTAAGTATAATGCATTTGCCTTCTATTACTTGTATCAGGGGTACAGAAAACATATAAGCTTTATAATTTATTAAATGGCATGTAATGATGCAGCAGTGTGAAGGGACCTTTAGATGGTCACTAGTTCAATGACTCACAATGTGTTTATAAAACAGACATCTGTGTTTCTTTTGTGCCTTAAATGTCATAATGTACCTCACTATGAACAAATATGGAGGCTTAGCCTAATATAGCACTCCTAGGCGTATTTTTTCATGTGATTTATTTTCTTCCTCTTGTGAATAATGATTCTTCCACCATCTGATGCAAGCAATCAACTAACCAGTGGGTCAGATAGACACCAATCAGCCATGGTCTCCGTCTCACCCAGCAGGAATGCCCATATCAGAGATGTACCACCCACAGTTTGCCATCTGCTCTAGATTTTCTTTCAAAGTGCCTTTACCGTCTATCTGCTTTCTTGTTGCACACTCGGGTGACTTCCTGAGGAGTGAGAGCCACAGTTTGACTGTGAAATTCAGTGGCTTTAGTGTGGTGGAAAGGTTTTTATTTTGGACCTAAGATGTTGTAGATTGAAGCTGTTATCTTTTCTCTCAAGAAAACATGACCATGTCATAATGGACACGGTCAAAATAAGGCTCCTCTTATTCTGTACTTTTCTTTTTGTGAACACATCCTTCAAAAAGACCTGAACCAACAAGATGTAAGTCAGATGTTTCCATACGTTTAGGTCACAAAAAGGTCACAATATATTGGATAATTTGGGTGATTTTTTAAAGAGCATGAACAATTATATACAAAAATGGTGATATAATGATCTGATATGTTGTGTGCGGAGAGAAATTAATATTCAACACTCCTTTTGATTAAATGAAGACACTGTTGACTTGTTGTTCTCGTCTTAAAAATGTTTTGTTCTCTCTCTCTCTCTCTCTCCATCCACCTGTGATCCTGCCTGCAGAGGAGCCTCCAGCTAAGGTCAATTGGCTGATCGGAGATGTGGTGGATAAGAGGCTGAGGACGCCAGCCAGACGACCCCGTGGTCCAGCTAACAGAATACAGTGTGTGTGTGTATCCGTGCTGTTGTTGGTCCAGCGTGGTTGCTATTGTGCGTTGTCGCCCTATTGTTGTGTATCCCATTTGTTTACAGTTAATAAACCACTTTTGTTTATTTCATTCGTTGCCCCCGAGTCTTTCTCCCTGGGTTACGTTGCTACTCCCCGCCTCCCCTAGACTTCAGTCGGGGAACATAACACATATCGCATAAGCTTCCTCCTCGTTTATATTCTCAACTGACTTCATAAAACTTTCAGAAGCTGCAACTTTCAACAAATATGTACGTCATTCCTTAAACTCTGCACTCTGTTTGGTGAAACCTCGGTGTGAGCTCCTGTGAGTCAATTTAAACTGGTCTATTTGACAAGCATGGAATAGTGGAGGAACAGGGTTAAGAATTATTTAAGTACTCCACTAACTAATTATTACTTGTTATTTGCTGTAAACCTCTGTTTTAGTTTCTTTAATGTGGTATTTCTTATGTTTTTCTCAACATTATCAAGTCTTTTATTTGTGCTTTTTTGGTGAAACTTTTTATTCTGCAGTATTGGCTGGGACTTTCTTGAAAATTGATTTTTTTTGTCTCATTGAAAAATATTCTTTGTAAAATAGAGGTCAAATATAAAATAAAGAACCGTCTTTGACAGAATTGCACTTATTTTTAACCACTAGACTGATCTATTCTTTTGTGGCCCCGGTATGAACATAATTTACCTTTTTGACAGTGGCGGGCCGTCAGGGCCAGCAAGGCCTTCTCTGCTGGCCTAAACATCATCAGAATATATATTTTTTTCTAAATATATTTCCCCACAAATATGTATTCAATTATTTCCCAGAGTAAGAGTTATTCTCTTAATTTCATAGCGTTCCTCTTGGTTGCGCTGCTGCCAGCGCCAGGTTGGGATTTGGAGGGCTGGTCTTTATGTTAGATCTTTTATCCAATCATATTCAGCCATCGTGTGTTGCCAGGGGGCTAACATCTGCCCTTAGGCCTTCAGAATCAACATTGAAGGCGCTGGTAGCTTCAAGTGAATGGGAATGACGATGTTGTGTCAACCAATCAGCTTTAGAGTTGGCTCCTCTAGGCCTTCTCGAAGGCCCCGGAAGCGGCACAGGAGCCAGCTAGCTGGCGGAGTGCTGCAGGTCTTTTGATTGGATTACCAATATTGAGAGGCGGGTCCTATGGGCAGGTAGATGCAAAACCTCAGAACTAGGAAACTGAATTTGATAACGGAATTAATTCGCGGACTACAAAGCTGTTTTTTCAACCCACAATGGCGGAAGGAGGAGAAGATGTCGATTTGGTCGAGCATATACTTGAAATCTGCTTTGGGTGCGACAATGCCCTGTTTAGTGAACAAACGAGTGCAAGTGACTTTTTCTTCTTTTCTCCGTCCCGATGCGCGCATTCTGCAGCGGGCGAGACGGAGAGCCGAGAGAAATGACATGCTGTTGTGTAGATACGATCAACATCAGACGGCTGTTTAGTTTAATAAATGAACAAAGACGTGCTATAGAGAAAATGACGGGGGCGGGCCAATTTTTTTTAATGTCATGCGATCTACCAATACTACGCCGCGATCGAGGTATTGAGCCCTGGTCAAGAGCCATGGCATCATAATGATAGTAATAAGAGGTGGATTAATTCGGGTGGGACTGTGTAGGACCTCACTGAAGGCCCAGGCCCCAGGCCCACGGCCCGCCACTGCTTTTTGAAATTTCAAACATCCACACTCCCTTTTGAACGTCCCATAACTAAAGAGATCCAACCAGAGTGATCAAGCTGGAGCAAACTTCAAAGGATGCGTCTTCTAACTTCACCCAGAGGGGGAAAAAATATCAAAGTTAATAGTCTTCTTCTGTCCATATTGTACACTCCAGGGGTCCAGCTCATTAAGATGGAGCTCATGAAATATTACAAAACACACTAGAAGTTAAATCATATTTCATATTACATTCTGTGACTCCTTTTATATGAGGGAAAGTTTCTGTCTATGTTTTTTAATGCTTAGGAAGAATATTGATATTTTTTTGTGCTCTAACACTTTGTACATTACGGTAACATTCACTCTCATCTTTCTCATTAGGACTGAGGATTGTGTTGTGTAAACCACTCAGCCTGCTGAAAGAATAGGACCATTGTCTGCCGCTATCCATTGTGCTGAAGATTATATAGTTCCTCACAGAACCTACAGCATCACAGGAATACCTCCGGCTCCTGGCGGCCTTGACACAGGAAACCTCAGATTCATCATGCCATGTATTTGTCTTATGGTGCTTTGTTACATTTTAGAGGATGCTCTCGGCGAAGATAAATGCTGTAAACACTCCTTTATGAATGAATAAATTCCCCCTGTGCCGACACTGCTCCATGGCCCACTGTTAATAAACTGATTCATGGAGTAATCCACTCTCTCAAGCGTTCAAAGCCCCTTTTTATACCCCCTATTTATGTTTGCTGTTTTTTCAAAGAGTCAGCTGAAAGAAACCACAAGAGGAAGAAGATAAATCACATTTCCCTGGTTTAATTTATGGAGGTGAGCGGGTGTTATATGAGAAATTACTATCCCACAAAACACCACTGGTGAGGAGCAGTGGAGGGAAACCTGAAAGGGAAGTTCAAGTCGGGCACAGCATCTTTCTCAATAACTTGCAAGAGGGAAAAGTGAGTTCATTACAAATGTTATTGTCCATAACCACGACAGAAAAAAAGTCCATCCAAAGGGAAAGAATATATTGCACGTCAGCCCCTGGAAAGAGAACGTCGTTCATCATTATTATCCGCAGATATAGACGTGAAATCATTTTGCAGAAATGCTGACAGAAGCATCGTCATTTTTAGAGCTAGTTCCTGGGGAAATATTTATGGCTTTAGCAAATTTGTCAGAACAAATGATCGTTCTGTTAAATCTCTTACGTTTGACAAATGTATTACATCACCTACATTTACCATTTCACCATGGAAGAAAATATAGTCAGCGACAAGATTAATCGTGTTTCACTCGAAGAGTACGGCTTATTTTGACACAATCTTTTTCCATTTTGACATATGAACATCCTCAACATTTAGTACAACCAGATGCACTTCTTGATGTGTACTGATGCCACTGGAAATCAATGTTGTGCAAACTTTACACAGAAGAGGCAGATTTGAACCAGTATCTTTACTGGGAGTTATAGTAACTGGACAAACTACAGACCCAAAATGCCTCCTGTGGGGAATTACCGTATATATATTTGTATATATATATATGTATATACAGGTGAGTGCACACTGAGCCACTCCTGCTCAGAGAAAGAGTTGATATTCAGTTCATGCAAATAAGGGTGACCCCCGGTCGGGGTCTGACAGAGTGGCCATCTGTTCGTAAGCCACGGTGTGGCTGGTGGACGAGACCTCCAACCGTAATCTCTTCTGCATTCCGCCCTCTAAAACTAACCTACCTTCCTTGTTCGTTGTACTATTGAGGCATCAATAACAATGCAAATGTGTTTTGCACACTGCATTTTCCCCACTGTTCACTTTTCCGTACACGGGGGCAGTTTGTAATACATCAACACATGTCCAGAAGGCACTTTGAAAAATCTAAATTCAATCTTGAATTGGATGATGATGATATACATTTTATTTATGTTGAAAAATTAATTTGGGACACATCCGCACATTATTGTATTTTTAGTATTTGTTTTACATTATTATTGTTTTTTGTCTCACTGAAGAAAATAGAATACAGACATGGAATATACTCATCCATCCAGAACAATGTTATCTGTAGCCAGCAACAATTCATGATTCATTATCATCATTACCGCAACCATCACTTCTTATGATGAATCTTGAAAAGCAGTGGCCACACTGAAAGTCCAGGATGAATATGTTCACACACAGCAAGACGATAGATGCTTTTCATGAAAGCGCTGGCAACTGGCCTTGAATCTCTCTCGGATGAACAAATCTGCTTTTGTATTAAATTATAATACATACTTCATGTGCAGAATACACCTGACTGTATATAGGATCTTGGAGCTTGAAAAGCAGAAGCGACAGCTGAAAAAGATACAAAGGAAAGTACATTTAGTTGTCAGCAAATTTTGAGCGAATATAAACGCACATTGAACAGAACCTATTCAACATTTTATTGTGGAATAATACTTGTAACTACACATTTATATATATATATATATATAAATATATATATATGTGTGTGTGTGTGTATATATGTATATGAATAGTTACAGTAGGCCTACAAAGGTTAGATTTAATCATAAAAACCTGGAACATCAAGCACAATAATTACACCATGGACCAAAGTCAGGCTAGCTGCATACATATTGATTACGGACTAGAAGCTGCACAGCTGAACACAATCAGGATAATTAGCTATTCCATTACAGCCACTGATTGGCCACGTCTTCAGGACACGAGCAGAGTGACAAATTGGTCGAAATGAGGGCTTAACCGTGTCTGACCATCGACTGTCGCTGTCTAACAACAACAAAAAAGAAGCAGTTCAGAAGAGAGGATTAAAGCGTTGGGAAAGCTTTGCTAAAATGAACCCACAGAGCTGCCACTGGCCAAAACGTTTAAAGAGCCATCATTAGGGCTGTCACAATAAGTGCAATATTGCAGTACGGTCAAGCCAACCGCAGGAAATGGCCAGCAACCGTCACCACCGCTCGTTTCTATTTTAATTTTTTTTAAATGGGAGTGACGCACCCTCAACATCTCTTCGACACTGAGCGCTGCTGGTTTGTTGTTTCTCTCTGCCGCTGTCGCACGCTTCAGCCTTCCCTTCACCCAGAGCACGTACTCTACCGTGTGCTGATATTTTTTTTACTTGCGTGGATATGTTGACTCATTGTGCTTTTGTGTTCTGCAAACACCAAAAAACAAGTGTGTAGTCATTTAAAAACTAACACTACCTCACAATAGTTTCACTGGAAGTGAAGCAATTTGCACACAAAAAAACATTAATTAAATTTTTTTTAAATCACTTTTTGCTATATGGTAAGCAATACGGTTGAGCTTTAGGTTGTGTTTGAAGCTTTTCGGCCCACAGCATAACAATCAGAGTGATGTGGTTTGTAGTGCGTGGGGTTAGGCCTCTGAAATGCATAGCTGAATTGAAAGCATAGTGAATAATTACTCGACGAGATCTAAAGTAACTTGATATGAGAGCTGAGCTCAAAGTTGCAAAAATAAAGGGAAAATATATTCAATGAACTGTTTTCCATCTACTCCAAAGAAAAACCTTACAACCCTTATTTCCCGCATTGTGAAAGGCAGAAATAATGATTTTCTATTTGGAATGCATTTTTCTGCCTCTGGTGGAATGTTGAGTCATGAGGAGCAGAAAGGCTCCTGTGCCTTTATTAAAAGTCCGCTCTATGTTCAGTATCTTATCAAATACAGAGACAAAAATTACAAAAACAACCCGCTATGTTAAGAATGTCTGGCTGAATGGTAAATATCAGGTAAATAATTAGCTTTCCCTTTCGTTGTTTCCGTCTTTTGTAATGTAAAGTGGTTGAGCACCTCTGGGAGAGGGCCACTGCGTTGCCTCTGTAAACAGCATTTCCTCCACAGCTCACGTCTCTGGGAGATCCAGTACCTCAGCGGCATAAAATATATAGTGCATGCATCTTCAAAAAACCCAATTATGGGAAAAGTTCGACCAGCTGATCCCGTCCATGTTGAATAACTTATACATCTCATGTCCAGAAAAGGAATTACTGGTCTACTGCAGTAACTAAGAAGCAGATGAGGCTATGTATCTCTACCGTGTTGCCTGTGGATAAATACTTCATCAGTAAAGCAAGTGGAAAACGTAATTGATTTAAAATTCACGAAGACTCCATGTTATTTTATTCTAATTCATAATTCAAGACATCGACCGATAAATCTTACAAAGCCTTATATGATGTTAAATATAAAGTTAGAGTTTGTATATATCATTAAACTACGTATTAAGCCGTATGTATATGTGCTGTATGTTTGGAAGCATATAAATATTACTTTTTTCACTGATCCTACTGTGAACTTTAATATTGTATCCATAGGAACACATTTTGACAGTAAATGAAGTTCCTGTGGTTTATTCATTTGAACCAGAGTTTTGTTTCCACACAATGACAAAACTCTTTGTGAATCTTCTGAAATCTCAGTATTTTACATTTTTTGTCATCTTGTGTTGAATAACACATGTTTTGGCTATTTATGCGACAAGAGAATACCTACATATGTTGTACCTGTTCAGTAAAAACTATTTCATTAGCATTATGTATATATGTTTTCTGTAAATGCTCTCAATTACTTCTTTGTGTGAACATGACATGCATGTGTGTCCGTGTTACTCACTAAGCGATCCGTTGCAAACATGGAGCTGCTCCTCAGTTGTCTCTACACTGCCATTAGTGGTAAAAGAATACATCACCTCAACAGTGTCAGTCACTTACGAGTTAACTTGTAAGTGGACGCACACTGAGTCTTTGAATGCACTTTAAGTGGCTTTTAAGATTCACATACTCCATCTCTTTGTATATATCGTCATATTAAAGTGAGTACAAGGACAGCAGGAGTATTTATGCAGTCCCGGCTTATGAACACATCCTGTAATGGTTCCAGGTACTGGAACCCAAAAGCACGACAAACACAGGAATGCAGGAGGAGGCTCTTTACTTAATGTTTCAGGCAGGGTCAAAACCGGGTGGTCCGTCAAACAGGGCAACAAATCCAAAAGGGGCAGGCAAAAATCTCAAGTCGGGATAACAGGCAAACAGGGTCGTAGACTCGTAAGAGGCAGATCAGAACGAGTACAAGGAATTCACTGGAAAGTTTGGCGGTGACACACAAGACAATCTGCCAGAGGGCAAGTGGAAGTGAGGGATCTAAATAGTGAGGGACTAATGAGGGGATGGGCTGCAGGTGAGAAGGGCGTGAGGACCAGGTGAAGGGAAGGAGGGACAATCAGGTGAGGATGACAGGATCTGGAATGACAGGAGAGTTCATTAAGCATGCAGGCAGGATGAATTTAACTAGGAAGGTGGGGAATTCGTGACACATCCTTTATGTTATGGGAAGAATTCCCATGGTGCCCACATTGTTGGACATGTCAAGATCATGTTGGCAAGTGTCTTATTAATTTAAATGTACATTGATCAGATTAGAATCATTTACCTACCATCTACCCACAAGTAAATATGACCTCATGCCTCAACTTGTTTTCTGTTGTGATTTGTGTTTTTTGGGGGTTTTGTAAAACATACACTTCTGTTCTTTTCCGTCAGATTATACTTGTTTTTCTCTGTTTAAATAAATGAATGAATGTGTTTCTTTCTTTGGATCAGCAAAATATACAATCACCAGTAATTTAAAAAAAGAAGAAGCAAGATACAAGTGGCTGACCGAAAGGGTTAAGGCTTATAAGTGCCCTAACCTATGATTGCTTAAAAAACTTGTTCCAAAGAATCGGATATTAAACAAAACAAACAAAACAGTGATGCGCGCGCCGCTCGCTGTGAGCGCTGCGCATGCAGACAGCATTTAACTGAGCGGAGCAGCGCGTGCGCTCTGATCGCTCTTTTAATGAAGTATCGATACTAAAAATATGCTAAATCACATCGTTTTTAACGTACGGGTACTTTGTTAGTATCGCTACACCGTGCAGCGTGACAGCAGCAGATGTAGCGGACTAACATTCAAGCTAACCTAACTTCCCAAACGCTGTCGACATCTGAACGCTGATTGGCCGAGACGCGACACGTCCCATCAAAGATGTTTTATTGCGAAGAGCACCACTTCACATTTTCTCCGCGTCTCACTGCAATCTCAACGGCAGCGGGCCAGTTGAAAAAAATAATAAATCGGAACGCGTCTCTGGTATTGTTCAGGGGGCCGGTCCAAATGTGGAGGCGGGCCGTAGTTTGGGGACCACTGGTCAAGTCTATACTTCTCCAAAATAAATAATTCAGATACATTTACATTTCGTAATACTCTTTTATTATATCAACATTATTTTACCTCCTACTTGCGCTGTTTAATTATTTTGCAACCTGCTTCAACAATGTAATGCTGATAAACTAGGTGGCAATAACTTGATAATGTAGCTGCTCCTCGTGGTCAGAAGTTTTGTCTATAGCGCTGAAGAATCTACAGTCAGCGAGGAAATGAATCCCAAATTCTCCAACTTACTCTGGCATTGGAAATATGCCAAGCTACAGACTCACGTTGTCATTTATGTATTCATAGTTTATAAAGCTTAAAAGTAACATAAACTGTAACCTGTCTACCTATTGTACACGCCACGTCTATGTTTACATTCGGTTGCTCTTGTCTCTCGGTTTCTGCTGCTTGTGTTTGACAAACATTTGATGTTCTGTGAAATTAGTCAATCAATGTCACATTCATCAGCGACTTCCTGAGACTTGAAAGCAAACAAACCCAGCTGTCACCGCGACATGAGAAGTGAAGTTGCACGAAGGATTTTCAGATTGGTATTTTCTTTGAAATGTCAGTGACAGGCCTGCATCTGCTACGGGAGTACAGTCTATCTAATACTCTGCTTCACAACGTTGATGGATTCCAACACAGATCCTTAAATCCCACCAAGTGCTGTTGGAATGCACGACGAGGACCTGCTTGGTTTTTCAAAAAGAAAAGAAAGAAAACAAGCAACGCAAATTGGTAACCTTGAAAATCACACTGCAGAACATATGACATTGTTTCTCAAGTGTGGCAGTTTGGCATGAGGGGGGGCTCTTTTATTTAGAAAAGGAGTATTTAAAATAATTACCAAAAATGAATCCAGTAACATGCGCAAACACGGCTACATTTGTAAGAGACTGTTCTACAGTATAATAAAGATGGATACTAAACTTTCCATTGCTTGTGGGATAATATTAATGTCATAATAAAGCGGCTAAATTGTCAGAATGATCGTAAAGACAGCAGTTAGAACTTATTGGTCTGAGAGTTTACCTCTCTGTGCTGATAATAGTGCATAATTAGTCTCGCTTTAATTCATGTCATAGTGAAAGAAAGAAATACTTTTATTGTCATATTATAAATATAGTTATATGAAATGTATTATCTGCATTTAAACCATCTTTAGTTATTAAGGAGCAGTGGGCTGCAACTGGGGGTTCAGTGACTTGCTCATTGACATTTCGACATGCAACTAATGGAGAGAGAGCTTGTCCTGTCACCGCAAGGTCGCAGGTTCGATCCCCGCTCTGCCCACTAAGCTCCAGCTGCAGTGTTGTGTTTATAAAAGGAAGACGGTGCTCTTCAGCGAAGCTCCTCCTCTGGTCATCACAAAGCTTCCTGTGAAGGCCGACCACCTGATCACTCATCAGACTCGTCTTTGTGGCCAAGTAGGACTCTCCTATGGCAGTTATGCTTACAAGCCGTTGTTTACTTTTTCAAATAACACCTACTCATCTTACAAATTGATACCCTTGCATGAATATGTTTGTGTGTGTGTGTGTGTGTGTGTGTGCTTAGTGCACACTATATTCTCCTCATTACATTTAAAGCAGACGTAATTGAAAATGATCATTTCAACAATTACCAACACAGGCCTCAGATCAGCAATATGATGCCAACCCACAGCAACAAGTTTATCGTGGCATTTATATCCTCGGCCGCAACGGAAACCTAGTAAATTGCACAGTGAAGTCTTGTCATCTTGATAGCTTTTGTACTTGTGCATCTCTCTTTTTCGCCTCCTCTGGCTGAGATGAATTGCTCCTGCAGCCAGCGCTGACAACAGAGTTTATGGAGGAGGGCTGCGTGCGGGCAGGGGATGCTTCTCCCGCTCTGGCTTTTTTTCCATTCTCCCTCTGTCCCTGTTATTTACCACTTTGCTGTGCTCACCAGGGGTAAAGGCGCAGGGAGAGAGAGAGAGAGCATGTCATTGGAATATCGTAGATATGACACTACAGGCAATGGCCTGCAGAGGTAGAGGAGAGGTGATGTCTCAATTTATGTTCCACCTCCCACATGTTTCCTTAAATTCCTCTCCCAGAAATGTCAGCTCTTCTACCACATGATTCCGTTCTACCCACACACAATTTATTGTAATACTCTGGAGGAACAGTGGGAAATTGCATTGTTCTTTGCAAGAACTACAGGAGGTATATGCTGGAGTGAGTGCACACACTTTAAACAAACTGCTTTCGCAGCCCAAATGTTTGCACTTCCCATCCCACACAATTCCAAGTCATGAAATCAGTCGGGAATCTCGTGGCTGTGACCTCATCTTCCTCACAGAAATAACAGAATGGACACAGTGGACAGAGAGTAGAGCCGTCTACTGTTAATAATTCAACCGAGTCACTGAAAGGTGGACCTGAATAGGTTTTATTCTCAGATAAATTAATTCTCCTTGGGCATTGTCGCGTTATATGGTTCTTGAGAAGGACACGGGGGGGATGAGGACTCTCAAACTTCAACACGCTTCAACATTGAGATACCAGCATAATACACATACAAAAAATGTGAGTGGCATTTCCTCTAAAAAAAATACTCGGTAATAATTTCCACAGATAAATTCTTAGTAATGTCCAATTTGGAAACTCTCATGTTTAGTTTACTTACGAGTAAAAATATTTTTATTATTTTAAGAATATATATTTTTTATCAAACATATTTGAGTAAATTTCACTTATTTCTTCCTTAAAATTAAATGTACACACATATAGTAGTTATAAACATAGTTATTTTTACTAAGGCTATGCATCTAATTACAATAATAATGTGATATTTTATTGTTATTTAACTAGCTTTTCCGAGCATTTTCTTTTGAAAAATACAAATATAATATATCATCCATTTACCACCAGTCTACACCACTATAACAAGTAGTTGCATTTAATTAATAAACAATTGACTGCATAGAAACAAGTCAAATATTTTGTTTTAAAACATATTAAATACAGTATCAATTTAAAGTTGAGAAATAAAATCTACCTCGACCTTGGCTCGTACTGTACCTGAAGATAAGTATATTCCTTAGTTTTTGTTTGATTAAAAGAAAATAGTAAATATAAAGTGAAATATAAATATACCAAGAAGGTTAGAGAAGGGACACATCTATTATGGTCAGAATAGTTATCAGAAAACCTAACATTTTCTAAATGTACCTTTTCATTTTTGTATTGGATTTTTTTATAACTGTATAGGTCAATTGTTACAGTTCTCATTTAAAATGATCACCGAACCAAAAAGGCAGCAACAGGAGTCAAGTCGATAAAACAAACAAACAAAACATATAAACATCTCAAACCATCTCACAAAAATGACAACATCATAATATGTAGAATACATATTAAAAAACTAACAGTGTTGATCACAGGCGATGGTTTATTATGAGTTATTGACGGAAGGTCACAGCATGAGCCTTGTAGCTCCTTCTGCAACTCATTCCAGTCGCCCGAGGCACAAAACTAGAATGAGAAACGGGCGAAGGCGGTGAGGACTTTTGGAATGACCATGTTTATGAACTCGCCGTTCCTTTTGGAGATGATGAGCAGTGAGCGGAGATGTGTGCATTTTTTATTTTTTACCAATGATAATTTTCTAGATGAGCTGATACCAGAGGATTACTACTATGCTGACCATTTGACTCGAGAGAACCGGCTGCAGTGATGAGTGATGTGAGGAGCAAGATGGCAGCATGGTAGATGACTTCTAGTTTGATGAGTTCCTCTCCCGACTCTCCAAGAACTGACAGCGGATGATGACATCTTATCTGCCCTCAGCACGTTGCTGTTAAAGGGACAGAAGGACATTTAGCTTGTCTCAGTTGACATACAATGAATGCCCAACTTTTAACTGACATGAGGATTTGTCCATGACTATATATATATATATATATATATTTATTTAATACATTTCTTTCAAGCAAGGCTCATGTTACCAAAAAAGGATCAGAGGATTTATTAATATTAATTGTATGTCTTCAAGTCTGACATGTTCTCAAAATAGTGTTGGGGGAAACCAAAAAAAAAAGGTAATGTGTCATCAAATATATTCTCTCTGCATATGATATGAGGCCAACATAATTTGACCGCAATCATAGCATTTAAAAACTTTACCAGGCTGAGTGAATCCAGAATGGGTTTCATTTCTGTCACTGCAACTCCTTCTTTGTCCAAAATATCTCCAGGACTTTGATCGTGGTTCGCTCCAGATGAGGTGCTGTTGTTCTTCTGAACTTAGTAGTCCTCCAAGGAAAATGTACTATTGACTAGCCCCAAATGGACAATAGATTTGAACCAATAGCTACAACATAACAGGAATATCTGAATCAAAAATATGTATTTATTTATTTGCTACGTGGTGTTAGACACACAAAGAATTTGACTTGGCGGCTGGTGTGTACACATTATACAGACAAACAAAACAACAATCAAAAACAATCAACAGTCAACATATAAGATAAAATAAATCAAATAAATCTGTTCATGATGGTCAGTGGGGGTCAGTGGGGGACTGGGTATACAGCGTATATTATATACAGAGTTAATTAAACATAAAACCTACCCCAATGGCTGTGGTTCATGAATATTCTATCCTCTTAAACAAATTTAATTAGTGCATATTTATTTGTTGTGTCAGGTTTTTAACAGATAATCAAGATAATAATTAAAGGCCAAAAATATTATTTTTTCAGTTCTGAGTTGCTATTGAGACGTTTGTTACCAGATGACTTAATAGAGACGGCCTTAACTCTACTGACCCTCACTGACTATCAGCTGGACACAGTCACAACACATCAGTTTGTCTTTTCATATATATTTGTTTCTGATTTGGTAACTTTCTCACTAAATTTAGGGACTCATAAAGCTTGGGCTGCTCGCTGCTTTCATTGGAAAATATTGTAATTTTTTTTAGGACAAGTCAGTATTTCCTATTTTCTGGAAACGGGAGTTTAGTTGGCCTTCAAGAATGTGGGCAAAACACCAGGTGCAATTTACTTGAATCAAGATTGTTATTTTGATTTAGCTTTAGAATGTTTTGGGCACTTTAGTTTAGACAAACAAGATAATGACCTTTTTTACTGGTTTATAATGAGAAATTCATCTGCGTGTCATCTGCATAGCAACGGTACTATTCAGTTGCTTTGCTATGACCAAAACAGAATCCTTTTAGGAAATCTCTTAACATCTTTTTTTGATATTCATAAAATAAACAACCCTCTCTAAATTTGATAACCATGGTAAAAAAGAAATGTAGATTTTTTTTTTCCGGGGGTCAAGGCACAGTATCTTCAGAAGTGAGCGCATTACTGCGTTACCAAAGATTAATTAATTAGTCGATCAAAAAATGAAAATCATTTTTTTGGTAGCCTTTCAAATGTCAAGATATCCTCATATGATAATAAACTTAATATATTTGTATTCTCTATAGTCTAAAGTTTAGAATTGTTGTTAGAGCGAAACAAACATTTTCAAGAAGTAATCTTTGGCAAAAGAGAAACTATTTGGCGAGCCAATACAAATAATTGATTCTTTCAGTCAATACTGTCCTATTTCTTCCAGCCGATGGTAAAAAGAAAAAGGACCAACCATGTTTGTCCCATTTTTGTGTTTTCATTGTTTTTTGATCAGAACACCAGTGTGGCTCATGTTTGCTTTTACCATGCACAGTATGACTTGAGCAGGTCCCGGGGATTTGTAGGCTGATTCAATATTTTGAGAAGCAATTCCGTTCCTTTGCCACCTGATGTTGTCTCTCACGACTGCAATTTTGGTAGATAAGTGTCCTTCCTTGGGTGATACGGGACCAATCTTGAGAAAAAAGACACATTCTATTGTTCCTCTGCCACCCAGCCAACACCTCGAGTCACGGTTATTTCAGACATCCGTCATATCTCCCTGGACATGAGAGTGGAGAAGATACACAAGCCAAGAACATTCATCTCTTCTTCTACTTGTGCAGTCTCCTCTGATCTTCTTTAAAGCAGGACGGGCTGAATAACAATTCTCTTTGACAATCTCCAACTATTCCCCCACTCTGCTTCTGAAACTACTCACAGCAATATATTGGAATCTCCAGAGGGAAATATGCGGCAGATTTAAGTTAATTACAAACGATGTGGGCCATTCAATTTGATTGTGAAGAGAGATCTGGGAATAAGAGCGTATGCTTTTTATGTGTTTGTCAAAGACATCCGTGATCAGTGCCTCATGAAAACATCTACTTATTCTTTGCAGATAAAGCTCATTTCTGATCACAAATCCATTGAAAGCACAGAAATGTGCCAAGCCCCCCCCCCCCCCTCTCCCTGACCCGCTTCCAAGCCCCAGTTGCATTCTTCTCTTCAGCTGATGAAAGAGATTGCTTGGGTCTTGCACAAATGAATTGGCATTATTATTAAATGATGTTTGTAAATTATGACCCAGTTTGCTCCCATTGAATGTCACAGGAACTCAAAACCCGCATCATCAATTAGAAGCTCAGAGCCACTGTGAGCAGGTAGTTTTGGAGTTAAACTGGATTTTGGATGCAGGTTGAAGTTTAGGAGCTCCATTTGCAGCTCACTGCCGCTGCCTTGTGGTCGAAGACAAACTTGCTTATTTTCCCAACTTAAGCGAATGCCCTCTAAGTAGCATTACATTCAATTATGAATTATTACAAATGATATCTGAGTCACCAAATCCATAAAAAATTAGGTTCCATGAGAAGAAATATACATGTTTTAGTATACATAAATCCCTTCACGAACATAGTCTGTTGGCCAAAGTATCCAAATGCATGAATTTAATCGTTTAATGTACTCGCTGGAAAATCTAAAAGAGTCTTTCATCAAAAGTGATTTTGTGTCCCATCGTCAGCCACAAGGGGGAAGAAGAGTGGGACATGTTTCAAACAGAGCTTCTCATCTCACTGAACAAATGTTTATTTTTCATTTTAAATTCCGCTTTGTTGTCAATAATGTTGGCATTGACTTCAGTCAGCGTGTGATGGATGAGCATTTGACGAATGCAAATGCTGATTAGGCTTCTCATCCAAATGGTTTTCAGAAGCACATCTTTTTATGTTTTAAATCTCTCCCTGTAACGTGCTCTTGCATGAAAATGATGTGATTTTGGCTGCACATCTGCTCATGGTCATTCTCACAGTGACACCTTGTGGAGGTTGGCAGACATTAGCAATACTTCATGTTTACGCTGTAGTAGAGGATACCATTTGTAACATTCACTAAGTCTTATGGGACAGTTTTAGTTATATATCCAGTAGTGATCACCTATTTTATTTAAATCGTCCATTCCATCATCACATTTAGTATTTTTTCGGCCTTTTTGTGCTTTCATTTATCTTTTTATACCTATCTAAAAACATGATTCTAAAGTTTCATTAAAAAAATTTTAAAAATAAGATATGTTCAAACATCGATACTGAGAGTCCTATACCTGAATGAAATAAAAGCTGCGTGTTAGACTCAAACGACCTCAAACAAAGACAATATGAACCCATTCAGCACCATTGAAAGGTTAAGGTGTGTCCTAACTGAGAAAGTGCACAAGCCATGACTTCTCCCTTGTCACATTCCCTCATTCAGCTGTGTTGACATTCAGCACATTGAGTGTTTTTAGTTGTATGGCCAAGCACAAACGTGTCATAGTGGTTTCAGTTTACTTGAATAATAAATTAAATGATTGGAATAATAAAGGAAAATCGAAATGCTCACTCGAGCTGCATTTGAGACATATTCAAATATGCAGTAAATTTCAAATGGGTCACGATCCATCACACCCATTCAGACACAACTTGTGTCTGTAAATGTGTGACTGGGTGTTCCTAATTTAGTTTGCTTTGTATTATGCAACTGGGACTTGTATTTATTGTCTCCCATATGGCAAAACAACATCACCTCCATTGAATATGTTTTCAGATCACAATCAGAACTCCCACGTGTACAAAAAAAGAGACTGTTGCTCTTCCTTCAGGCACTTAAAGATGGTCAATATAAGAACAAAAAAAGGTATTTTTAAACCTAAACGTAAATAGCATTTAAATGACCATCATTATCTCTATCTGCTGTGGATTTCCCAAACACCAAACCTCCTGGGAGTGAGAGTCTTACAGCGTTGCACTCTCATACTTCACTTGCCAGATGTCTGTCCCACGCAGCAGAGAGGCTACAGAGGGTTTCCAGCTGTAATTTGACTGTTCACAGAGCTCTCCCTCACACATAACTTTAAGTGTGCGTCTTTACCAGCACTGAGTCTCGAAATCAGTGCAGGCAAAGTACGTCATTTGCAGGAATATTCCTTGGATCCCTGGGAAAATATTCCTCCTCAACATTCCCGTCAGTTTATTCACATTCAGTTCTGCATCTGCGGCATCGGCCCATTTAAATACCACGACATTTCATCAGATTGCAGTAATCGCACCATTCAATTTGGCATTTAGCTTTATGGTCCATCCATGCTGAGGACATAATGGAAGAAAAACTCACTTAATGCCTCTTTTTGTGCACAACCCTGCAATTTGACAAGTCTGGATTAGAGTGCATCTCTGCAAATAGCACTCAGGGGAAATACTTCAAACACGCTTTCATTTTTTTGATTCTTATTATTGTCTTCATGCAGCTTTAAAGCGCCTCAGGGAAACTTATATTATGATAATGCCTCCTTTTCGGTGGATCCACATGAGTTGGGAGCTTCCTGCTTTTGACTTTAACTCAGTGGTCTGGGTGTCGGTGAACCCGAATGTCCCCGGCGCAGATGAATTTCACAGCTTTGTTACATCCAGACAAAACAGGAGTGGGGGCTGGATGGTGGTTTAGGATGGGGGGAGGTAGGGAGGGGGAGGGGTGGCAGGTCACATTCCAAACCGAGGCCAAGAGGAAATGACGTCACCCTTGCCTGACCTACTATGACTCATTAGTTTCAGACTGGGCTTTAATGGTCCCCTCAATTGGACTCCTGGCAGTTAAAACTGTCTTGGCAGTGCTTCGGTAACTTGATGAAGAAAAACCCAGATGCCGTTTGTAGCAGGTTCCATGCCGCTACCCGTGGGTTTCCCCCACCAGCACCAAGGATTCGCCAGGCACACAGAGGTTTTGTCTGAAGACATCTTTTATTTGGCAAAACACCGCACACCGAGCAGACCGCCAAACATACGCATCTGCTCCCTTTCCCCCCTCCCTCCAGCTCTGCTGCCCTTTTATACAAGCGGCTGCTGACTGATTGCCAATCAGTCAGAGCAGCTGACTGATTGTCAACCAGCCAGCAGCCGAGGCCAGATTGGGGACAGCTGCCACATATCCCCACCACCCGATTTAGGCCGGGGCTCCATCCGGCCTAACCTACTCCCCCCCCCATGAGAGCTTGGGCGGAGGAGGGGGCTCTGGGGGACCGGGCTTGGGACGTGGGGGCTCTGGGGGACCGGGCTCGGGACGTGGGGGCTCTGAGATCCGGGACGGGGGGGACGGGGAGCTGAAGCCCGCCGGGCCGGGGAACGGGGAGCCGGGACCGGCCGGGACTTGGGACGTGGGGACTCTGGGGGACCGGGACGGGGGAACGGGGAGCTGAAGCCCGCCGAGATGGGGACGGGCCCCGGGGATCAGGGGTCGGTAGCGGCGTCGGGTGCCGGGGACCATGGGTCGTCGGCAGCGCCGCCGGGTCCTGGACCTCGGCAGCTCCTGGACCTCGGGGGTTGGCAGCTCCGACGGCTCGGAGGTCGGCCGCTCCGACGGGTCCTGGACTTCGGAGGTCGGCAGCTCCGACGGGTCCTGGGGCTCGGAGGTCGGCAGCTCCGACGGGTCCTGGGGCTCGGAGGTCGGCCGCTCCGACGGGTCCTGGACTTCGGGGTTGGGCAGCTCCGACGGCTCCTGGGCCTCGGAGGTCGGCAGCTCCGACGGGTCCTGGGGCTCGGAGGTCGGCAGCTCCGACGGGTCCTGGGGCTCGGAGGTCGGCAGCTCCGACGGGTCCGGGGGCTCGGCGGTCGGCAGCGCCGACGGGTCCTGGGTCTCGGGGTTGGGCAGCTCCGACGGCTCCTGGGCCTCGGAGGTCGGCAGCTCCGACGGGTCCTGGGGCTCGGAGGTCGGCAGCTCCGACGGGTCCTGGGGCTCGGAGGTCGGCAGCTCCGACGGGTCCGGGGGCTCGGCGGTCGGCAGCTCCGACGGGTCCTGGGTCTCGGGGTTCGGCAGCTCCGACGGCTCCTGGGCCTCGGAGGTCGGCAGCTCCGACGGCTCCTGGGCCTCGGGGTTCGGCCGCAGAGCCGGCGGGTCCAGGAAGGCCTTGAGGAACCGGCGGTTCTCCTCCGCCTGTGCCCGCCCCATCTCCTCAATTCTGGCCAGCATTTGGCCCAAGCTGTCCATCAGCTCCACCTCCGGATCTGGCCGCATCCTTTCCAGGCGCTGGGTTCCAGGGGGCCCCACGTTGGGCTCCAGTGTAGCAGGTTCCATGCCGCTACCCGTGGGTTTCCCCCACCAGCACCAAGGATTCGCCAGGCACACAGAGGTTTTGTCTGAAGACATCTTTTATTTGGCAAAACACCGCACACCGAGCAGACCGCCAAACATACGCGTCTGCTCCCTTTCCCCCCTCCCTCCAGCTCTGCTGCCCTTTTATACAAGCGGCTGCTGACTGATTGCCAATCAGTCAGAGCAGCTGACTGATTGTCAACCAGCCAGCAGCCGAGGCCAGATTGGGGACAGCTACCACACCGTTACATTAATCCGTCATTCCCTTCTTCTTTTTCTGCATGAAAAACCGGTAATGGTTTTGATCTAGCTTGTCGAAGGTCCTGACTTCAACCTGGATTCTCTCCCGCTGCTCTCTTATACATAACAAATACATTTTAGCAGGCCTGTTAGCACACTGTAATTTGATTACTTCCTGCGATACATTCCTGTCTGCAGCAGTGGAGTGCGGTAAACGTTTAGAGCAATATGTCGGTTTGATGGTTTGTGGTTTTCCACGGGGGCAAGTCCTGCAAGCTAAATATGTTTCATTCCATCATGGCTCACTTGAGAGCCCTTTGACATCATTATCGCAAATTGTGTGGACCCCTTCCTTTCCCCGCCAACATACATACAATTCTCTTATCATATCTCTGTCAATCTGCATTGTGAGTTGTGCGATTATAGAGAACGGTTTTCACACAAATACTATGCAAATTGATAAATAGCCAACACAGGTTTACTGTACACACATTACAATTTAATTAACGTTCATTTATTTGTATCACAATTCATTTGTGTTTATTCTGCGCAGTGAAATATAGCAGTAAGCCACTAAACCTACACACCATACATGCAGCAATACGGAAATTCCAGTGTGGAGTTAGACTGTGAAATTTCGGAGGCAGAATCAGCACATGGTGGGCGGAACAGAAGGCAATCAACACACCCAGCGCTGAGTACACAACTATACATAGCTGGGTGGCCATGAGTATACATTTAACTGGCTTCCTGTGCAAGTGAAAATTATATGAAATTGTGTGTGAATGTGCACATAGGCAAACAAGCTGCAACCACAGATTGACCCCAGTTATTTCAGGCTATACTCACTAAATCAAATGAGGGCCTTGAAAGAGTCTGAGTGGGTTGAGTGTCGGATTGCCTGCCTCAGCTCATTCTTGCAGAATATAATGCCTCTATGCATCCACTTAGTTCTGTGGTCTAAAGATGCTTCAATGTTATAATATTATTATATTCAGCATTTGAATTATTAAGGTCATGAGGAAAATCATCTTGTTTGAGTTGGACATAGTAAACAACAAACCAAATATTCATACAGTACATAATTAATGCCATGGCAGTATTTTACCCATTAGGATATAAATAACATGCATACATGTAAATGTCTTGCTCAGAATTATACATGGGAATTAAGAATGACAGCTAGAATCGAGTCGGAGTGATTAAAAAGAAGAGCACATGATCCCAAATGATATGAAGCGCACACAGGAAACCACTCCACTGGTGTGTATCTGCAAGATGTGAATGGGAGGTCAACATTTTGGGGAGATGACCCACCAGAAGAGATGAGTTTCCTGTATGCAACATAACCGATTGCAGCTGTTTAATTCGGTCTTCATAAGGATGCTAGCATAAAGACAAGCAATAGACTGTGAGGCCATCTGTTATGTATCCGATGGAGGGGAAACTTCGACTCCCCCACTCTTCCCAATCTGAAAAGGGGCCAGCTGTATTAATGATGGTTTATTATAAACCACAGAGATGAGTATTGCTCGTATTGCTCGAAACAACACAGGGTCAGTAACACCAGACCCTAAACCTCCCTGACCAAACTTTATGGAAAACTGCTGCAATATACACACAACTCAATGGCTCCAATTGTTGAAAGAGGCCGAGGTGGAGGAGAGCATGTTGCTGTCAGTTGGCCTTTAAATGGAATGATGTCATCAGCTTGTTCATTACAGAAGCAACAATCCCAATGGATCAATTGTGGGGCACACAGTGTTGGTCATCAGCCTAACACAATTATACAGACACTGAGCGAAAGGCGAGAATGAAATGTAAGGATTTCATTAAAAATAATAGTTTTCAGTTTTGTAAAGGCTTCCTTTCTTGGCAGCAGGTGTAGTAAGAGCCACCCGTGTCTTACTTGAACTCTGTTTCCGATAAATGAACTTGCATATGGGCCTATATGCAGAGAACCAAATTAAAAACACGTTGTTTTTGTCACTTTCCACTGTAAAGTTTTGCCAAATTGCTGACACACGTTACACTCTCAGCTCGCAGCTGTCCGAGTGGTCGCCTGCTGCACATGTGCAACTCTCCACAGAGACTGGAAAGAGGTATGTTGGCTCAGCCGTTAGCTACTTCCATCATCTATTTCGGAGGCAATCTTTTTTTTTCTGCCGCTGATAATGGAGGTCGCTAACGAGTGAGCCATCTCGCTTTTTTTCTCCTCTCTGTTGAGAGTTACACATGCGTACAGTACTGATCGGGCAGGGTTTACCGATCGGGTGGCAAGCAGCATTCGTTGTTGTTGTTCTTCTAACTCTGAACTCTCAGAACAAAGAGGTGCAGCAGGCTGACGTGACAGGGCCTTTGAATAAAGGTGCCATGTGTCAGAGACATTTTGGGTAATTGTTATCGAGCCTCAGTGACAGAACGGTAGCTAGGGAGGAACCGTTTCCGTGTGTTTGGACTCGGTTTGACTCAGTTGTTTCATTGGTAAAGCTGGACGTACCAAAGTGGTAACATATGTGCGCTTGCAGGGTGCACGCTGCCTGTTATAAATCATAGCTATTTTACAATCTCACCGTCTACTTTCATTCTAGAAAATATCAAACTCCGTACGCTATCACCATTTTAAGTATTGTGATGGTCTCAGATTCAGATGCGTCTACAGCGCTAGAGAGAGAGAGAGCGGCAAAGGGAGGAAGGGCGATACAGAAAGAGATCTGACAAAGAGAATATACATGTTGACCCTGTGAACCGGTCCAAGGCTTTGCATTCCTGGGAGGTGGTGCTGTCCGAGAGAACTGTGGGATTTCTAGCTTTCACAGCTCACTTTGGTTTCTGACCTCTGTGTTTAAGAGTGTGCACTGTTGGCAGAAGGGAGGGCGAGGCCAGGGGTGGGGCTCCCATGTGTGCTCCAAAATGACCACCGTTTGACATTGGCATTGTGCTCCACACTCGTTTCTCAACCAAATCCTGACCTTCAAAGTAAATGTCTTCCATTTACGCCATCTTCCAGAGAGGAGTCCGGCTTTACTCTGTAATTGTATCAAACCGACCCTCATATTACACAGTGCAGCAACTCACAGATATAGCAGCAATGCAGTTTATCCCATGCCACCTAAAACGATATGAAATAACTAGGGCTGTCAGCGTTAACGCGTTAATCTATGCGATTAATTTGGCCGCGTTAACGCACTAAAATATTTTAACGCAATTAACGCAAGTTTTTTTTTTTTTTTTCTTCTTCTTTTTTTTTCAAACCGCGGCAGTACGGTTTGACACTGTTTCCGTTTTTAAAACAATCATTTCTCCGCGAAAATAAGGAGCAGAAATCAGTTTAAACTCGTGGATGAATCAGTCGGGTTTCCTCCTGCTCCTCCTTCCTCCCGTCTCCCCCTCTGATACACAGAGGAACGGAGGCGCGACGTGTCGGGTGACGCGGCGCGGAAAGAACGCGACACACGAAACCTTCAACGTGATTGGTCAATCCGTTTGTCTGTCAACGTTTCGGGGGAAAAAAACCCAATGAACACTCAGTAAATCACAAAGGACCTCCCACCTCACAGGTTAGGCTCTATAGCAGCCTGTCAGTCAGAGAACCAGAGGACACGGCGCGAGGACAATGAGCCTTATTTCAGAGCTGAGATTGTTCTGGAATGTTTGATGTATAACACGTGGGGGTGTGTCACATGCAAAAGACTTTAAACGGTGAATTTAATTTATTTTGTAAAATGTATAAAATGCCCCCAGCCTCCAGAGGGTTAACGTGACATATTTGAATGTCAGTCAGTTACCAAGGCCACTGGTTCTGCTGTGTTCAGTGTTAAAGATGACAGGACCAATGGGGTCTCAATATATTTTTTTTTTACTAATCTGATGTTTCACTGAAGAAACAATTTATCATCCACGATATTAAATACCTCGCTGGCACTGTATAGGTAGGAGCCTCTTTGAAAACACAGCTCTGTGTGAAGTTTTGTCTTTAAAAAGAATGAACTTTTAACTTTTAACTTTTAATTGCGATTAATCGCGATTAATCGCGATTAATTAATCGCAATTTCAAAAGGTGCGATTAATTAGTTAATTTTTTAAAATCGATTGACAGCCCTAGAAATAACTGATACGGACAATAGTCATTTTCTGATAAGCAGAGGAGACACTTTTACAAAACGTTACCTTGCCGGCAGTTTTGAGGTGGAGTTATTTATTGTGATGCAAAACACTTACAGAGCAGTTATTTGGGACATCCATACAAAGGAACTGCACTTAGTCACGGAAAGCTCAGACCTGGCATTCAATATGTTGGACAGTTTAATAATGTGTTTGTAAAATGTGTAAAGATGCAGTAGTCCTGGTTCTAGTTCGTTTTTCCCTCTTACCATGGTGAACAATTTGTATTGAGCAATTTGAGACATGGCTGGAATTGTTTAAAATAGAAAACACAAAAGAATCTTGTTAAATTGACTATTAGACCAATCATTAGCTATTTTTTTTAGCCAGGCTGAGGATATCAATGCCAGTTTTGTTATATATTGTTAAGTATTATATTGTTCTAGAGGAGCCCCGCAATGTACTGTATATTATTACATCAAAGTCAAGGTCCTATTGACTTGCATGATCCCCTGACTTCTCATCTAATGGTCAAACTTTTCACTTCTCTCGTGACATTTCTTGGCATTTACAGGGTGGATTGGCCCCGATGGTTCCCAGATGATTTATACTTCCTCTACTACTGACTTGGTCTTTTTCTCTAGCGCCTAGCGCCACCATCAGATTGACATTTGTGGTTTTGAGTTAAATGTGTCAGTAGGAAGCTGACGAAAAAACAGCCGAAACCACTCAACGGTCGCTTTTAGCTGTCCTATTTTTTCCGGTGTAAAAAAGAAAAATGCATGAAAAGCCCCCTCAATTCATTGCTAGTTACACCAGATTATAAATTATCCCTCTTTGTAAACTTGGGAAAGTCAAAACCAAAATGGTGTTATGGGAGGGTGACCGAGCGGAGGCACAGACCACAACATCCAGTGTGCAAGGTTTCCTTTGTACATGGAAGAGAGGTATTCAGGGGGGAAAAAATCCCTCACTTGTGGTTGGTCTTTTAAGTTGGATCCAGGGAGCCAAATAAAAGGATGAGGGTGGATCACCACTGTTTGTTCCTTGATGTGCTGTGGGCACCGCGTTGCCAGTCTGCTGCTGTGCTGCTTCTGGCTCCTCAGAGGGCATACGGTTCACAAGGACGGTGCCAAACCAACACGCCCCTCCCTGAGGGATTCTTGACGTAATGTCCTAAATGTGTCAAAGAATAGGACTTGAAGAAGATGTGCTCATTACAAATACAAAAAGAACCACAACTTGCAACATGCAATTATACCATGTATGGATAGCTTTCCATGGCGTGAGGTCGAGAGCGGCGGTGGGATCGCCCTTGTGTCACGAACCCGGCTCTTTTTAATCTCTCAATGAACGGAGCACAGGCGACACCGCTGCAACGACTCATCCACCGTTGAATTGGAGGAATAGAAATAGACTCGGACATGGAAAAAATAAATGTGGTTGATTTATTTTGTGTTCTTGGATAAACCTCGCTAATGCTTTCAGATTAGAGAGATATTTGACTCCCACTCTTGTATTACAGCTGATGGGTGGTTGCTATGTCAGTGTGTTGTTGAAATCAACAGTTATGCTGAAGGCGTTTTAGATGATTTAGGTGATGTCTTCTTTTAATTTCCATTTCGTCCTCGCTGATATGGCCGCGATGACACTATCTCCACCCTGTACTGTTAGTTACTGACTTTAGGTGCCAGAATGTGAACATCTCTGGCTTCACATCAAAGTCTTTTATTTTCAGATATCTTTTCTGAAATATTGAACGGACCACAACGATATCAACATTTTGCATACATCTATTTGTTTGTTTTCTAATATTTGTTTGCAGTCTTAACCCTTGTGTTGCCTTAGGGTCATTTTGACCCGAATCAATATTACACCCTCCCCCCGCCTTAGGATTAATTTGACCCCAGTCAATGTTTAATGTCGGTGTTCTTTCGGTAGTCAACAAACAAACATAAAGTGCCTCACACTTAAACTTGGAAAACAATATTAATTCTAATAATTTTCTGGAGGTTTTAATTGCTGGCGTCAAATTGAACCCAAAGGGTAAAATATGTTAGTAAATATAAAGGTAACAGGAGGGTGAAACATTGAATCGGGTCAAAATTACCCAAAGGCGGGGGGAGGGTGTAATATTGATTCGGGTCAAAATGACCCTAAGGCAACACAAGGGTTAAGGCAGACGCAGACGTCCACCCAGGACCTACTTTATACCCGACGATGACAGAACGTATGTCACACTGTCCCTCTCGTTCTCAAAAATGTGGAAGGATGATTTTGGCTTTCCCGACATGAGGGCCGCAGGCGGCACCATTTACAAATGCCTTTTTATTATAGACAGTTATGGTACGTTGGGTATTTCTTCTATCTCATTGCGGTAAAGACGGTACAAATCATACATAGCCTGAGGAAAATGTTCACCTGCAAGGCTTAATCAGGGAAATAAAATCCCTGAGACATCGAAGAGAGAAGGGACTGAACACGTTTGTGTGCGTGGCAGCCCGTATGACAGGCCTCTGCTTTTAGTAGACACCACGCATCACGTATTCACATCAGCATTAGGTAAGGGTTACAGTTAGAGCTGTGCAGTGCAGGGAAGCACTTATGCTTGATGTTTATTGCTAACATAAAAATATATTAAATATCTTAGTGGATGAATTAATCCAAGATGTGGCTCTGAAAATCCCAAAATATTTTTGGAATGCACATGTCTACAACTACTATGATTTACTGTTGCTACTTGCTACCCGTCACTTCTGGTGTTGAAAAGTTAAGGCAATGCAGATGTACCAAAAAGTGCAGTTCTTTAAATGGCCACTTGAGTCTGGGTCCATGGGAGGGTCATTCCCCATAGATCCCCATGTGCCCAAACATACAGCAGAAATAAAAAAAATTACAGCGTAATACAAATAAATGATTTATGCTCATTTTCACGTTTGTTTTTCTGCATAATGAAGGGATCGTAAACTTGGGTACAGTAACTTTTACTATTAATGAGAATGATTTGTGGTATAAAATTGTATGCTAAAAATTCTGGTACATTTTTCCCATGATGGATTAAGGACATGGCGAGCGAGGGTGGCCATCACCAACACCAAAAAAAAATACAGAAGAAAGTAACATGGAAATTGAGTGCATGTAAACATAACAGAGACTGTTACGGACATCAACAAACATTGCAGCATGTGCAGAAGCATCATCTGACATCTGGGCTTCACTTGAATAAAAGAAACCTGAGGAGAGACTTTCAATCACTCTCTTGTGCCTCTCACAGGGCAAATTATATATTCAAACCATCTCTCACTAAATGTAAAGTTAACTGCTGCTTCAATGTGAAGACAAGAACAATCATTGTTGCAACAACCTTTGTGAATCGGTACAAACAGCATATTTGATTTGATACAGCCCATAACAAGCAGTCAAGTCAGAATGTCAGTGTTGCTAGCAGTTCATAGCTCACAAAGAAGCATATATAAGTATTTGCTCTTCATTTCATCATAGCTTGCACTTGTCATATAAAAGGTGGATTTGCAGAACCTCTTAGGATTATGATATTGCATCAAGACTCCTCACGTCACAGTGAAAGCTGTGCCCACACGGGGGCTCCGGGGGTCTGAACACCTCCTGACTGCAGAACACTCCACTCTCTTATTCTTTCTTCTGCAGTTCAACTTGCACAGTACTAATTGAAGGCGTGAAAGCAGACTGAACGCACTGAGGGATCTTTCAGGCGACCCCGCTGCAGCCCATAAAAGGCACTTTGTGCAACTTATGTTTCTCTCTGCTCACTATAAACTGAGCTTCTGTGGCGTTTGACAACTCCCCATCCTCCATCCGTCTTCCATTCCGCTTTTGTCTTGTCCATAAATCAATATCTGTCTGGGAGTGTGGGGCGGCTGATTGTTTTTACAGAGCACTGCTGTGTAATTTGGCTAAATGGTACTTGCACCCAATTTACTCTGAGATGGTAAACAGTCTGTCTGGTAAAAGGGAGTGTGCTGATCGTCTCCAAGCATACAATCAGATGTAATTGCTGTTGTGAACCGTGGCCATACTCGATTTCGTACTTGGGAGTTAGACATGATGGCAGGCTTGTGATATTATCTACTATTTGGGGTGAATTCCCCAATAGAGATCACATTCACTACATCACGTTTTACCTGACACGTCTGAATCAATTTCTGTTTCATACATATTAAGCATAATACCTGTTTGTGAGATTCCCCGCACAAAAATGATCAGGGACTTTGCACATTCACATGGGAATTTTAAAGAGCCGGTTAAATATTTTTTACAATGTGTTGGGTCTGGTTCTGTTGCCAGCGACGGTGGTTTCAAGTTGTTAAAATTAAAGAGTGAAAGAATCGTTCTCTTCCTCTGGTGAAGCACATGAACTTACCGTATGGTGATGGAAATGTAATAAAATGTCAAATGTATAGAGAGTCGTTAGTTGTAGATTATTATAATCTATCTGCAATCAGAACGGTTTTGTGGTTCTTTATTAACCCGTAATTGTGGAAATTATGGACATTGTGCAAGTAGCGGCACAAAATACCTTTTTGTCTTCATGTATCTGCTCAACTCCTTTGGTTTGGTAGCTTTCTAACAGCCAATATCAAAACAAGAGCAAGCCTCATACTTGTACCTCATCACTCTCATTTTTCAGGGAATGTTAGAAATGAGGACCCTTGGTCTTTAACAGCCAAGGAGCAAATTACACAGAGGGGGTCTTGTTCCAAGCTTTCAAACATTCCTGTATGAAATGCATCTCGCTCAAGCACACGGCTCCTCGAAATACGTTGTTCCCTAAAGTCTCATTTGTATGACATGTAAAATCTAATGACGTTGACGTCTTTTGAACTGCACACATGTAAAAATGATACACAAACTCACCCAACCCCCCCCCCCCACACACACACACACAAACTCTCTGAACTTTGACCATCTCTGACCAGTCTTTCCTCAGTTCCTTCTATCCCAGTACTTTTCCACTAATGTCTGACTCACAATTGCACTGTGCATGAACCCAGATACCCCCAAACCCCTCTGCACTCTTTTTCAAACATCATGATGTTTACAGTGAGTTATCCATGCATGTATCACACAGACACACAGTAGCTGGCCTGCTTCCCATGCTTTTTGGATCGACATGTTGCATTGCATTCTACACAGATGGTTGAATTCTGTCTTCAATTGCATTTCAATTTCAGTCAGTTTCGGAACACGGACAAGACGTTGAAAAACTGTTGCATTAAAAGGAAACTATATGAGTGAATGGATCTGACTGATGATAATCTATATTCTAATTGTCAACAAATTGTGTCGTCAAAGTGTGATGCATTTTATTTGTCTCTTCCGTAGAGCTCCATTGTGTCAAAAACAAATTACCAACCAGATAAAGAGCCACATACACCACCCTGGTTCCAAAAATACTCAGGAATGCTCACTAACCTTTGTAAACAAAACAATGCCCGGCCCTTTTAGGAAATGAAAAGGGGGAAAAAAGGAAATTAAAATAAAGGAATTTTAGAATTAAGTTAATTGAAAGTACATATTTGTGAACCGGTCTTTATTTATGTGTTCAGTAGGAATGAATGGGCTTTGGTGCTGTAAGTCACTGACAGCGTGACAGATGATACATTGTTTGACTTTTTCCAGAGTCCTTGTGGCGCACACCATGTCACAAGCTGGTAATATTGCTTTTTTCCTGGCCAGGTTATACAGTACTGTATGCATATGCCGGAAAAACGGCTCAATGCCAAAGAGCGTGAACCACGGACACCAGATATGACCACACATCGACTGGCCTCATGCATTTACTTTCTCACCTTATTGCAAACTTTAAATCCTTTGTTAAATCAGGACTAAGCTGCAGTAATAGCTGAATCACTATCTGTCACTGGGCACCCTGCAGTCAGTGGCACACTTAGGTTTACTTTGGTAGAGGATCACATTTCCGATTCCTTCACCCAGTGACCTCAAGCATGGCTATATAAAACAGGGACTGGCCTTTTGGTGTGTTTTAACTGGAAAAACATGCACTCCAGAGTTAAATCGTCAAATATCCACAAATGATCCTAGAAACAACTGCGTTCTGGCTTCCAAATACCCGGCTTGCTTTATTCTCTGTCCGTCTTCGAAAATAAACCAAGCTTAAAACATTTTCCGGCCTTTATTAAAGCTATTCCTGTGACTACCTGCTAGTTTAGTAGGTATGCATCTTTTCCCACATGCCTGGCTGGGATGAATGTCACCTTTGAGAAGGTCTGAACACGGGGCAGACCAGGGGAAAGGATGGCCACAAAGGGCTCTTTCAGCAGGAGAGAGCCTTTCCCCCTCGCTGACCTAAATGTCCTCCTTCTCCTCTCTGCCTTGTAGCAGCTACTCAGACATTCAGCCTTCATCCAGCCTTCACAGGGAGCAGAAACGTGTGCCCGGTCAGGGAGTCGACCTCGCTGGGTAAACACATGGTGCTAAAGGGTGGGAGGGCCACGACTCCAGAGACTCTGGGTGCTAAGAGCTAACGAGATTTGATAGGAAGGGGAGACCTTATATGATGTTTCATAAGTGAAGCACTGATCTAAGGGTGAGATAGTAGAGTGAGAGGCTTGTAACTTCTCACAGTTCATCTGTTTACAGTATTCAACTGGCTGATTGAAACGGTAGAATATATAAATAAAAGAGCACAGATGCTCCCCTGTGAAAGATGACAGGTCTTTCGTACAGGCTCCACATTCCAAACGTACCCTCTCTTTTCTCGTTTTAGTCTCACAAGCCCCAGCTGCGTACCTTCCTAAGGTGACATGTTTACACTGAGCCCCTAAAGTAAACTGAACTTCATCTGCACCGATATACATCATCACACCACACCCCAAACCCTCCAGTGCTCCAGTCCGGGCCTGATTGATTCTACATGTGACGTGTTCGGCAGAGAGCAACGTGCCGGTCTCCGATGAACCGATACACAATGAATGGCTGTCTGCAGCGGAGTGATGTTTTCCAGACTCGGCTTTCCTTCTGCCAGGAGTATCAACAGAGAAGGCGGAACATCTTGAGTTATACTGTGATAAAACTATTGTTTGCTTTCAAAGCAAAATCACTTGTGTGTTTCATAATGTCAAAAATGATCAGAATAGTAAATGAGAAAAGCTTTTTCTTTGTTTAATAGATCATTTTAATTTTGACAATAAGTTAAAAAACTTACTAAGTTTCATAATCCATTCATACACATCTCTCCGGAAAAAAAAATTGCTGAAAAAATCTTCAAGAAAGCAAATGAATGTTACCAATTTCCAATAAAAAAGGAAATTTTCAAGTAAATCAGAATATTGAACTTCAATCAAACATAATTCATATTGAATTCTGCTGTCTGGTGTGCAAAATTCCAGAATAAAATGTTGTTTCCATCACAGGGAACGCATCAAACTTTAATTTCAGTAAAATCACAAATGGAATCCAAATAGTTTCAGGGTATAAAAACACGGATTTTTCTTCAACCTTGAATGCAGAAACATGGAGTATTGATAAGCACCAGTAGTCATTGAAGCATTGACAGGTTTTTATAGTATGCCGGCAAAGTGATCATGACATTGTTAAAACAGTTATGTAACAATCATGATGAGCTACAGTAACAATAATTGCAGCTAGATTGTAGGTTTCTAATAAATGTACTTATTGGAAATAGGAGTAACACAATTGTGTACCCTACCAGCATATTTTTTTCTTTTCCTATTTGTGTAGCCGACGTGTGAATTACTTGCGTTACTTCCCTCTCTCCAGTCTACACTCTGTTTGACAGAGAATCCTTTTAATGCACTCATCGATTCCTTTCAAAGCTTTTGTTTTGCAAAAGTAATTGCTTCAGCAAAACATTTGGGGGCTCAGAATAAAACAAAAATGACAGGAAACAAAGCAAAACCGGGGGGGGGGGGGGGGGGCAAAAGACATATTTACAGTACGATCAGAGAGTTCAGGGGTCGATGAAGGAGATGGCGATGTAGCGGGTGCCGTTGGTGGTGGGCAGGCCTTCGTGGAGGTGAGTCAGCCGTCCTGGGTGCATGAAGCTCCAGCCTTTGCGAGTGGAATTCAGGGAGCAGTTGTACCGATGGAAGCGGCATCCCCCGCCCTGAGAGAAAAAAAGCGACGATTTAAATTGGATTAATATATTAATGATTGGCACAATCGGTTACAGGGTTATCGAGGATATTAGGACGGTGATGTAAGAGAAAATCTGACACCAAGATGCATTGAGGTGTTGCACCACGATAAAAAATGTCATGCATCTCCCTCAGTACAAGTCCTTACCTGAAAGTCTGTGTCTTTGTTATTGAGGGCGATGTTGATGGTGAAGGTGGAGGAGTCGTGATGGGGTCGCAGGTACGCTTGCCTCTCAGGCGTGTACTTTACCACGAAGTTCATGATTGAGTAACCCTGCGAAGAAGCGCATGAATGCAGTGAGCTGACAGTCAGTGCATCATTGATCATATCTCACCTGTCAGCCACTGTTGGGCCACATTCACATGCTCAAACAGGTTTCATGAGGTCACACTGACCTTTGTGAAGTAGCCGGAGAAAACCTTTAACGTGATGGGCGATATGAACTCCCGGATGAAGTGCAGCCACTCTTTTTCGTACCCGACTTGCTTCATATGAATGTCGTCCGTGGGCACGGTCTCATAGCCGCCGGAGATCCGCCTGTCCTGAGAACGATAGCAAGGCACACTGCAGTGTGAATGGAGATGACCCGCCGTCGTCGATGTGGGCGATGCAGATGACGACGTGTCTGTGTGTGTGTGTGGGCCTGTGTGTGTGTGTGTGTTTTAACACCACAGGCTGCACTGTTGTCTGCCTGCATGAGGCTCAATGATCCATCCACCTCAGCCGCTGCTGGAGTTAGTCAAAGTATCTTTACACATTTAGTCTCCCAGGCAAACTTTTTTTAGACACATTAATTGCCAATTTCAACCTACATCAAACAGGCCACATGAAATAGACACCATAAACATAAAACACAACATCATAAACATATATGGTTATATACAAATTATGGACCTGGAGAGGAATGTTATAAAATTAAGCGTGTGTGTACAAGTAGGACCCTGAACACCACTCATGTGTCTGTGTGATATTGTGCGTGTCCTCGCAAAAATATGATATGCACATGTAAAAAGTAGCGCGGATGCCCAACATCTGGCAAACAAAACGCAAAGGTAGCTTGAAAGTAAGAGTTCACGCAGCCGACAACAAACACATGGCTGTTACAATAAAGTTTACGAGGCAACTTGAAGGATTATTTCCTTTCTTCTGCTTCTTTCTACTTGTGTCTGGGTTGGATAAATTACAACAAACACTTCACCACAACAAGACATTGAAGGCGTCATCCAGTGCTAATTATCAAACTCCGGCAATTTCAAAGTTTTTGATGCCTGCTGAAATAAATTACAGCAAATGGATGCTGCTGCTGGTGAGAAAATGTGCCCCAGTGTTTCCAACTGTGTGGAATTATTGCAGGAACATAGACGGGAAACCTATTGCCACAAACTTTTGATCGGTGTTATTTAGTACTAAAATAATTAATTCATTGAGAGAAAACAGGTTTTAATACAAAATAAATTCAAAGCTTCATTTAATTCATCAATTTAAACTATTTATTCGCCATGCTAGCGACATTAGCAAGAGGACATCTTTCTACCCGTCGACCGAAAATCTGCATTTGTCCGATATTGTTTGACATTTTATTAAATGTATTAATTTATCAAGATATAGTTACGGTCCACTCCATTTGAAATAATCAGTATAAGAGCCAGAATATTATTCTACACACATTCTTGCCGATACATATATGCGTTTACACAGCCACAGGAGAGAAAAAAGCATGTGTGCCTGTAGTGTGTTGACTACAGCTCTGTTCACAGTACTGACCTCATGTTTGCCTCCAGACCATGAGCCGTAGTGCTCCATCTCCCCAACTATTTCATCACAGGCCTTCTCTGAGAAGACTGGGAACCAGAACACATCTGGACAAGGCTGCAATACACACACACACACACACACATACACACACACACAGACAAAAACAGGCACACATAAAGAGACCAATGAGAATTTACATGAGTTACAGATTCACCTTGAGCTGTATTAACTGCTATGTAGTAAAAGCTATGTTAAAAACAGATGTGGAGATTTCAGTCGTGCATGGTCATTCTCTTTCACTGTCTCGGTCTGTATCTCCAACACACACACACACACACACACACTACAAACCTCCTCCAAGTAGTTATCAGTAAAGATTTGAGTGTAGTTTTGGTGAATGTATTTTTCCTTCCAGTCCTGTAAGGAGAAAAGAATTTTGGATTCGTTGCTATTTCTTTAGGACTTTTTGCTGACCTACATACCTCTCGGAGTTAATCCCCCCTCCCACATGGCAGATCCCAGTGTGCCAAACACAGCCGTAAATCACAAAGCCTTATCAGTCAGGAGTCTTATCACGCTGAGGTCATTACGACAAAATAGTCTCGCATCTGAGATGATTCCATTATGGCTAATAACCTTTACAGGTGGCTGCTGTTAATCTCCGCTATTCAGAAAACAATGGCTTTCTTCGTAGAAGAATGAGAGATCATAATGACTTACCACAGGGTTTTCAAATATCTGCCACAAGTCATTGTTATAATGAGAAATGTTATAATTGGCGGTGGAAATGAGCCTCCCGAAGTCCTGACGGTTTGTAATGTACATGAAGACTCCCTGCAGCAAGCGGGAAAAGTTCAGTCAGTTTCACAACAAGTTGAAATCTCTTTCATGTTTCACATTTGTTTCTACACAACCGTAATATAGGCACATAAATACACGGCGGGTTATAATTATGACTTGAATGCTCATAAAAAAGTTAGCGCCGCATAAAAACACACAAAGTGGTACTCGTGGCAAACTACTACTTCAAAGCTTCATTTGCCCAAAAATTAAAAAGAAAGAAAGTGGGATTCAAGTGTGTTTTAACACACTGAAATCCATTAGGTTCGACGTCGAACCGGAAGAGACACAAATACCATATAAATAATCTGAGATTATTTATGGGTGGTGGGTGGGAGAGCTGCAGGGTGTCGGTGGGTTGGGAACAGGATAGGGTGGGGGGGCAGTAAGGTGAGAGGAGTGGTAGAACAGGGATAGAGGGGTGTTGGGCAGCTCGGGCCAAAGCAAGTCCAGGAATGACTATTCCTCTACAGGGAAGCATGGGGAGGGTAGAGTGGAGGAGCGGGGGGGGGGGGGGGACTCACTATCAGACTAGGCTTTGTAGGGGAAAATTCCAAGTAATTTATCAATATTGCGGTGAGCGTTTTGCACAAAAACATATCGTGAAAGCTATGATTTATTTCAGATGGTTTACATGAGTGAAAAGAGATATTGTTGGAGCCTAGTCTGAGATCAGTCCCTGTGTTTAGAGGGAGCAGACTTGTGTTTCCTGGAGGGTTTGGCCGTGTGGAGGAAAGCATCAGGCGAGGGGACTTGCATTGGTATTGACTCTCCAACCTTCTTTCTCTTTCTTGATCTCCTCTTGTAAGTTATTATAAAATAACACGACAGAAACCAGGCTTTTCTCTCGAACTAGCTTCGACAAATATCTGACTTTGGACCTTAACTCATGCAAAAAAATCCACATCAATTTCCAAAGAGCTGCCAGGCAAACTGATTTCTTACGTAAGGATATAGGCAGCATAGGCAGAAAATCACCAATATCTCAGTGAACGATCTGAATGAATGATTAATAGTTCTCATTTGAATTTAAATTGAGGATCCAAAAGTTAGTGTGTAACTAATCCTTCAATACCTTCACATTCTAAAATACTAAACTTTGTTGGGCCAAAAAAAATCCTCAATCAAATCAGGTAAACGTCGAGCCAAAGCTCAGAATGGTTTCAAAGTGCTAACCCATTGGAAATGAATGTTTCATAAAGCAGAATAATCAAAACGGATGGAAACCTTTGGGGGCCTGAGCATATGGAATGATTCCGGAGAAGGGGAGTCTTTTTCTCTGTGACTGGTCTAAATAGAAGGAGAAGCATCATGTAAACAGGATAACATAAATTAAGTTTTCAGATAATGAGACGGGGTGAAGTATATATATATATATATATGTCACATACAGAGCAACTCGGGAGGAGAGGAAATGCACCTGCGTGAATAAGAAGCAAGGGTCCCTCTAAAGCTGATGTTTTCATGGGTTAACATGGGAGGAATGCATGCTGGGAAAAAGGCCAAGCAATCCAAAAGTACACCGAGTTTGGATCAGGCATGGTAGTGGTTTAGTTTAAAGCACGGAGGACACGTCAGTGATGTAACGGAACAGACAGATTACAAATGTAAAATACATTACAGACAAGACAAACATTGCATTGCAACAGGTTGCATTGTCTGTGGTCACATGGCAATAAGTGCAAGAGCAAGTGAAGGATGATGGGAGCACAGAGCAACCATCATCAGAGGAGGTTCATGCCTTGATGACAGCCAAAGACATTTCAAACCGTGTATACTTGCCAGTCTTTTCAACCTTCGTTGGCGTGAGCTTTTTCAGGGTCAAGATTCTAAACTAGCCGTATACATTTTTTCTCTATGTAAATACAAAACCACATTTCATAGTGTATCCATCCCTTACAGGGAGTAAGGCCCCTAATCCTGACATTTGATTATAGATGCTACACAGTGCAGGCTTTACAACATGTATACACGATTGAGACATGAATCCATTAAGATGGGGGTTGCGTGGTCTTACCATTTCTCTGGCATTTCTACACACAGCCATATCTGGGTCGAGTTTCTCCAGCACAAATAAGTTCCTCTCTTTCAGTTCATTCCTCAAAGCACTGCCCTTGACAAGGTATACATGTGCCATGAAAGGAATGTTCCACATACCCCTAGAAACGACAAGACATGGAGAAAAGGAAGTGCTTATTTTACAGTAAACCTTGGATTATTGGCGTGCTGCAGAAAAAAAGTTTCTTTACGGAATTACTCCTTCTGAATATCTTGTTTATTTGGTTACATTTACAATAACTTTTCAAAGATGTCAGTGTTGTTTTCCTCTGAAATGGATCCCTCTTTTTGCCCCAGTTTGTAACGGCTTATCCCACCTGCACCATAGTCTGTCTATGGGTTCATCTGTAGACCCTCCGCCCACGCACCCACTACACATTATATCCAAACAGTGAGAGAGAAAAAATTAATATGACTTTGATGTCCAGTACTAAACCTCCACTCGGGTTGATTGTGGCTTTAATGACTATTCACATCTGTGTATCCTAGACTGTAGCTCACCACGAAGACATTGTATGTGTGTGGTTGTTTACGGCTAAATGGATGAGCTTCAGCACAATAGGTCAATATTTATTTTAGTCGTGGACACTCTGAGAGATCCAACGTGTGAACAATAACAATGCAAAGCCATTGCTATGTGTGTGTGTGTGTGTGTGTGTGTGTAGCAGCCTTCTTGCACTTGTGACTTACACTCGTTTTCTCTGCACAATGTCGACATAATCTTCAGAGCGAGCGTAATAACCATCCAGACTCAAGGCTCCCCAGAAGTTGGACCACAGCTTGCCGTGACGAGTGACAAGGGGACCAATTATTTTTCTGTAGAGAAGCAGGAGGCACGGTAGAGAGATGGTAATTCTGTCTGAGCAGATACAAGTCAATGACATCTCACAGAGAGCCAACTACCTAATGTACTGGGTCCGGTAGTGATGCTGCATCAAGGAGATCAACCTCTCTGTGGAAAGGCATGATCACTGCCGAGTCACTAACAGATAATTGAACTGCATAATGAAAACCAGAGTCTTAGATCATGCAGAACCGGATTCAAGTAAGGGTAACTGCTGGCTGCACCAGGCTGTTTTTTTATACCGTATATCTGGTCAATTTCTTTGAATTCGCATGGCTTACAGTAACACTGGATTTTTCCACTGCTGTTCTTTTAGTCTTACAAACCCAAACCACAATGAAAGGGATATATTTCCGTGAAATAAACCTGGCAGACTTGAACAAATGGAGCCATAAATCACAGTGTTGGTTGATATGGATGCTCTACAACATACCAATGCTTTCTTTTAGTATGGATAGATTGGCCCCACAATTTCAGTGCCAGCTAAAGAATTCTCATGCTGTCTTTAAATATTCTGGTTGGGGTTTTACTCTGCACGACTCCCAGGTCCCAATGCAGCGCCAGTGCCACAATGACATAGCTCATGGGATGGTTTCTAAACAATCACGAGCTACAGAAGCGGAGAAGGGTTGGCCTGTTTGTTTTTTTGTATAATGCAAAGTGTCATTTCACGGTTAGTTCCATAGACTCTTTCACTGTTCCCATGTGGCAATAACAGGAAGCCAGAGTGGCTTATTTTTAAACTTTCTTTCAGCCGGCTGAAATGTTCCTGTGGTTTTGCCACTTCCAATGGTTCAGCGATCACAACAACCAGGGAGGCTTGTTGAATGAGTTCCAGTTTTTTTTTTCCTTCTTCCAGCTACCACAGCTCCCATATGATTACCTGTTCTGCTCAATGAGGAGCTTCAGTGTCTGTCTGTTGGTGAGCATCACATCCGTATCCAGGCTGAAGTAGTAGTCGCACGTGGCATCCTTACGGCACACATCCCTAATGAGATCAAAGACACAGACACGGCACAGGGAGCAGTGATTATTCAGTCCAGGGCTGATAACAGTTCAATCAAATACTTGGAAGTAATCACGGTCACATATTGAAATGTATTAAATTCTAAGGATAAAATGTAATGTTGACTAGTGGAGTCAGGCACTAACTGACTGTCTTTAGGCCTCTGGTGGATAATGTGATTTTAGAAAAGACATCTTAATTATAGGGCTGTCCTTAACAATGCTTTCAGGCATACTGTGCTTTTGATAGGATCTCACAGATTTAATTATCACAGTAACAACAGACTAGTACTCACTATGACATTGATCAATGAGAGTGAGAGCCCATATAGAAGGAATCATAGAGGGAAACTGCTCTTATACTTGACTGCTTTGTCATGAAACGACAAATATGTGGTCTTAACTATTGAGTAAACAATATTTCTACAACACTACATATATGTGCATAAAACATTTAGTGTGAAGTGAACAACTGGTCGCCAAAAGGGTCCTTAATAACAAGACACTATTTACATTGCTGTGAAACACAAGAGGAGTGCTTTATTAAATAGAAATCATGCAAGCACCATCTAGAGGCTTAAATGTCATTTCGCACAACCACGTTTTCCTTGAGGTTACGATCAACTGGTTTCATTAGTTTGTATTTCAAACCACGGGTTCTGAAAGATGATGGATTTAGAGACATACATGCCCATGTTCCTGGCCTCTCCTTGGCTCAGATTTTCTTCTGGTCCCACAACCTTGAAAGTGTTGAACACATGTCTGTTCTCTTCCCAGAACTTATGGATGTGCTTCTCGTGGTAAACCTCCTGAGCAGGGAGCCAATATTAATGTATTAGAAGCCACATATAAGGAGCCATGCAGGGTAGATATCTAGAAGACTACCAAAAAACAGCCGCAGCTGCCTACACTTACATTGTTGTGGACAAAAATGTTGAGTTTATCTTTGGGATAATCCAGAGTCAGCAGCCGGTGGAAGAATTCAGGAAGAAATGGAGTTGGCTGCTCAATGAATACTCCAACCAACACAGTTGGATACTCCTGTTTAGATAGGAGAGACAAATGAGTACAATTTCACACAACTGTACTTGGCAAAGGAGCACTGTTTAACATCACTCATGGAGGATTTGACATTTTATGTCAGACACAAGCCAACAGTGAAGTTGACACAGATGTGGTCCAATGACGGCATTCTTCAGTGTGTTCTGTGGAAAAGGAGAGTTGAAATGGGGGCAGCGCTGGGTGGCTTCATTATCTGTTTATAATAATGTGTATTAGTCTATTATTAGCTTCTCTGTGATGCAGACTCTGCTGCAGCACAAATACATTGAGGTGGAAGTTTTTCTCTTTTCACTCATAGAACTAAAGTTACGTCGAGTAACTATTCATATTTTTCTGTCGTGTACCTGTTGTGCGTTTGCGCCTGCCACGTATAACTCTCATGTGAGGACAGTGAGGGCAAAGAAGATAAAAATAGAAATAGAGCAAGTCACTCAGAAGAGGAGAGGGAGAAGTTTCCCATGACAGCTCCAGCCAAACAGCCCGTCTGGCCTCCTCATCCTCTTGACCAGTTCACAGCAAAGGTCTGGGCCAGGGATGAAAAGGGATCCGAGCCGAACCGTCTAATTTGCGTGTTCCGCAATTACTGCTTCTCAGGGTCATAGAGCCCGAGAGACGAAATAGGTAGGGAAGGCATCTGGTTTTCTCAGTATTGGGTAGACGTGTAACACCCTTTGCAAAGCTTGAGATTATTCCCAAAACCAAAGGACACAAAGAACCAAGCTAGACAGCCAGTGGTCTGGGTTTAGCCCACAAGAAAGGCCTGGACACAGTTGAACCAGTGTTTCCAAGTGACGTAATCTTACAGTGTGGCACAGTGGAATGAAATTGTTCGCTAAATTGCCTATTATTAAAAGCTATTTTCTTTATTCATCATGCAAGGTCACTGAGACCAACTTTTCATAGAGAAGCCTTTCATGTAGCTGGGTTTGTACATTTATTTATGGAGCCTGCAGAATCAGAGTAAACGTTAAGGGATTGGTGACTCGATGTTATTGGATTGCTGAGACCAGTTTTGTTGCACTTTTGTAGCCAACTAAACAGTCGATAAAAACAGCAATAATATAATTGAATAACTGCGATCTTGTCTATGCATCAGTGGCCCGCAGAGAGAGAAGTTTTCATAACAGACGCAGCCACGCAGCCAGCATCCGTTGGTAATGCCTGCCATTCATGCCTTCTATATGTTGCCAGCCTTGACTTGGTCTCAGTGACAAATGTTCAGCGTAACCACAATGACTACTCCGGATAAAACCCATACGGAGAAAGCCCACTAAAAAGACAGGCTGGTCAACAGCGCCTCCCCTTTAAATGAGCCCTTCTGGAAACCCCAGAAGCCATATCCGGCACCACAGCAGTGCAGGGCTTCCTCTTCCCCAAGTAGTTTCCTTGGCACTTATGCTCTTTTAAAAGGGTCCAAAAGGACCAACAGTCACATAACCTATTATTGTTGGAGAGGGAGTGTGTGCCGCACAATCATTCTTGCATATCTGTTGAAATATAACAAGCTGGGCTCCACCCCTACTGTCTAGACAGTCACTGATAGATGGATGGTTCATTCTGGAAGACCAGGCGATATTTCATCCTTCTCTGTGTCCACAGGGAGTTGGCTAAATACAAACCTTCCATAGCAGCACTTCAAAAAAGGACAAAAGAGAACAGCACATTTCAAGAAAATAACATACTTTTAACTGAGACAGGTCCACAAGGTCGTCATCACAGTGGCTACAGCCTTTCTCATAGTTCCATGTGTTGGGGACATAGTTTGCCAAAGAGTTCAAGTACATCTGTAAAGGAAAGATTTCAGCAGGTGAATGCCAGGTTACACAAGATAATTGTCATCATAAGAAAAAAACTCCAAATACTTTCTTTGATTCAGCAGCATTCACCATGATGTGTGTGTAATACCTTGCAATATTACTGTGAGTATTCAATCCTCTTCTTTTCGGAGGAACTAGATGACCGAGCAGAATAACTTGTCAGACTTAAGACAACGGGCGATAAATGTCTCTTTTTGTGAAATTGAGACTTTACGATTTGGTCTAATTATCCCTACTCGGTTCTCTTTGTGAATGTGAACATATTGTCATAACAATGATCTCTGCTCTTAAGTCAAATCCATGGGGGAATACTAGCTTCAGTTCGCTGCTGTATAAGAATCTCTCATAACGGATACCAATTCGAGCTTCTCTGGAAAGAATGACTCAACAGTTTGGTTTGTTAGCAAGGAAGGACAGGGACAGACGCTGGCAGTGAAGTGAGACTTGTTAAGAGATGGGGGGGAGGTAAAAAAAACCTCCCCGGAATGATGATGGTATCTTACAGACATCCTGCTTTTCTGCCAGTCCATCACTCTACTTTACAGGGAGCGATTGTGAAAAGAAAATCGGGGCATATCAGCATTGTAGCCTAGCTTTGGCCAGAACACTCTCCCCTATATAAATAATGAGCTGGATTTCATGGCCAGAATGTATGGAAAGTATCATATGAACAGTATGTATATGTTCCTGAATGTGTGGGAACCAATGCAGGGATCCAAATCATTGGTAACTCATGTTCATTGGATCTAAAAGACGTGGGCCAAGACAGAAATTAGACTGCAATGGGAAAATAAAAGTATAATAACCCAAAGCTATTGTCCATAAGGCTAATTAACTCAAAAAGTATATATGCTGTGCCATGGTGAGATTTGATAGGTGTGCCTGAAGGCATAACTTCTTACTCACTTTGGTGTTTCCGTTGCCATGGACAACCACTGGCAGAGAGTCGTACACTGTGTTTCTAACTCTCACGCGGTCGCTTCCAAACTTGAGCAGCACTTCATCTGCCAAAAAGAGGAACAGGAGACATTTCAGGCCAGATTATGAAAATGGACTTGCCACATGGGCTAAATCTTTAAAGGTTTATTGCTTCCTGGGTAAATTGCTCAGTCTACAAGTTCCCTAAAAAACATCCAATCGTACACAGTGCAAGAGCAAAACAACATGGTGGTAATGTTCTGGACTCACAACAGCCAGCATACAACTGGGGTTTCATATAATTGAGTTTTCACGTATTTAACATATAATTGACTGATTGGTTAAGTTTCTTTGATTTCTCACCAACGGCCCCATTCAGGTTCTGGAAAATCTGGCACTTGTGGTCCAGAGTCATATTGAGAGTTTGCTGAAAGACAGGGAAATATAAAGGGTATCTTAGTCATCCACGATAGGTTATTTGGAGATGTATTTTAAACATTAAGCATTGACACAAGACACTTACTCGCTGTAAAGGATCCAAGTACATTTTGGTATAGAAGAGCTGGTCATCATCATTGTCATGGAGGTTCCACTGTGAAACCACTCTGTTTATGTATGGGGCATAGCCGATGATACCTGCAAGTAATAAACAACATGAAACACAACCAACGGTAAAGTATAGGATTGAAAGTCGTTTACAAGACTGTAGGTGACAATTTCAGTATACTGCCTCAGGGATTTTGGGCAATAATCCAAAACACAGAAGAAATGGGCCGGCACTCTCTTCACACAGTCTGAAGAAAGAAAGAAGTGCAATAATGGGCAGACAGCCGCAGTCTGTACGTTAGAACTGTCTCCCAACAGTGTGCTGGTACAATTCTCACACCCTCTCGAAATGTACATTCTCATGGCAATTTCGTCTCAAGTTTTCCCTTTTTTTTCTTTTTTCTTCTCTGGCTCAAAGACACTGACCACAGTGACAGATTACAGGGTTCGGATATGTTGCTGGTGTGCGAAGAAACTATTTTTTTAAAGGGAAAAAATGCCATAAACACTGTCAACAAGTCGCCGGATAGACATGACCTCATCTAAATGGCAGGAGGATGAAAAAAGTTCTAAGATTTTATGCAAATCATATTTTTACGATATAATATTTCTTAATTATCGCTTTAAAAATCCCAGACAGGGCTAGAAAGTGCATGCCCTTTTGACACAGAGCGAAATAAATTAATCTTTTAACGCTGCTCTGCTGGGAAACACAATGGAACTCGTTTTCATACGTGTCTATTTTGACATAAATTTAATTTAGATTAGATAGATTAGATATTCCTTTATTAGTCCTATAGTGGGGAAATTGCAGGATCACAGCAGCGGGTGCACAAAAGAGCAGCAACAAACGATAAAAATAAAACACAATAACAATACTAATATACAGAGGAATACAAAATACATATAGCAGGTTAAAGTCAAAGTGCTTACAGTTAAAGTTAAAGTTAATTTATAGCTCCTGCAACTGTCTATGCTGCACCCTGAGTGGTGCCACGTCATTTATTAGAACCATCATATGTTGGTTTTGCCATTTAGATTCATCAAGCCTAATTAAACACGCTCGGCCACACACAAACACAACCCTACTATGTATCTATTCCTTCCACGTCGCTGTGACACAGTAGTGTGTGTGTGTATAGATGCTATAAAACTTTCCACAATGATCACATGGGCGGTAGCCTTATAGACACAAACAAAACCTGCAATTTCAGACAAACTGTGGCAAAGACAAATCCACATGTCATGTGAATGAATGCTAAAACCAGCCTGTGATCAGTCTGAGACAGACAAGCTCCAACACGGGAGGTCAGACCACAATGATGACCACAGGGAAAGCAGTAATTCACAAACAGGTTGCAGCATGTATATTGATCCTTTTGTAAAAACGTCATTCATGTAGTTAATGTCACAATCACATTATACCTCAAAACTTCTTTATATGAACTACAGAAGAGTGACCACTAAAGAAATCTAAAAATGGTCCAAAATGATCAAAAAGGAACAGGAATATTGACCTAATATTTACATGAATGGTCTTCTGTCCCCTTCTTTCCACTTGGACAGGACATACCTCAAGTAAACAGTTTACAGGAACAATATTCTTCCATTTTACAGCGGGAGATAAAAATACATGTCTTGTGGTTTTATATTTTTAGACTAACTCCTGTCTGTTGTCATTCCTTGAAATCGCTCCACAGCTCTTTAGACCAACAGCACTGAGGCTACTGCACGGATGCTCAGCCCCCTGAATTCCAACGAGCATGCAGTATCATCATATAAGCAGTGGCGGGCCGTCAGGGCCAGCAAGGCCTTCTCTGCTGGCCTAAACATCATCAGAATATATATTTTTTTCTAAATATATTTTCCCACAAATATGTATTCAATTATTTCCCAGAGTAAGAGTTATTCTCTTAATTTCATCGCGTTCCTCTTGGTTGCGGTTGAGATTTGGAGGGCTGGTCTTTATGTTAGATCTTTTATCCAATCATATTCAGCCATCGTGTGTTGCCAGGGGGCTAAAATCTGCCCTTAGGCCTTCAGAATCAACATTGCGGGCGCTGGTAGCTTCAAGTGAATGGGAATGACAATGTTGTGTCAACCAATCAGCTTTAGAGTTGGCTCCTCTAGGCCTTCTAGAAGGCCCCGGAACCGGCACAGGAGCCAGCTAGCAGGCGGAGTGCTGCACGTCTTTTGATTGGATTACCAATATTGAGAGGCGGGGTCTATGGGCAGGTAGATGCAAAACCTCAGAACTAGGAAACTGAATTTGATAAAGGAATTAATTCGCGGACTACAAAGCTGTTTTTTCAACCCACAATGGCGGAAGGAAGAGAAGATGTCGATTTGGTCGAGCATATACTTGAAATCTGCTTTGGGTGCGACAATGCCCTGTTTAGTGAACAGACGAGTGCAAGTGACTTTTTTCTTCTTCTTTTTCTCCGTCCAGATGCGCGCATTCTGCAGCGGGCGAGACGGAGAGCCGAGAGAAATGACATGCTGTTGTGTAGATACGATCAACATCAGACGGCTGTTTAGTTTAATAAATGAACAAAGACGTGCTATCGAGAAAATGACGGGGGCGGGCCAAATTTTTTTTATGTCATGCGATCTACCAATACTACGCCGTGATCGACGTATTGAGCCCTGGTCAAGAGCCATGGCATCATAATGATAGTAATAAGAGGTGGATTAATTCGGGTGGGACTGTCTAGGACCTCACTGAAGGCCCAGGCCCCAGGCCCACGGCCCGCCACTGCATATAAGGGATACGCCATGACAAGGATGACAATGTAACATCTGCTTTTCGTCGTAGTTAGATAGTTCCGTAATTAGGGATGGGAATTGAGAACCGGTTCTGTTTTAGAACCGGTTCCCAGTGAATCGATTGTTTGGGATCGTCAGCCAAATTCTTTCACGGTTCTGCTAACGGTCCTCTGTGGCGTTGCGCATGCGCAAACTTTTTTAGTTTCTTCTTCAGACTGCAGCAAACATGGCAACTAGGCAGAGGCGTTCTAAAGTTTGGCTCTATTTCACACGACAAAAAGTGCTAGTGTGAGGTGAGAGTGTGCTCACCTGTCTGCACGCGCCGCTCGCTGCGCGTGCAGACAGCATTTAACGGAGCGGAGCATTGCGTCCGCTCTGATCGCTCTTTTAATGAAGTATCGATACTAAAAATATGCTAAATCACATCGTTTTTAACGTACGGGTACTTCGTTAGTATTGCTACACCGTGCAGCGTGACAGCAGCAGATGTAGCGGACTAACATTCAAGCTAATCTAACTTCCCAAACGCTGTGGACATCTGAACGCTGATTGGCCGAGATGCGACACGTCCCATCAAAGATGTTTTATTGCGAAGAGCACCACTTCACATTTTCTCCGCGTCTCACTGCAATCTCAACGGCAGCGGGCCAGGTGAAAAAAATAATAAATCGGAACGCGTCTCTGGTATTGTTCAGGGGGCCGGTCCAAATGTGGAGGCGGGCCGTAGTTTGGGGACCACTGGTCCAAGGTAAACTCCTCAAAAGTGATCACAACCACTCACTGTGTGAAGCAATGTGCCTTTATTGTGTGTAGTCGATCAAGTTATCTTCTGTCCCTTCGTTTGAAGCATACATTTTAGCTCCGGCATTGGTCTCCCATTATTGATCACTTCACGTTTGGATAGTAATTTCTAGGAACATGTTTAAATTAAACAGAATACATTTTATTTAAGTTATGTAAGTTTTATTTTAAGTTCAAGAGGAATATGTATAAATGTTTTTGGTTATTTAAACAAATTTAAATGTGTATATATACATACTGTATATGGTGTGTGCAGCATTATAGAAAATTATAGAAAAGAAAATTAATGTAAATAAACCCGTTTGTGCTCTTTTTTTCACCCCTTGCCCAATAAGAATCGATTAAAGAATCGATAAGGAATCGAATCGTTAAAATCTTATCAATTCTCATCCCTATCCGTAATTGAGGGTGACCTTTGCGTTATCTAAACACACCATCCAAAACCTTTCCAGTGTGAAAACTGTTGGCTTAAGCGTGGAGATTGAAGTGTAAACAGACTCACACACACACACACACACAGTCACAGAGTCACACACAGAACCAACGCATAACCTCCATCCAAGCTTACACCTGGACTGTGGTCAAACCGTATCTTGTCAGCCACCATGACGGACAGGATTCAACGGGTCAAAAAGTTAGATTTTGATCATATTTTTAACATTTTTAGAACCCACCTCCAGAGTTGAGGTAGCGCTTCCCACTGCGGATCGTGGGGTACTTCTCCGCTAGTCTCTTATCCGGCCATATCAGTCCCTCTGCAGCAAAAAGCACTTTGTGATTGGCTTGCTGGAACTTCCTGAGAATTTCTTCTGGTCCTCCAGAAAAGACAAGATCATAGCTATAAAAGGTAGGAGGGAAGATAAAATACAACGGATCATTATCTTTTATTTCTTCTTTCTGGGCAGCCTACTTTTTTTTTCTTGAATGTGTTTTTTTTGTGCATCTGCCACCCAACATCAGTTTATACTTGCTTGAGATGGATAAACACAAATCTAAAGAGTAAACATTCTTCATGAATCAGTGAGTGTTTCTGTAAGGTATTACAAAGGAGTCATGCTTTGACAGGCATTAACACACAATACACACAGTTCTGTGATAGAGAGTGGGACAAGTGCCTAACCCTTTAAAAAAGGTCCCATGGTGACTTTTAAATCAAGCTGCTATTCTAAGAGCAGATCTTTTTTTCGATGTGGAAACCAGTATTTCTGGCGATCGTACCTTGAGATGTGAACTCATTACAAAAAGAGAGCTGATTCATTTCTGTGACATTGTTTCTTCAGTGACTGAATATTAAACAACTCTTTCTGGATGTGACTTTGATTCTGTTGTGTCTGAAACCAATCCAAAATAAATTCTGTCTTTTATGCACACAATTTATGTGAGGTCGCAGGGAAAGTGAAAGCCAACCTAAACGACCTCGGTCAGACATGTAGTTTGATGAAAAGGTGGGTTACTGTATCTACATCTGGCAACACATGTTCACACAAGTTTTCTACCTGTGAGGCGAGACTACTGACTACTTGGATCCTGCTAAGTATCTTCTTTAAACTAGTTTTATCTGCTAAAGTTACTGTTGTATTTGTCGTTTAAAGCTGCTAGATTGTTAGTTTGTCCTGTTTTAAGGAGTTGTTTTGGTAGAGAGGTGTGTCCTGTGTTCCGACACCTGAATCTTCACTGATTGGACGAGCGATCATCACCTGGTTTCTATTGAGTGTCATTTGAATACCAAAAGCCAAGGGGCGGTGTCAATGCAGCTGGAGGTAATTGGCACTAACTTGGGCTCATAACCGGATGGGGTTTTTCGCGTCAGCTGTAGCGTCAGCGTGACTCATCGGACGAAGACTCGAGGACAAAGACATAGGAGTCTTCCGTTGGAGTCAAGACTCGAGGACAAAGACATAGGAGTCTTCCGTTGGAGTCAAGACTCGGAGGACAAAGACATAGGAGTCTTCCGTTGGAGTCAAGACTCGAGGACAAAGACATAGGAGTCTTCCGTTGGAGTCAAGACTCGAGGACAAAGACATAGGAGTCTTCCGTTGGAGTCAAGACTCGGAGGACAAAGACATAGGAGTCTTCCGTTGGAGTCAAGACTCGGAGGACAAAGACATAGGAGTCTTCCGTTGGAGTCAAGACTCGGAGGACAAAGACATAGGAGTCTTCCGTTGGAGTCTTCGGGGTGGATGAGTCTTTTCCCCATTTTGTGAATATGTGTGTCTTTTCCATACCTGTGCGTATCTCTACCAGTAGTTACTATAGGACTCGTTCATTCATGTACCGGAACCCCTCCTCTGTTATCCTTCCTACCCGTTCTACTCACACCCAGCACCTGGTCACAGGAGGCCTCTGGAACTGTCAGTCAGCCAACCGCAAGGCTGACTTCATCTCTGGCTTTGCTGTGGAGCAGTCGCTTGACTTCCTGGCTCTCACTGAGACCTGGATCACAGCAGACAACACGTCTACCCCGGCTGCTCTCTCCTCTGCCTACTCCTTCAGCCACACACCCAGACCCTCTGGTCGGGGTGGAGGTACAGGTTTACTCATCTCACCCAAATGGTGTTTCTCTCCCTACCCGCTTCCACTCTTTATCCCACTGACTTTTGAGTTTCATGCTGTGACCGTTACTCATCCGGTTCAACTTCACATTGTTGTTCTCTACCGTCCCCCTGGTTCTTTGGGAGATTTCTTGGAAGAGCTAGACGCCCTCCTGTCGAACTTTGCGGAACACGGCCCCCCGCTCATCCTTCTGGGTGACTTCAACAGCCAGACAGAGAAGTCATGTGATCTCTTACTCTTACTGTCTTCCTTTAACCTCTCACTCAGTCCCTCCCCTCCCACTCACAAAGCCGGCAACCACCTTGACTACATTTTCACAAGAAACTGCTCTACCTCTAACCTCACTGTAACTCCTCTCCATGTCTCTGACCACTTCTTCATCTCTTACTCTCTCTCGCTCTCTGGTACTGACAACTCACCCATATCAAAGTCAAAGTCAGTTTTATTTGTCAAATTTTCCATATGTGCAAACATACAGAAGATCGAAATTGCGTTTCTCTTCTGTCCAACATAAAGTGAATTGTGCAACATATAGACAACATAGAGTGCAAAAATAGTAAAAAACTTGTGAACATATAGACAACATAAAGTGCATAGACAACATAAAGTGCAAAAATAGTAAGAAACATGTAAACATATAGACAACATAAATTGTGCTAGCAGCATTCAGACATGTGAGTCTGAGAGAGGACGGAGTGGGAGGATGGGGAGAGAGTTCAGCTTCCTGACAGCCTGGTGGATGAAGCTGTTGGACAGCCTGGCGGTGTGAGCCCGAGGCTCGCATCTCTCCCAGAGGGCAGGAGGCTGAAGAGACCGTGTGAGGGTGGCAGGGGACACTCACAATCGAGGTCGCTTTGCGGGTGAGGCGGGTGTTGTATATGTCCTGCAGGGATGGGAGGGGGAGTGAGGCACCCATGATCCTTCCAGCTGCCTTCACTATGCGCTGCAGGGCGATCCTGCTGTGGTCTGTGCAGCTTCCGCCCACACAGTGATGCAGTTGGTCAGGATGCTCTCGATGGTGCCGCGGTAGAAGGTGCACATGATGGATGGGGGCTCCTGCTTTCCTCAGTTTCCGGAGGAAGTAGAGGCGCCTCTGTGCTTTCTTTGCCAGCGATGTAGTGTTGGCTGTCCACGAGAGGTCCTCACTGATTTCCACCCCCAGGAATTTGGTGCTGCTGACCTGCTCAATGTCCGCACCGTTGATAGTCAGTGGTGGGTGATGGGTGTGGCCTTTCCGGAAGTCAACAACGATCTCTTTGGTCTTGCTGTTGTTGAGCAGGAGGTTGTTGGCTCCGCACCACGTGGTCAGAAGGTTGACCTCCCTCCTGTAGAGGGTCTCGACATCCTTGGTGATGAGACCTATCAATGTTGTGTCGTCTGCAAACTTGACCATGTGATTGGTGCTGTAGCTGGTTTTGCAGTCGTGAGTCAGCAAGGTGAAGAGCAGGGGACTGAGCACACAGCCCTGAGGGGCCCCTGTGCTGAGTGTGATGCTGCTCGAGGTGTTGTTGCCGACCCGTACTGCTTGTGGCCTCTCACTCAGGAAGTCCAGCAGCCAGTTACACAGCGAGGTGTTGAGCCCCAGCTGGTCAAGTTTGCAGATTAGTTGTTGTGGGATGATTGTGTTGAATGCTGAGCTAAAGTCTATGAACAGCATTCTTACATAGGAGTCTTTTTGTCCAGGTGGGTGAGGGCTGGGTGGAGAGCAGAGCAGATTGCATCCTCCGTGGACCGTTTGGCCCGGTATGCAAACTGGAAAGGGTCCAGAGTGGGGGGGAGAATGGATTTGATATGCGACATGACTAGTCGTTCAAAGCACTTCATGATTATGGGGGTCAGTGCCACTGGACGATAGTCGTTGAAGCAGGACGGAGTGGATTTCTTTGGCACAGGTATGATGGTGGTAACCTTGAAGCATGATGGAACAACAGCTTGTCTCAGAAGTATTAAAGACATCCGTGAAGACGTCCTTAAGCTCCTCTGCGCAGTCCTTCAGCACACGACCAGGGATGTTGTCTGGACCTGTTGCCTTGTGGGTGTTGATGGACGAGAGAGTCCTCTTCACGCTGGCAGCAGACAGGCACAGAACCTGATCATGGGGAGGGGGCGGAGTCTTGTGTGGACGAGTGCTGTTCTGTGCTTCAAACCGGGCAAAGAAGCTGTTGAGGTTGTTTAGCAGAGAGATGTTGCTGTCGCAGTTCTGTGGCGTGGGTTTATAGTCTGTGATGGTCTGAATGCCCCGCCACAGGCTGCGTGTGTCTCTGCTGTCTTTAAAGTGCCGGGTTATCTTTTTTGTGTAGGAATTTTTGCTTTCCTGATGCTGTGGGACAGGTTGGCTCTCGCTGTTTTCAGGTCCGTTTCGTCCCCAGCTCTGAAGACCCTATTTCTAGTCCTCAGCAGCCGATGGACTTCCCTGTTAGCCACGGCTTCTGGTTAGCCCAGTGGTGATGGTCTTTACATGGGTCACATCATCAATGCACTTGCTAATGTAAGAAGTAACAGTGTCTGTGTACTCCCCAATGTCAGTGTGGTCGTTGTATGTGGCTGCCTGTTTAAACATTCCCCAGTCTGTTGAGTCAAAGCAGTCTTGAGAGCGCAGGAGGCCCCCTCTGGCCACACCCGCACCTGCTTCAGAACCGGACTGGAGGCTTTCACTCTGGGTCTGTATGCTGGCATTAGCATGACGGTGATGTGGTCAGAGAGACCTATGTGGGGGAGGCCTTGTACGCTCCTTTGTGGGTTGTGTAGACCAGATCCAAAATGTTGTCTCCTCTTGTAGGGAAATCAACATGCTGGTGTAGTTTGGGAAGGACAGTCTTAAGGTTTGCATGGTTGAAATCTCCAGCAAAGATGGTGAAGCCGTCTGGGTGAGCCGTCTGTTGTTCGCTGATGGCCTGATACAGTTCACCGAGTGCCGCATTTCTATCACTGTTGTTGGAGGTCGGGGGGATGTAAACAGCGACTAGCAGAATCGCCGTGAATTCCCTCGGCAGATAAAAAGGACGGCACCTTATGATCATAAACTCCGCCAGTGGTGAGCAGTGTCTACATACCACGGCAGCGTCCCGGCACCATGCGTCCCGGATGTAAACACATACCCCGCCGCCGCGAGTTTTTCCTCCATCAGCGAGGGCTCTGTCCGCTCGGTAGCATGTTAGCTCCTCCAGTCTCACAGCAGAGTCGGGGATGTTGTCGTTTAGCCATGTTTCCGTGAAGATAAGCACACAGCAGTTCCTCACGTCTCGCTGCTCCGTCTGCAGCAGTCTAATGTGGTCCATTTTATTGTCCAAGGATCGCACATTAGCCATGATAATGGATGGTATGGCTGGACGAGTTGGCTAGCCGCTAGCCTAGCTCGGATACCTCCGCCTACCCTCTTCTGCTTCCTCTCACAACGCTTACGGCGCCTCCTTTCTGGGGGAGGAGGGGCAGTCGAGTCCGTGTGGTCGGTGTGGTCGTGGGCGAAGTAATCCGTGCTCATGAGTGTTTCCGCTTGTTCAGCGTCCAGAGTGCCGTGTAGTTTGGTCCTGCCGATGGTTAACAGAACCTGGCGACTATATTTGGGTTCCGACGTAGACAGACGAGGCGAAGACGAACAATTTTTGGACGAACTTTTGCACAAACATTTAGAAACAGAACAAAACACCAAATGGTCAGGACAGAGAGGGGCCGCTGCATCCGTGCGCGCCGCCATCTTGAGTCTGCACCTGTACGCCGCAACATTCGCACCCTCTGCCCCTCCTCTCTGGCCTCCTCTGTCCTATCTGCTCTCCCCTCAACTGACTGCTTCTCACTCATGCAGCCTAACTCTGCCGCAGACACTCTCCTCTCTTCCCTGTCTTCATCTCTTGATTCTCTTTGTCCTTTTAAGACACGACCGGTTCGGAAATCCTCTCCGGCTCCGTGGTTGTCGGACTCGGTGCGCGCCGAGAGAGCCACCCTGCGAGCGACGGAAAGAAAATGGCGCAAATCGAATCAAGCGGAAGACCTGCTCTTCTATCAATCTCTTCTCTCCTCATTCTCCACCTCTATCTCTGCAGCCAAAAGCTCGTTCTACCTGACCAAAATTCAGTCTTCCTTCTCTAACCCCAAAAACTCTTCTCTATCTTTTCCAACCTCCTTGATCCCCCTGTCCCCCTCCTCCTTCCACCCTTTTGCCGAGCCACTTTGTCGACTACTTTACAAACAAGATAGACGACATACGCCCTCCTTTACAAATCCATCTTCTATCACCTCACCAACACTAACTTCTTCATCCCCTCTCTTCCTCTTTCACCCCCTGTCTCCCAATCAAGTTCTTAGCTTGGTGACCTCCGCCGACCGACCACCTGCGCCCTTGACCCCGTCCGCCTCCCATTCTCCAGGCTATTGCTCCTGATCTTCTGTCCTTCCTCACCCATCTTATTAACAGCTCACTCTCAACTGGTTGTTTCCCCAACTCTCTGAAGGAGGCGAGAGTCAACCCTCTCCTGAAGAAACCCACGCTCGACCCGTCTGAAGTCAGCAACTACAGACCGGTCTCTCTTCTTCCTTTTCTCTCCAAAACTCTGGAGCGAGCTATCTTTAACCAAGTGTCCTCCTATCTCCACAGTAACAACCTTCTTGGATTCAAGGCCGGCCACTCAACAGAGACTGCCCTCCTTGCTGTCTCTGAGCAGCTTCACACTGCTAGAGCAGCCTCTCTCCTCTGTCCTTATCCTTCTCGACCTTTCTGCAGCATTTGACACCGTGAACCACCAGATCCTTATCTCTTCTCTTCAGGACCTGGGGATCTCAGGCACTGCACTCGCTCTTTTCTCTTCCTACCTTAAAGACCGCACCTACCGGGTAACTTGGAGAGGATCTGTGTCTGATCCTTGTCCTCTCACTACTGGGGTTCCTCAAGGCTCCGTCCTGGGTCCCCTTCTCTTCTCTCTGTACACAAATTCTCTCGGCTCTGTCATTCGTTCGCATGGCTTCTCCTACCATAGCTATGCCGATGACACCCAACTGATCTTCTCGTTTCCACCGTCCGAAACACAGGTGGCGGCGCGAATCTCTGCCTGTCTGACTGACATCTCTCAGTGGATGTCTGCTCACCATCTGAAAATCAACCCTGACAAGACCGAGCTACTATTCCTTCCAGGGAAAGGCTCCCCCACCCATGACCTGACTACCACCTTCAACAGCTCTGTGTTAGCCCCTACCCTGACTGCCAGGAACCTCGGGGTGACACTAGACAGTCAACTCTCCCTGACGGCCAACATCACTGTGACAACGCGTTCCTGTAGGTACATGCTGCACAACATCAGGAGAATACGGCCTCTTCTTACTCAGAAGGCGGCGCAGGTTCTGATCCAGGCTCTGGTCATTTCACGCCTTGACTACTGCAACTCCCTCCTGGCTGGTCTACCTGCTAAGGCCATCCGACCTCTGCAGCTCATCCAGAATGCAGCAGCTCGACTGGTCTTCAGTCTCCCGAAATTCACCCACACCACTCCGCTCCTCCGATCTCTTCACTGGTTACCGGTGGCTGCTCGCATCCGCTTCAAAACACTGGTTCTGGCGTACCGTGCTCTGAACGGATCGGGCCCCGTCTACATCCGGGATATGGTCACACCGACACCCCGCACGTCGCTCCGCCGCAACAGCCAACCGACTTGTGACTCCTGCACCTCGAGCTAATCACTCGAAATCCAGACTGTTTGCTGTCCTGGCTCCTCAGTGGTGGAACGAGCTCCCCACTGACATCAGGACAGCAGAAAGTCTCTACATCTTCCGTCGGAGACTGAAAACACACCTTTTCCGACTATATCTGGATTAAAACACAGATTTGCACTTCAGTGGCACTTAAATAGCACTTACTTATGGTACTTTTGTAGTTCGACTATGTTGAGGAAATGTTACTTCCTGTATTCTTGTTGTTCTTAGTTTGTACTCTAGGTTGAAATGCACTTATTGTAAGTCGCTTTGGATAAAAGCGTCGGCTAAATGACATGTAATGTAAGTATCTTCTGTCTCTTTTTAACTTACCAATCATGATTATTGTTTTAATACAAACATATCTGCTGTCAATGACACAATATTCACGACAATCTGCAGGGACTGCCTCTATTATCTAAGATTGTCTTTGTTTCGACAACAACATTTTTTATATTAGGTATTGACTTGGTTATAAAGCATAATTCAACATTATCATACAGTGTTAGTACCCATTTAAGTCGAGGACTCATCAATACCAGTATTAGATTCATTCCATCAAAAGTTGGCAGGACAGGAATCAGGGGGTATGTCTTCTCTTCTAGCAATAATTAGACAATAATAATGACACTTTCATTGATGCACAAATAGCTCCATGCTATGTGTGTCTATTGCATGTCACTGTTCTATTGGGTTCCAACCACAGGTGAAGTGGCTTTTAACCCGAGTCTCAGCCACCAAGAAGGAGCAAAATACCTGATGGATTTAAAATGGGAACAACCCCCGTTTCATGCTGCCCTTAACCTCATTAACTGGTTAAATGTCCCATTGTAAATCACACAAGTCATTTTTATACAAATGAGACATTTTCACCAATTCCAAATGTCAATTGAGTGACTGAAAATCTTTTAGCTGTGAATGAAAATTGAAGTCTCCGTTTAAGGTATTTTAAATTGTACGCAATCATTTTCTTGTCATTTTAGGAATTTCAGCCCACGCTCAGAAGCTAAATAACACGGTTAATTCATTTGAATTTCTCTTACATTTCGGTGTGTGAATGACATGTACATGTCGGACAAAATGTGAGACTGTGAAGACAACGTGAATCATTGTGAAAACAGACAAAATGGCCCACAAGGATTATGGATCAACACTTTTGGAAAGCTCAATCTTCTATGAAGTGCAGATCCAGTTTATTAAACTACAATTATTTACTCTCAAGGAAGAAAGATTCCAATTCCCTGTTTCAAGGGTGTGACAACTTTGCACAGCAATTATAGGTTAATGTTACATCATGCTCTAAGTATCATCATCTTCTGCTCCATTTAGGGAAAGATGCTATTATTATACTCAGTAAAACTTTCCGTTGGCTTTGAGAACACATAATTCAGCTACCTGCGTGTGAAAATGACCCTCATACATTTGCCTTTGCTCCGTAATAATGCCTTTTCGAAGAATGAGTGGGGGGTGGTTTAGAACGATAAATATGCAGGAGCACCTCTCACTGAAGAGACATCCCTTTCATAGCAATTATTACAGTCTGTGATTGTGAAAATGGGTTAAATTTTTAATTCATACATCTACACAGCAATCAAAAGTGTTTTGCCTCCATCTCTTGTTAAAGGAATGTTCTATATTTCATATGAAAGCTAAACTGGAGGAAAGCTCATCCTCTAAAATTAGTAAGAATCACACTCACAAGTGAGCAAAAAAAGAAATAATAACATTTTGATCTTTTTTCCAGGATCCTACAGTATTTAAAGTAATATGCCGCTTTGGAATATGACTGTAAGGGATAATAGTCAGTAAATATCCAAGTTATCCATATGTAGTACTAAACACAGGTTAATTTAACTTTGAGATATTTTGTACCTACTTAATCCAAATTATTCAATAAATCTGACTAGCATTGATCTAATGTTACCCTGAAAATGGTCAAATAATTCTGTCACGTAAAACGAAATATAACAAACACATAAAAGCAAGAACGGCCTTTTTTCATCAACATACCTATCCACAGAAAGGACAACAAGATCCTGCTGGTCAGCCAGAGCCTCCATGGCCTCCTTCAAGAGTCGAACCTTTTGCCCTCCGCCGATAGAACGACCCACATCACCACCTTTCCACGTTTCTCCCATCCCCAACACCTGAGACAGAACACATGAAGTTGTAGAGCCCGCCATGAGCTGGTTGATACCAATCAGAAGGCAGCACAGCATCACTAATATTCCCCATCTTCTAAAGTCATTCACTCTTCTTTTAATTGTGTTGGTAATCTCTCAAAACCACTTAGAAATTCCGCCAGTGGGAAAGAATACAAAATATCCCTTGTCTTTGAATGTCTGGGATATTTCAAAGAACGGTTCCAGAATAGGGCAGAGTAAGACATGTCCACTATTATCTATGAAAATAAAATAGGATATAAAGAATCTGCTTTGAGGAAAAAAAAAGGCAATTATGTGACCATAGCCAAAATGGCAGATTTTAAAACCTCTTGTGCGTAAGTAATTGCAAAATACACTTTCACACAATCTCATTGTGAATGATAAAACACAGCACACAGCTGTGTGGGGAGATGTAGATACGAGTGCGAGCCTTGGAGTTTAAACCAGCTGATTATTCACATGGGCTGAGTTTCCTGCAGAACTGCTAAGTACCCAGCGTTGGAAATACGCGAGGGCAAAGGGCAAAACTGCCCTTAAGAAATATCATTTTGCCCCTGATGTCACTAGGAGAGAGGCAGAAAATGCCCCCATAATTTTGATAATTTAATAGCGTTTTGTTTTGTGTGTCCAATTTGTATTGCCTGTACTATACAGAAAATCAATGCCGGTACACAAAAAGAAATCATTGAATATCCTTTTTAATTATAAAAAAGTAATAATTGTTAATTGTTTAAAATAATAATAATAATAATAAATAACCAACAAGAAATAAGAATACAATTAAATATGATTGTCTGATTTATGTTTTCTGTTTGTTTTTTTTAGCAAAAAATCCAAAAAAACACTGAATCTGTCTAGATTCTAATTATTCTAATTATTGGCATTTTTATGACAATTGCTCATATACAGTAAGCCTAAATAAGTATATTTATTATTTTTTACAACAGTTAAATGTTATTTCACAAGTTTAGAAAAGTGATCACAATTTATTTTTTAAATGCCCTTGGATTTCAGTCAGTGGGGGCAAAAATTGCCCCCTAAAAAATGTGTAAATTTCCTAACCTGTAAGTAGCAGTCAAACCATCAGGTCACTGTTATTTTTTTGTTTACGAATGTAGTGTCAGTGGATTTCCTTTACAAAGATAAATACACACAAAAAAGTTATGAATTTTTTTTGCTAAAGTAGCTTGTAAGTATGTGTCTGCAGGAGATTGGATAAAAACAAGTGCAACAGGGTCACATATAGAAGCGGAGGGCAACACAGTTTTGGGAGGTGTACTAAAAGCCAGAGTGTATTATCCTGGAACCATGTTGAGGAATATCGCTTTAAGATTATTTGTGCAGCTTGCTGCACTTCATTGTCTCCGTTAACAGGCCTAATCAATCATGGGAAATGGGTGTTGAAAACATTTGGCTGCTTTGTGTGTGTGCGTGTGTGTGTGTGTATGTGTGTGTGTGTGTGACATCCTTAGCCGTAGCAAACTGTACGTTAATGGCCATCATTTTAGAAAATGAGAAGAACATCTTACCTTCACATTGTACTTGAAAAAGTTTGCAGACTGCATAAAGCGCAGGAAGCCGTCCGTTTCCTTTGTTGCAACCGTTAGGACGAGCAATTTCTCTGCAAAATAAAATTATTTCCACAAGCTTACTTACATGTTAAAAGCTGGGACATATAAAGTCATCACCGTTTTTTTCTCTTTACAAATTTATAGGGATGTGCGGATCTACATTTGCAGCTAAAAGCTATGAATTCAGAGCAAAGTCTTGGTTTCCAATGAATAGTATCCACGAAAATATGACTAGTGTTTGATTTGATAGAGAGTAAGTATAGTGATTCCCATTCTGTAATCCAAGTTCCTTGTAAACCTCAGACCTATATCAACAAACTGGTTCCTATTTGGTTTAGCAGTCTAAACCTACATCTAAAATAAGGAACATCTACTTTAGGTTAAATTTGATTCAGAAACCTTCGTCTTGGGTTAAAAGAGCTCCCACAAACTTCCAGGACATTTCCAGTGGCCATGGGTGCTGACGTTTGAGGTTTGAGGATGGGTTGGACCAAATACAAGTTAGCACCATGGACTACCCTCTCTAAGCTAGTGTTCACGATGGTTTGGAAAAGCAAATTGGGGTCTGCTTCATTGCTAGATCTGGGTATGGATCTATATTATTCCAAAAGATCATTTTAAAATGTGAAAAATGTTGTTTTGCCCGAGAAAGCAGGCCAACATTTTAATATGATTTTATAGGACTACTTGAATACTAATGCTGCTTTTCATGTTTCATGAGGCAATCTGCCTTCTATTAAATATAGAGCAATCCTTTCCACGAAACCCTTGTAAATGATTTATTGGACCATTGTAAGTCGTATTAGAAGTATAAAAAGGGAACATAGCAGGGCCATATAAAGAGCTCAAAAGTTTAGGAGCTGGAATACAAAAATGGACGTGCCTTAATTGTTTTTTTAACATCCTAAAGGCATTAAAATAGACTAATTCTTTGTCAGCACAATCAAAAACACCCCTTCCCCCCCCACTCATCCACACTAAAGTGCATTACAAGCAGCATCCTTGCTGCTCTTTTTCATCCATTTCCTGTTACTGTGACTCAGCCATTCTCTCATCCCAGTCTAGGCTTTGGCCCTGTCGCGCCTCTAATAGCCATTCCAGGTCTCCTCTGACACAGACGTACTGCAAAAAGTTGGAAATAGTTGCAGCCTCTAAACTAACTAACAGCATCAGGTGACAGATGACCACGGCCTGGGCAGCTTCAGAACAATATTGAGTTTCTAATTGAGCACCACACAGAAGGATGTGGTGCCGCATATGGGAAACACATTCAGGCATTTTGGTATACTAGATGTTATATGTGCATGCATTAAAATCATTCTAGTCCATTATCCAAATCTATTCAGGGCCGCTGGAGCCGATCCCAGCTGACATTGGATGAAGCCATGGTTCATGCTGGAAACTCCACACTGAGGGACAGGGATCAAGGTATTGCTGGAAGGGCACAGTGTGAGCCACAATACCACCGTGGAGCCCCACATCAATATCAATTCAGCTGAAATATTGTTGGAATATGGGATCCATCTCTCCGAGAAGCCATTCATATTGTTACAGGAAAAAAAAGTGCCATAAGAAAACTTTAAAAAATAAACTTAAACTAAATAGTTACATAGAGAAAACACAGAATGCTGTCCAAACACAGCTTCGTCTATTAACTATGTCCAGCTGGCGCATCACAGCATTAAGTCCATGCGTGAATTTTTTCATTGTTTGTTTTGTAAAGTTACAGAAATAGTTGGACATGACTCACTCAATCCAACGTAGTAAAGGTATGGGGACCCACCATTTACCCCTTGACTTCTCCCTGACCTTATGGAACCGCCCTTCGTAAACATGCAGATCACATTGTGTGCATCCCAACAAGAAAGCTCCCAGTTAACGACAGCCTAGGGATGCTAACCACCTTTGAAGTAAAATGCATGAGGCAGACCTTCAATCAGAGTATCGGCGGTTCGATCCCCGGCTCCGCTAGCCCATGTCGAGGTGTCCTTTGGCAAGACACTTAGGCTAATCCCAAAATTGCTCCCGTAACTGTGCCTACGGTGTGTGAATGTTAGTTAGTGCCTCAACAGGAGGGGTTCTTTGACAGATTTGGAGGATGAGCGGTTAGCCAGAGTAAACACAAGAGCCTGTCAGTAGGCTACCGTATGAACAGCCCACTGGAGGAAAGGAATGTGGCTCAAACAGAGCTGCTGTTACTTTGCATGGACACCAAATGGTCTTTCTCGCTCACTCATTTTCTGTCCCACATGGCCCTGGCCGTCTAGGTAAACTTTCCCACTTCGATGTGCAAAAGTTCTGACTCACTGGCTGGGGCGAAGCTTACGTAAGCATTTCCTGCAGAACGAAAAGCATTGCCATGAGAATGTTTCCAGGACTTAAACATGAGTACAACAGGGTATTTCCGCTTTAACGAGACAGTTCTGGATCTTGAATACAAACCTCTCTTCCCTCTATTTCAGTCATCTATTTAAGTCTTCACAAAAGGTGTCAGGCAAAGGAAAGTGAAAGTAGTTCAGATTTAGGCCTTTACATACTGAGGGCGTAATGAATAAATGACACAGAATGGCGAAATACTTACCTTTGAATATGTTGCATCAAAACTATTACATTTCTGATAATCGTACTTATGACACTGAATCTAAAGAACTATATGATAAATGTATAAATATATATTGTTTATTTGATGAGACCTATTAACGCCGCCTAAATCTTTTTTGTTTCTCTCAATTCTGAAGTATTTAACTTGTCTGCTGGCTACGCTTTCGATAACACATGCATACAATAAAGTTGTGATCAATTTAATCAAAATTACTGGTTTACTTGTTCAAAATGATAAGGTGATCGACAAATGGCAAAAATAATTACGAATTGGGAAAAGGACTACTACAATTTGAATATGTCCGTTCCATGCAATGTGTTTGGTTGATGCCTTTATTTGCAGTGGGAAAGATCAGAAAAATCCACCTTATTACATTACAAATTGCACCCTTGTTTTTGTTGGGTTCTAATAACGTTCTGTATGAAACTTCTCATGACAAAAACAACACTTTACAAACAAATATCAAAGTGAAAATTAATCTGTAAAAAATGCCCCCGATGTTTAAAGGCCGTTAATAACACTGCTTTCCGACATCTATCTGCTGAGACTGCCTTTAACTCCAGTGCAGCAAACAACTTTGAGAGGGGAAAAGTAAATTGATTGATTTTAATCAATTCAGACCTGATTCATAACAGTAGTAATGATTTATTCTGCTTTATTGAGTGTGATCCATGGCACATGTCTGGACAAACCAAGAGATTTTCCGGCGGATGAGCACCCTCCTAAAAGCTAGGCGTCATATAAAATGTGTATTTACCTTTATTGACTCAAGTCAGTGAATTGACATAATGAAAGGAGACAGGGTACTGAGAGAATGTAAAGACATTGCTTAAAAGAGTGTTTCTGACTCCCAGGCGTTTATTCCTCACTGAGCCGGTTGAGTACACTTTAAAGTTATTTTACTGAAAATAGCTGAAAACTGTGAGGGTGAACGAAAACAGTGACGTTGTTGGGCGGACGGCTGAAATCGCTATACATCTCTGTAAATCCAGTGCAGTTGCAGATTCAACTGATAATTATCTGTATATTCAAGATTTTTTTAACACACCAGTAGATTGTGTCTATGGGGCTAATGTATAAACGAAAAATAAACCAAGTAATCCTGGTACTTTAGATATGTATTTGCATACATACAATACATATATACACACACCTTTCATTAACTGCTTAGTTTTTACTTTAGAAAATTCCTTCAGAAATATGTTATGACAGAAGCCCTAGATCTGCCTAATTCTTATCTAAATAATACCATTGTTGCTATCTCGCTGCATATGCATGTGTTTGCATTTTGCTGTCGTCCCAAAATTTGAGGAATGGATACACAAGGGACGTGAAAACCTAATGATTACAGGATGGTTAGTCAGATATTATTATAGCTGTCCATAACTAAAGTGGATTTTATTTTCTAGCGACGTTTTGAAGTCACCATAATTTATAAAGCACACCATTTCCATAATACAAAGACTGTGTAGCGTTTCTGCAGAAAATTGCTGTGTTTTCAATTACACATGTCAAACCGCAGGCACTTCATTCAGCATAAGGATGTGGCATGATGTCAGTAGCACTTGGCCTGTAGTCCTGTCATGTCATTTTGATACAAGAATAGCTCATTTATTTGACCCCACCAAAACAACTAAAATGCATAAAAAACCGCTAAAATCTGTATTATGTCGTGCAGTTCTCATGTCAGGGAGAATAAGGGCAGTTAGGGTCAACTGTGTTGACCACAGTCCGGTGTTTCTGCAGAGCTTTACATCCTTCATTGTTGAAAGGAAGTTACAACTAGTTCAATTCAACATGCAGTTAGAGGTCAACAATGTAGGTTTAAACAATGTGCTTAATTTCTTTTACTGAAATTGCTTTAAGTGGAAAGCAGAATACCATTTTATGATTTAAGCGATTATATTGTTATAACATTCCCTGAAAAAAAGGTGTATGAGCCAACTGTTTTTTTTATGTACAACCACATGCTGCCTCTTTGAAATGACTCCCGTTTCTTTACCTGAAGATGAACAGCGATGGCTCGCTTAATGCACGGTTTGGCATCATCGACATGTTCTCTTCATCGAGTTGATTTATTTTAACGGGCTCCAATGGACACGAAGCGCAAACTGACTCCTAATAAAGTCTGTACTTGGAAATTAGTGGAATATGTGTTGTGATTCAACCGATGGCAAACTTCCTCGTACAAAGCTGCTCGTTGGTGCTGCCTAGTTCTTACAATTGTTTACTTTTTATCCTCATGGTCACATTTTATTGCCGCCATTTCTCTCCTTTTGAAAACTCTCACATTTGTATGTTACAGTAAAAATCCCAGCCTTAGTCCCTTTATACTTGAGACTGAAATGAAGTTCTACAAGTTTAACAATACGTGGCAAATTCAACAGTACATGCCGTCAGATGTTGCAGCTCAGGATTCAGCGGACATTCAGCAGCAGGTCTTGCCAAACATCAACAGCTGTGAGTTCACACTTTCACTTGGTCTCCATTTAAATAGCTTTTTTAGTGTCACAATGGGATTGTTACAGTCCTGACACCTTTGCTGAAATGTCACTTATTTTCAGTATCGCATAAGAGGAACACACTGCATCATGGGAATTATCCGACCAGTATCCTGCTCAATGTATCTCTTTGAAAGTTGGCAGAATACCTCAGACAGCTAAGACAGAAAGAGACAAAAGCAGAAACAACACAGCGCATATTTGGCTGAAAAGAAGCCACGGAACCAAATGCGTGATTGCAGTGTTGGCATGCCAACAGGGTTTGTTAGTTTGTTGGACTGGAATGACATGCAATCGAGAGCAATATGATACAGAATATGAGGCATGGACAATTTAAGGAGGAGTTTCCTTTTCTTCTCTATGAAATGCTCCCTGCCCTTCCAGTGTTGTTGTCTGGGAAAGGTCTGATCTAAGATGCCTTTTCCATGAAACAGCGGAGCAGACCAGATCCTCTTGAGTGACAGCCTTTATCTTTAGACTCCCACACACTCTCACCCAGTAATGTGTCCTTGTAAATGTCAGAAATTGATCAAAGTTGTTTCCATGTAAATGTTAACATCTCTCTTTAGGATAGTGTTGATGTGAAACAGATCTCATTTAGATCACCTCAACTTATACCCTTTAAAGATAGTGGCTTCTTCATCTAAAAGAAAAGAAAGTATAATCCAATAAATACTCCAATACTGTTACTCAGAAGTGTCGTCTGTCAGATATAAGGGAAGGCTTGTTTCAGGTGGCTTGACAGTGGGGGTAAAGAGGGGGTGGGGTGGGTCTACTCCACCCAAAACTGACAATCCAACAGCCACGTCAGCTGTTCAGTGACTGGTAAGGTGCACATTGGTGAGGAATGTGTGACTATTTACATCACTGTCCTTTTTTGTTGCTGAATCCCACCGTTTCTGTCCGTGCTACAACCGCTGGACCCTGGACCCAGGGTGGGTCATTGTGGTCTTAGAGAGGAGTTGGCTCAGAGGTATCAGAATATGCATTAAGTGTGAACCAGCAGAGAAACACTCTCCCTCCATCTGCACAGGTGGCATTCAATACAAATCAGGAAATATAACTAAGATATATATTGTTTGGCCTTTTTATTGGTTCCTTGCCATCCACAATTGCTGCTTTGTAATACGACCAGCATCTTGCCCCACCCTAAAAGGTAGGTCATTCTGAAGTAGTCTGTACTATTTATTTTATATATTTAGACACAACTTGATCCCAGCAAGTCAACAAAGTTGTTTTCTTCACTTTTCGCCTCAGTACTTGGCATCCTTCTTTGTTCAGGAAAGAAAGGAAACATAAACTATTGACTGAGAACTCATCGAGTATTCCACACTGTTAACAACTCATACAATATGTGTAATAAAAGGTTATAACTCTACGACCTAGACAGGACTAGAAGGTTTTATCACTTTGTCTGAGTCAAGAACAACTGTTTTTTCTTTGGATTATAAAAATAAAAAGGAAAGTACACCTCAAACTTTGGAATATAAGGCATGTGTAAAGCAACGCCTCTTGCAATGTGTTTATTGTCTTCTCCCATCATTGGCTGTGAACAGCAGCACAGTCAACTATGCATGGAGTTATGCAGCATAAACTGCTGATTGAGTCAGTGCCTTGTTTCGTGCTTCGCTACATATTTAGTCGTTAAATAATGATTTCACATAAAGAAATGGGAAACTAGTCTAAATCATGTATTGCTGTTTTACACACTGTAGGAGTTATTTGCAGAAACATCTGTTCCTACTTCTTTTTACTAAAGAAATCTGAACCTGAAATGCATCTATTGTTTAAAAAAAAAAGTGTTCCTTCTCATCAACTATTGTAGCAAGTTCTTGAAATACTTTTAAAGTTTTTCTGTGAATATGGCACCTGTGGGCTAAAATAAAAACCCAATCAAATACTGATGATGTAAACACCATTCAATTAAATCTCTGTTTCATGGCCATATAAAGTATGAAAACCTTCATTTACAACTGCGGCTTAAGCTCAAATTCCACCCCTGACAGTTGCTTTATCACTTTTACCTCCAGACAAAAGCCCCCAGGTGTACTAACAGGACTTTCACAGGCAAGTCTTTCAACCCAGTCGTTAACGTGGCTACTGGGTGGGAGACACCCAGTTAGAGGACAACACAGGCTTGTGGAGACTGAAGGCAGCTGCCCATTATTATTATGAAAAGTACCACATTTTGAGACTTAACTTTCCACATAAGCGCCCACAGCACTTGTGACCCCAACACTCGCATTAAGGAGACATATGTCCCGACTTGTGCTGTTGTTTACAGGTCAAACAACATCATATAACAAGCAGCATTGTGAGAAAAACCGCAGACGGTTCTTTGTGTTAAACATGTCGTCGTGTAATTTTACACTCCGACTTACGCTTGACACCCAGACTCACCCACCGGGAGCCTCGGGCAACCTGCGCGCCTATTGTGCACAACATCAAGAGGCCGGGTAAATACACTTTCGAAAGTGGGTTATTCTATATTCTCACAATTGGCATTTGGGTAAGTGTTGAATAGCGGGAGCGTCGTGCGTTATGATGGATATGCAGAGTTGGAGTTTGGGATGAACTATAACAGAGGGAGAATAAAGTTTCTTACCTTTGGGAATGGGCGCAGGAGCTTGAGGTGCATCAGTAGAAAAGACGCAGTTTGCAAACTTCACCCAGCATGAAAACACAAAACAAAACATGAGGTACTCCATTGCTGTTATTGTGCGTGTTTCCCGGACAAAGTGAGGGTGGCAGCCGGTCAGTCAGCCCTTCTCCCACCGCTGGGCAGGATCGTAATGTAGCCGAGGCTCTCGCGATAATAATGAGAATTTGTTTTGAAATATTTCAGTGGATATGAAGTTTTCTGGATGCGCAGCTGTGGAGAAAGCTCGAGCTCCAAAGGAAGAGTAATATAAGTAGTGCAAATCAGGGGAATTAGAGAGCAACGGGCGTGGTTTCTTAATTGCAACTGCAGCCTCTTCCCGGTGGAGTTACAGCCCATGAAGGGAGGCGAGATAACGGTGCTCAGCCCTGACACGGGCTCGTCCTGAGCGAAAGTGTAACTAAGCACAGCTGAGTTTGAACACAACACCCCTTAACTGTTCCTGAGCCCGTTCCTCCCCCACGGTCCCCTCCCCCAGAGCACCCTGCCCCTGTCTGACCAACACTACTCCCCCTTCAGACTTTTTATTCAGCCCCTTTAACCATGAAACACATTTTATAGGCTATGGGGTATATACAGGCACGTGAACAGATAGAGCCCTAGTGGTGCTCAAGCACCAGCCCTTTTGCCCTGGATGAGAAAAGTGCCCTTTTTGCTGGAGCCACTTTTTTCATTCATCAGTATTTAAGAATAAAAGTTACTCTTTCTGTCATCAAGTCCCCCCAAATGTGTTTTAATATCCGACGGGGCATTTATCTGAGAATTTCGCCCCGACATGCTCCGCGGCGCTCACGAGCTCACGTGCCCCCCTCCCCCCGCCGCGCCCCTTCCTCCTCCTCCACCACTTCCTCCTCCGCGCATTGCTCCTCGCGCCACCAAACGGCTGCACCTCCTTCTCCTCTGACCCGCAGCATCAGACACATAGGTCATGACGGTGTTTGTCCCCTGACGTTGTTTGTGATAAATCAACCACAACATTAGCGCTGCTGAAAACATGACGTCACAACATGGTAAAAAAATAAACAAACAAAAACTCACGAAATCCGTGATTTCAAAGCCTTGCAACAGTTTACTGACGTTAGTTATGTTTAGAGAAGAGAGAGAGAAGAGTGTGAGAGAGAGAGTGAATTCTTATTCCGTTCTATTTAACGGGGTAGTCTAGGATTTGCGTGGCCAGACTGAAAAATAAATCATAAGGCCTCTCTGGTATTGTTCAGAGGGATGTCTGTTGATGTCTATCAATATCGCTCATTTTGAAAATGACGTAAGAGGGCAATACGGATCCGTATCAGACCAGCGAGGAGGGCAATACGTGGCTGGCATGACGACCCATTAGCCAATCAGAACGCGTGTAGCCTACTGTTGTTGCTATATAATAATTCATCTTTATTCATAAAGAACATGTAAGCTAGCGGTCTGATGCTGCCCAGAGGAAATGCAGGTCAAGGACAGCATCATCAGTGTAATGCTGCTTATGCTTCAACTCTGTCAGAATTTTTTTTTGGCATTGGGTGCCCTTTTTTTTGGTTTGAGCACCTGCCCCCCAAAATGTCTGTGCACGTGCCTGGGTATATATATATATATATGTGTGTGTGTGTGTGTGTGTGTGTGTAATTAGTTAAGGTAGAAAGACAACAAGAGTGCAGGAATACAGATTTTATTTGTAAATATTGAAGAATCAAAATCAGTCAGAATGTGTTTATGTCAAACTTTATCCATCAAACTTCATTTGTCTTTCATACGGGTGTGTGTCGCTCAAAGAGCTTCAAAGATGACTGACACGCTATAAAAAAGTTAAACAAACAACAGAAAAGAAAAAAAGCAATCCAGCAAATTAACAATTCGACAATTGTAAACCAATGCACTCAGGACAATACAATAATGAAAACGTTATAAAATACAATTAAAAGCTACAATAACAGTACTAGTATTTAAACGGTGGGAAATATTAACTAGATATTAATACATTAGGATACAGTTCTAGCCTCGAGTGATGCAGGCATGACTTGTTGTCGGACAACTTTGAAGTTTACATCACACTGGTTGCCAAAAGCCAATGAGATGTTGTCCATTGGATTTGTGATTATTGCAGAAAATAAGTTATGTGGTAAACCAATGTTTATGACACTTGCATGAGTGGTTCAGCAAGATAACTTCACACACACCAACACCACTTCTATGATTTCAGAAGTGAGGATGCCATGGGTCTAAGAAGAAAGCTAACATCAGCCTAAAAGCGAACTCACTTCACTTCACCTCGACAAGCTAAAGGTGGAGGTGGACGAGTGTTCGATGTAATGCCATTTAGCCTCATTGAGCCACTTGTTGGAACCTGCCTCATTCAAGCAACGTTGAAGCCAGTCGTGTCTTTCCTGACGTATTGTTTGTCATATTAAACCTTAAGATCTTTAAAGTTTGTAGTCACCCTATTTTCCAAAAAAAATGAAGATTTTTTTTAGATGTAAATGTGCTTTACACACAGGAGGGAGAAAGGAAGAGGACAACAAAAAACAAACATTAAATTCAACTTCCATCAACCATGGGTTTGTCTTTGTGTCAGATGACCTTCAAACTACAGCTTTGTCTTTTTTATGTCTTGTTCTTTATGAGGAGTAGCAGCCCTACACAAACCATTCCTGTCTGGCAAGCACTTTGCAAAGTTGCGCTGACTGACTGATTGTTTTACTCACTGGGTTCAAATGCAGATGGAGGAGAAGCCAGCGTTTCTTTTTATGAGCTAAATAATTTCTTTCCAGAGGGGTAGAGCGGTGCCAGAGAACACAACATACTCCACTTGGACTTCAACTATTCTTTTGGTAATGCATTTTGGCATACAATTGGCATTCAAGTGAGCGCTTTCTGGAAAATGAGTGTGTCATGATGAAACTACCACTTTGAATCTACTATCGAACTTCAAACAAAAAAGATATTCTTACCTATTGTGAAGCTCAGAAAGATTTGTAAAGGTATCAACGCTATTTTTTGCAGTGAATATAAGCCTTAAAGAATGTTTTATAACGCCTGAGTGTCAATTATCTGACTGGGATTGTGTCCCTGTGTTTTGGTGAGGTGACTCTCTGCAGTAGATAATATCAGGGTTTGTGGAACAAAACCTCATCCTGCATCTTGGCAGCGTACCGTTGGTGAAAAAGCTGTTGCTTCAATTCCCTGGCTTAATATCTGAACACCCAACGTACATTTTAAAAGGCCTTGGAAATGTCCTTTGGATTTCATTACATCATTTCCAGAGGTTCTATGAGGGTTTTAATACCCCATCAGAGGCCTTAAAATACATATGTGAAATGCTTTAACTGACTTGAACCACAAGGGCATTGTAAAATCATGATTTCACAAATCATGGGTGGGACACGTTTTAAGAGCTCATGGTGAAGGCAGTGGCACTGATGCCACATTTTAAATTGAGATGCATGTGGTGTGGGTGAGGAAAATTACATTTAATTACACTAAATAGGCACATACCAAATACAGAGACGGAGAGACTGCTGTGGTGGGTGAAGCCGGAGTAGAAACCCAGAAACCCATCAGGATACCGGCACATAATTATCCCCACACCATATCAGCCTGGGTATCTGTGGAAGGCAGCAGACTTTGGACTACAGCACACATGAACTTACAGCTGAATAACACTGTTTATCAAACCTTAAAAGGAAGAACAGACTGTTTGGAACTTTCTTACCGCACAGGTGGTGTGCTCTGTAGTCTGCTTTTTAATTATGGCTTATTTTCAGTGCCAAATAAAAACCCACATTAGTAAAAGACTAAACAGTGTTTCAGCTCAGTGACAACAGCAGACCATCCTCTATTTTCAGCTCTGTTATGGAGACGGTGGGTTTACAGGCGCCGTTTACATTTAATCAAGCCAGAAGAAGAAAGAGATGATTCATCAGGGAGACACACGATGAAGGAGATGCCCAGCGATTGAACTGGAAATTCATATGATGAAAAAGAGAACTCATGATAAAAAGAACACATGGGAAAATAAAGCAGCAATTATTCCTCCATTCATTCATCATTTTTCAATATGACTACCATAACGACGGGAGTATAATCTAAGGGACATGTTGACCCTTTCATCTCTGTCAGTGTACTACTTTCGGTGCTATCTAAACCAAAACCACACAACGGTCATTGGTTGGGACACACCTTGGACTTCACTCTATTTTCGACTCTATTTTTGACCCTCTTTTGGTGGTACAACTGTATGGTTTTGCACGTGGTCCCCTAAACCTTGCTTAGGAACCCACAATTGCACTATGATTGTTAAAGAATGGGTTTTATTTTCATCCCGAATGCTTTGATCACTCAGCAGAAAGTTTAATTGCTGCTCCAGATCAATGGAGTGGGTAGCACTCCTTTCCCTCACCCGCTCATCTTCCCGGGTATTTATCTCCACATCGTGCCTGGCTCAGTTCTGTCTCGTTGGTCCCACGCAGGCACATGCACAGACATTCTGGGGGGCAGGTGCTCAAACCCCCCCAAAAGGGCACCCATCGGCAACATTTATTTTCTATTGATCACTGTAACTTGTGTTATGGTCTGTCAAGAGACTACATATGCTAATTAGCTGAAACTACAATCTGCTGCAGTGCATCAAATGGTGACATTTATGTTTTAACTGTAAATGATCCCTCTTAAATAATAAGATAATAATATATAATGTAACGGACTGAGGGAATGTTATGTTATAAATGTTATGTTCCGGATGTAAGTGAACGTCTCACGAGCTGGTAGCTGTGAGGCGTGTCTGTGATTGGAGAGCGAGTGATGTTGTTGTGTGTGTGTTGTTGTGTTACGACTCGTTCGGAGCAGAGCTATGACCCGGAGCAGACGTGAAGCTGGTTTGGAGGTTTTCACGGCGGTTTGCGGTCGTTTTGGCGTAGGCTACGGCCAACAGTAGCTTGTTCTATGTTCCTTGAATAAACACCCTATAAGCCATCTACGTCTCGTAGCGTTCCTGACCCAGGGTCGCTACAATAATATAATATATTTCATTTAGCATCCATTTTGGCTTTACAGCTTATACATCTGTATTGAATAGCAACAGAGCACTGATAAATAATAATAATAATAATAATAACTCGTCTGAATCAAATATATATTTAAAAAATATGGGGGAAATAATGAATATGTCTCTCTGTATTCCTCAATCGCACGCACGCACGCACGTCAGTCAATGCCATGGAAACCGGACCGAGGATATTTAAGGCCTCGGACGTTCTGATTCTCCCCTTTGCACTTTGGACTTTGACACGAGCGGACCTCACCTGTGAACCCTCCTGTGAACCCAAACCTGTGAAGGAAACTCTGAGACTTTTGCACTGCTTGAGTCTTCTTGTTGGAAACAAAACTTGTTGGCGAACAGAACTACACGAGATCCGGACTCCGAGAGACCTGAGACCCTGAGGAAGGCCCTCCAACGACCGAGAACCGAGGACGAGCCCCTGCTGAAGGGACCGGGCTGTGATTTGGACCATAAGGTAAGACCATTTCTACATTTAATTTAGCATTTTTATTATTAACGTATCCCCTTAAATCCATAAAAGTGTTCTCAGTTTAGAAATCAGTGAAACCTTTTGAGTTTTTACGTTTAGAATGTTGACAGAAAATGTTGTGAAAACATATTTTGTGAAAAGTGACACTCGATGATTCGTCGTGTAAAATGAGATTTGAGCTGCAGAATGTCTTGAAAATGTCAGGAGATGTGCGGAATGTGTTGACAATTAGTGCAACTCCTCAAAACCCCTTTTATTTTTGTTTTAAGGCATCAAAACGTCGACATTTAACTTTGAAATTACAGAAAAAAGATGGCACCTGAACCATTTTTATAGAATTCTCAAATAAACTCTGTAAAATGCATAAACTCGCCATGCCCATATGGAACGCACAGGCGTTCGGATGGAATCCAGCGGTCACCTGACCTGACCTGCGCGTGACACCTGAGCTGCTCTGTTGTGACCGTTGAAACGGGCCTTATTGTACACACGTCTGCTCCTTTTACTTTATTATATGAAAGTGATGTATTTAACATTACAATGCACTGTGCTCGTTGTCGCGGTGTTTTGTTTGTTAAGTAGAGTTAACTGATGGGAGTGCACGAGCGCGCGCTGCCTCCAGCATCTCCTCCATGCGCTCTGAGATGCACCTCGTGAAGTGGAGAATAATGAGTTATGAACGAAAGAAGTTACCGTGGTCATGTTGGGTTAATATCGCCATTTAATGGTTGAGACTTATGCACTACAATGTTATCGTTTTTATATTTACTTATTGTGTTGATTCTTAATAATTAATGTCAGTAATATATTGTTAGTTTACACCAGTGCCAATTTTTCATCTTCATAACGGGTAAACGATTAAACTAAAAATTATATTTTTGTTTTGTGTTTTGCCAAAAATAGCTTAAATGACCACAAAGATATTTTATCGTACAAAACATCCGACATGGCAAAACGTCAACATGTGTCATGTCAGTTGGCAACAATCAGTAACAAATACCAACATATATCTTCACTCTAAATAGTCCAACTAAAGCAATGCATTGCTGACCCAGTAGATTTTAATAAAAAGACATATTTAGATGTTGTTGTACATGTGTTCATTAAAATCAGGAGATAATCTAAATACTGTACACAGTTTACATGAACATACAGTATTCCATGTGACAAATGAAAGAATTATTATGTCTTGTTCAGGCTGAAGCGTCCGTCTTCTTCACAGCTGCTTCCTGTGTGGGCGGAGCGGGCGGTGTCAGGGGGCTGGGTGGACGGGCAGGGGGGGGGGGGGTCCTGATTGACTTGTGTAGTGGTCTGCTGAGGGTGACGGGTTGGTTGACATCCACCTTCAGCTGGGAGTGAGACAGAGGAGTCCTGCCCTGTGAGACACAAACACCAGACATGAATACGTTTGAACTGAACCACATAACCTTTACATTATTGGGTTGGATCTGGCCTCCAATGATGGGATCGTATTACTGATACTTCTGTAGTCTGAGTGAGGGATTACTTACTCCACCCACTAAAGGAAAGGCAACCGGCGCTCTTCATCTGGTCCTGTAGTCCTTCATCCTTCTCATGTGGTCCTCCCTCGTCATCTTCTTCGTCGTCGTCAAGGAGATCCTGGAAGTTGCTCCTTGTGTCACAGCAATCGATACCTAAATAAAAAACTTGGAGACAGCCTTCCCCCGCCAGACGCGAGGGAAGGCTGTCTGGCACTTTATCAATCCTGCCGGGGCAGCCGGGCTCCTCCTCTTCCCTGCTGCTCCTGGTAGACTCTTCTGGTTTCTGGGGGACTGGGGCCGGAGATTCTTCAAGACATTCCACAGTTCCCCAGTCTCTGCAGTAGAAATGCAAACGTATAGGACTGAAAATCGCACAGGTTTGAAAGGTGCAAACACATATTCATCTGTGAATGTAATATCATTTGCTGCTTAACCCTTGTGTTGCCTTCGGGTCAATTTGACCCGATTCAATGTTTCACCCTCCTGTCGCCTTCGGGTCAATATGACCCGATTCAATATTTAACCCTCCTGTTACCTTTATATTTACTAACATATTTTACCCTTGAGGTCAATATGACCCCAGCTATTAAAATCTCCAGAACATTATTAGAATTAATTTTGTTTTCCAATAATATGTATTTGACTTGAATACAGAAAGGGCACTTTTCTCATCCAGGGAAAAAGGACAGGTGCTTAAGCACCACGAGGGCTCTATCTGTGCACGTGCCTGGTCCCACGTATGAGGCCACGGGGCATCCCTTGGCTCAGGGTGTGGTATGTGGCTTGCTCAGAAGGGGTTTCATCAACACTAAATTTAATCTAAAACTTTAACAAGCACAGCAAGTACATTTTACTGTCAGACAAGTCTGGCCACAGACGGGGAAAGAGGATCATGGGAGGTCTGCCTTCTACTGGCTCAGACCACAAGCTTGACTTTACTGTAAAGATTTAAGCAGCAAATTATATTACATTCACAGATGAATATGTGTTTTCACCTTTCAAACCTGTGCGATTTTCAGTCCTATACGTTTGCATTTCTACTGCTGAGACTGGGGCTGGGGAGCAGTGTTCCTTGAAAACTACTCATAGCGAGCTCTTTTGCTGGCCTTACACTTGAACGCCATCATTAGGCAGCCATGTTGAAACCACCAGGCTTGGAAGGAACCAGACCAGAAGTAGGTCAAGGAGAAGAGGATTCAACCTTGCATTAATGATATCCTTCCAGTACCACCGTAACTCTAAAAATATGTTTGCACATTAGTAATTTGCAATGCCAAATACAGATTGGAGAAAACGTAATGGCTGCCTGGACGACGGTTTTATTTAAATTCAGCAAGGGTGATATCTTTATTTTCCCCTGAAGTCACAGGGAGTAAGATATACAACATGTAGGACTTTGATAGTGTAGACTTGGATTGGGGTCCCGTGTCCCACATACTGTTAGCACAAGCATCTTTTGTAGGTAAAAACAAATGAACTACTTTTATTCCTCAGCAGTCGTATGCTTCCAGACACTTTAAGGAGAGTGGCGAGGTCCAACATGACTCCAGTCTGTGATTCTTCTCAGGAATGCTCCTGTGAAAGTAAATAATCCCATCCCCCATTTTATATATCACGTCTGCTCGCTTTCCCCCGATTGTGTGCATACGGTGTTTTCCTTGGCTGCGGTTGCACAAATGTTGCCCGGTCGTTTGTTTGACACAGTGGGTCGAAAGCACCAGAAATTCCAGATCCTGTGTGCTGTCTGTGGTGAGCAAACTGCACTCTCTATTTGTAGGGGTGTGTTGGGCTCCAGAAGTAATCAGAGCAGAATATGTGTTCTTCCGTGTTGACTCGTAACACAGTTTTAACACATTTTCCATAAAGTGATCACAGACCTTACAGGACTTATTTATTTATAAAACAGTCCCAATCCATCTTCACAATGTCATTTACATTCTTAACAAAGATGTGCGTGCACAGTAACTCAATCCAGAGAAGTCTGAATTAAACAAACGATAGAAGAAACTCAGCCCACAGCTTCTGCATGAGGGTAAACAGATTAAGCCAACAGGCGGGCGAGTTGCTTCTTGGATTACTTCTAAAAATCACCGAAGCAAAGCCTGTTGTTGGCCGTGTTGTTTATTAGAACCCTGTGAAGCCTAGAACCCAGTGTAACCAATATCTTCCGTCATTTGTCAAGACATTTACTAGTGTGTCTTCTTGTTTTAATTCATACCAAACATTTTTTATAATCTGTTCAAATGCTCATCCTCTGACAAAATACCCGAGAGAAGGTAATTCCTAAGGATGTAGAGACCACAGTCTATCCAAGAATGAGGAAACACTGAGTAGTTATACATTAATCTTTTCCAAACGCAGCTGTTCCTGTACTAACTTTTAGTCTGTAAAGTTCCCCTCACAGCATTATCAGTGCAAGGGTGATAGTTCACATTTTATGGTACCAGTAAGCATCAAATCTGCAACTGAGGAAACAGAAAGCTCGGCCAAAAAGTACCTTTATGTTACAGTCGATATAGAAAGTTGAGTAGTATAGGCTTAGCCAAAGTGCAGTCTGGGTAAGACAGCTGCTGAGAATATGCAACACCATGAAAAATAAACATGGGATTTGGATGGGTGTAGGGACTGTGAAGCATGTGAACGAATGTATTGTGGCTGTCCACCGGGAGCACATCTCTGTAGCCTATGATGAGTCAGTGGCACCGACTACATCGACTTCATACCGCACACATTCATTTGCCAAGATGGCGATGAGGTCCAATGACGTCAAGGTAGGGGTGGGAGATAACAACAAGTTTTAAAAGACAAAACGTATGTCAAATAAATATGAAATACAGCTGTTTAAAGTTGTATATCTCAAAATAATAGTCCAGCATTTGCTGGTATCACCAAACATAGAGTACAGCTGAGGCTGATTGGGATGCCATTAGTTTTGCAGGTATTTGGTCATGGATGAATTTATTGCACAAATAAGATATTGGACCTGAGAGAATAGACGATTGACTTAAAGGGATTACCAACGGTGTCTGGTTCATCCTGTGGGGAACATAAACATTTCTATCAAATTTCATGAAATTCTATCCAATAGTTGTCGTGACAACCACAACCGTAAGCAAGTCCCATTGACGTCATCCTCCGGGAACCATGACTTTTTGTATTAAATGTGCCAATCTATCTAGCAGATGTTGAGCTATTTCTCAGGATACAAACTTTGACCTATTCGTTGGAGAAGACTCCTATTTATTAGGATTCATCCTCTAGCATATCTGTACCCGATGTCAGGATAGTCCACCAATAGTTGCTAACACATTGACGTCTGGACCAATGAGGTGGACATGCCGCTAGCAGGACTAAAGCTTATCCCATGATTACAGGAAAATGGAAAAAGGAAATCATCCCTGCCCAGGTCCCCTCTGGCCTTCCATGTACATGCCTACACACTTATCATTGTTTTCCAACCACAGCTTAATTAACGTTAACACCCACAGCAGTGCCGCTTCATACCTTCCAGAACGTCATGCAAAGCAACGGGTAAAAACTGTCATCACAAAAGAGGCTTTGCCATGACTCACATACATTCTCTGCAAGTGCATTGTTTTCATGTGAAATATTAAATGAGACATGTGGTCTTAAAATCAATTGCAGTCAAATCAATTTGTATTAAAACAGATAACAGTGGTTATCACATGACACTTTTCATGAAGAGCAGGTTTAGACCGTAATCTTAACTTTTTTAATATTATAAGAGTGATTACTTAATGTCATCAGACACACCGACATGTGAATGAATACTTACACGAGAGTGATTATTTTGTAATCTTCAATTAATCAAATGTGCTATTGTTGAACAGGAGCAGTCCTGTATGAGCTGCTCCAAACTGCACCATGCACGGCATAGCCCTCTATTCAAGCCTTGCTCAAGTAGCTTTTTTCATTGATGTGCGATTAAAATAATCTATTAAAGCTTTCTTTTGTTAAATTATGAATTATATTTGTTACTACACCCACTGTTAACAGCATCAGGCGAATGAATGGCTTACATGAAGAGTGAGAACAGAACACGCGCTCATTTCCTTTCTCATCTTCTCCTTCAAGGACATCTGTACTCGGCAGGCTGGATTTTTGCAGCAAAAAAATAAATAATTACGTTCAGGAATGTTACTTAGAAAAGGTGAAGGTGGCAATCACAGCAGCTGGTGAATTAATTACTGAGCAAGGCTGAGTGGTTTTACATGACCGTTAACAAGGTCTGGCCATTGTACCTGTATTCAAGGACTGAAGGCCCCTAGAGTAGCTACTGATGTAAATGTCTTTGGAGGGTCAGGGGTTCATGATGAGGAATGGATTTGGTGATTAAAGAATCGAAAACCAAAAGAGCCGCACACATCACAATATATATATATATTTTTTAACTGAAGTGTTTCAATGGAGTATTTGCACAATTTAAGCTAAGCTCACAGAGTTTGTTTGCATTCATTGCATGACAAAGTAATTCACAGCATTAGTGGAAAAGTATGGTTATTTTAATAAATACATAGTGGTACTGGGAATGAACCATATATATCACATTCTGACTTTCATTTTTGGCTTTTAAACACAATCAAAGAGCCTTCAGAGGACGTGGCACCAGCATAGTATAATACATTCAACCAAATGATCAAGGTAATCTTAAGGGAGAGAATGTAATTCAGATTTACTTAAGAGTTGAACACCAACAACTTAAGCCATGCAAACAGCAGACTGCAAAAAAACCAAATCCACCCATTCTTAAGTTTTTAAAGATGTATTTAGTCTCAAAATCAAGTTGTAAAAACAGTCAAAAAGAATTAAACATTGACACATAAAAAGTTAAGTCTACACTGGGAATATTAGATCTTCTCTTATGGTAGTTTATTATCCTATTTTATTTTTACAAAAATAAAAGCCTTTTAACACTAAATATCTCTGAGAAAATAACTTAAGATAGGTGTTTTTTCATGATGCTACAAAAGAGCTCTTGACGTCTCTGATGTTGATGTAGCACATAGATAATGTCTTCCCTACAATATTTTACTTTTACCATCCCTAATCCGACTAATGGCCCCAAACACCAAATCCTTTTTCAAATTTTACATTTGACTTTTGACATGTGTAGAGCTGTGAGACCAGCAGCAGAACCAACAGTGAGAAAGATCCACACTAAAGTCCATATACCAGCAATGGTAAAAGACGTCATTATATCTGGATGATTTAATTGTACATCTCCTCCAAAAGATGACGTGTTAGTATCAGGTGCCGGAGTAAGCAGAAGCCATCACTGTAATACAGTCGCATGCATTTCAACCTGGGGTTGTTGAGAGACATACAATGTTATCTGAAACAAGTAATTCAATTAAAAGCGATGGCATAAGCAGGTATCGAGTTCGTCCACGTTATTCTAAAATGAAAAGCTAGCTCCCTCTTGTGGACAAGACTGGGACACATCAAGCCATGACCAATCCATTGAAAAATACTATAGTAGTCCTAGTTACCTTCGCATTGAAAATGCCGGAAGGTTATGTTTTGATCGCCGTGTATTTATTTATTTATTTATTTGTATGCGTGTTATTCGCAAAACTCAAAAAGTATTGAACCAAATCGCATGCAATTTGGTGGGATGATTGGTTATTATCCGGGGACCATTTGATTAGATTTTGGGATCAATCGGGTCAAAGGTCAAGGTCAAGGAAAGGTCAACATCTTTTTTTTACCATAGCACGATACATTTTTGTCCAATTGGCATGCAACTAATGCCAAAATGTTCATAATTCAATGCCCAATCTTGTGATATGCGAAGGTATGCGCTCTACCGAGTGCCCATTCTAGTTAGTCCATGTGTCAGTTAAAACGCACAAGTAAGCTCATATAGCACACAGAGCCGTGCACGTGCACACAAGCGCACACGCATTAGTGTATGTCGACAAATTGTTTAACATAGTCAAATATAAATAAATAAATACGGGTTCTGAATGTCTGAACTAGAAGATACTACATTACACACATTTTTTAGTTCCCACACAGCATAGCTACAAGCATAGTGTTTTATATAAATTAACATCTTGACTATTAATATGACCAAATTACATAAGTGCTCTTTGGTGCTTTGACAAACTGTATAGCAGCACTTGCCTGCAATGGTTTTCCCTTTTCATGTACTTGTATATGGATGTTATCCTATTATTCAAGTCTTGTTCTTAAAAGTAGTAACACAAGCTTCTGGGATCTGGGTCCCAGGTGGGCTCAGCGAGCATAATGTAAAAACAAATGAAAACCTCCTCACAAGCATTGTTGAAGAACACCGCACGGTGCATTCACAGCCCAGTAACGTGTGTTTACCGCCAACCTGAGCAACTAAGACTAAAACAAACCCTCCGTCTCATTTTTTCATGCAACATTTGAGCATTTCGGTAACTCGGTACCGTTTGAAGGTTGTTCTATGCTAGGGCATTTGATTATCACGGCTTTGTGGCCTTGTTCTTCCAGGAATGTTTGGACGCTCACATGGACTTCTTGTTTGGCTCCTAGTTAGTAGTCTCAAAGAACATGAAATCCTGTGGAGAGAAACAGCAGAAATAAAGGATTAATAGCAAAGCTAAAGCAGGGTGATTGACACCAATGTACCTACATGAAGTTAAAATAGCTCCGAGGGGGTATAATTAATTCACTGATCTCTGGTCACTGCCAAATTAGCTGTGAAAACGTCCTGAGAATTGAGCCAAGGAGCATTTTAGCCAATGTGGGTACTGATGCTCCAGAAAGTAGCTCTGACAAGTTTGTTTTGCATTTGTGGGGTTTGTGATGTTTCAAGTTACATTTACCCACAAAATGTAGGCTTCAGCGAGCGGTGCATTAAGTGGTAGGTACACTAAGCTCCGACTAGCAACGCATTGAAAGACATCATCCCCAAGGAAAATTAGGTCATCTGAGGCTTAGGAAACAGACCCGTTTTTGGCAGTGGCTACTCTTCTATTGCTGAAGAGTATCGAATAACAAAATTGGCTTCACGAGGAATTGATAAACCTTTGTTGATGTTACTTCACTCACAATGAGAAAACATGCGCCGATCATCACGGCCTTCATTTTCACATCCAGATCCATGGGAAACTGGATCCCAAAGTTGTCCGAGTCCGTGAACATTTCCCGGAGAAGCCCCGTCCACTGCTTACTGATTTTCCCAATCTTACTGACTTCATCCATCGTGAGAATCTGCAGAAAGAGTCACAAGAGAGGACACAATGGATACATGTGTTGCATGATAAGGGTGGAGATCAATCCCTAAACCTGTTTGGTTTTATTGGAGGGAAAACATGGAAGAATTCATAATCCCATCCCTGTTTGCCCTCTGCCACAGGAACTTCAATGTTCTATCCCGGTGATGACTTCAAAGCAGCAGCGAAGAACCGGTATGGTAATATCATGCTTCAGTTACCCTCTTCTGGGTCTAGTAAAAGGTCTGTATCACTGACCCAAATCCCCTTGACTGCTCAATCTAATAAAACCAGCTGAGCCGTGCAACAATGGCCACACTGTGCCACACGTGAGCGTGCCCCGTGCGACAGCTTCATCCAAGATACCGCCCTCTCTGATTGGAAACATATTTCCTGCTTCGGAGCACGAGGAGGATCCCTTGCAAAAAAAATAAAAAATAAAAAATGTCCCGAGGGCCAGAATGTTACCGTGTCCTGTTTTCACAAATGTAATGGTTTTCTGTGTTTAGATAAACCCACCTCAAAGTCAACGTCTGGTAGGCAGCTCCATCCACAGAAGGGCCCGTTGATCTTCAGCACAGGCTCGGAGTGTTCGTTGGAGACGATGAATTTGGGGGAGAACGGGTGCCACTGTTGTTTGACGTACCCCACTGTGTTACCAGGGGGAGACTGCACCTCCAGCTGAGCGAGGGATCGGAACAGAGTGTGAAAGCCAGACGGAACTGAGTGTAAACAATGATGGATATGGTGAAGAAAAACAACATCGGGACCGCTATAGCTCCCCGGATACCTCCGGTCTCACCCACCTCTTGGAGACAACAAGGGAAGCAGCATGACATGCACTTGAGCGGCCTGGTGACGGTGATCACCTCCTGTCCAAAGTTGTCAAGGACGTGGATGTTGAAGGAGCGCATGGGGCCGCAGCACTGCCGGCTCAGACAGTCGTTTTCCTCGACGGCGTAGAACACGTTCTGACCCAAGCTGTTGCGGACCTCGTATTTGTTGTTGCTTTCAAAACCGACGAGAGCTGAGTGGACGAACAATACAAGATAAAGAAGTCGTTGCTATCCAGACCCATGCTAAACTCATCTGCTCTAAGCATAACTGGCAGCGTGAATCGGGTATTTTTGCAGAGGTCACAACATGTTTACACACTCTACCTTCAACAAGCTCGACTTTCTGTTTGATGAGCAGCTGATCCACCTAGAAAACAAGACAACCACTTAGACTGGATTCAACTGTTAAATGCAGCAGCTGAGTGGGTGTAGCAGGAAGGGAGGGCCGAGAACGTTACAGCAGAGGTTTCCTTCATTAGATTTGTTCTCCTTTTTTTTAAATGGACATTGTTATGTACTTATTAATGCACCACTAATGTGTATAACAACTCCAACAGAGGAGTGGCAGTAGAGGCCCACAGCCTGGGTTTCAGATGTATTGTTTACATTAGACCATTTCACCTGTCATAGTGGCAAAAGAACAGCTGTTATTGATAACATTCAAGATGGCTCTGATCTATTGTGAGCAAGTCGCAACTGAAGCAGCTTCCTTCATTAAAAACACGTGTGCTTTTCTTACAGTGACACGTTATAATGACTTTACAGAAGAAAAAGGCCCATCTCTATATATTACAATATCCATATCATCAGATTTAGGGTGTGAAATATGTTTTTAAATGAATTAATTTGATGAAGGAGGTCATGGATGCCACATTCAGCTTCAACTGACACTGGACTATTTGCTGATATTGTGTCCTAAGCGTGATGCAACGAGGGAATGAAGGAGTTAGTGATACTTGCTTGTTTCCTCTACTCTTGATAAGCAAAAAAAGGAAACGACATCAGAATCAGAATCAGAATCAGAAACAGGTTTATTGCCAAAGAATGTTCATATTAAAAAAACACAAACAAACGAGGAACTTTTTTTGGCGGAAGGTGCAAGAATCGCGCACCAAGACACCGAGGCGCCGTCCGCGGCGCCATCTAGGAAAGGGTGGATAAAAGATGACAGCATAACATGAGGGAAGAGGGAAAAAGAAAAAGCCACCCCAACTATGCCCTAGAGGTACAGTGTGGGAGCAGGAGAACAAAAACACCATTGCACATATGCACATACATCTTAGACATGTCTTGCAACGACTAGGAAGGAGGCGAGGGGAGGTAATCCAAAGATTGGGGCATAGCCCGTCATTGGGCGCCATTGGGGGCAAGGTAACCAGCACCGACAAGCAGCCAGCCGGTCCATCGCCGTCCACGGCGCGGACGCGAACCCGTCCTGTCACCCTGGGGGGCAAAGCAGGCGTGGGATGGGGGGTAGTGAGTGCATTTCAGTTTGTTAAGTGAATGTGTATCGTCCTCCCCAGTCCACAACAGACAAAGTTCTCAGGCCACAAGATGGTCGTTGCCATGGAGATGGCCTTGAAGGAGCCTGAGAAAGTGTCTGTGGTGTCTGTGGAAGGGAATGGGAATGAGAGAGTCTCGCTTCAGTGATCTTCGGGAGTTGTTATTCCAGTCACGGCCTTGGGCCCGTCCTGGTAGAGGGCAGTAGATAAGATTAAGATTGGATTGTAGGTCTTCAATTCAGTTTTGCTGCAATTCAGTTTTCACTTCCCACTTCTTCCAACGCCTCCCGCTTGCCAATAGGATTTCAAATCGATCCACTTTTTTGCAGAGCCGCCAGCTTCTCACGATGTTGTCATTCCAACGGTTTAATGCCAAAGTCTGAGTGCCAACAACTCTGCCCAACGCGTCAATCATGTCGGGCAGCCTTAGGGGCTTTAACGGCTGTCACCGTTTCCTTAATTTTCCGATAAACCAGGGCAGCGCCAAATCCAAACAGCAGAAATCCTGTAATCAAAGTTCGAATAGGTAGATGTCTTCTCGTCCTCCACGGAGAGTGGTGCTAGGCACAAGACCCGCCGCCCATCGTGCGTCCAGTATCCAGCAACATTCGCCCCGCAGGACAGGCAGGTTCCCCGAACCCGAGCTTCTCGTCGAAGATGGTGTCAGTGCGTTTAAGGACCAGTTGATTACGTCCATGGTTTTAGAGCGATGCGAAGGAGAGAGTCTCAAGTATAGAGACAGACAAGACATGACGAGAGAGCCAAGCAGGAGGGGAGGTCATGGGGAGGAGGGGGAGAGGGATCGCGCCGAGAGCCAAATCCAAAATGGGCCACTGGACCACTGGACTAAAGGGCACTAACATAAAGAAAACAAAGACTCAAATTAATTTCTTCTTACCTGAGTCAGGTACTCTAACCCTGGTGGACATTCTGGTATTTCGGGGTTGGGCACGGCATACATATCCATGACGTCAGCCTGGGAGGAGCTATGTTGAGGAAAGGAATGATTAGTGAGCTACAGCGCCATCTGGTGGCTATTTAGGTGACAGTCCACTAAACACACGAGCCGCAGCAGCGGCTCATATTTTCTTCTCTATGCGTGTATGCACGTGTGCGTGTGCGTGTGCATTGTACAAGTAACAGGATGCTCTGCTATCATGTTCATGGCCTTGCTGGGGTGTAAACAAGTAGCGAAGCAGGAGGAGGAGGAGGGGGGGGGGGGGAGACACAGATAATCCTGGTTGTGTCTGGGGGGGAGGGGTGGTCTGACGGGAAGACCACCAGGAGAGAGCTCCGTTTTGTTTACACGTAAACAACAACAGGCCTACAAAGACAACACGAGCAGCGCCGCTCGTGTGCAGCATGTGGCCCGCCCTGGTGCGGTGGATCTCTGCAGCGGACCATGTTCACAACAGGCGCGTCTCTAGGATTTGGATATATCCGGGGCTTAGCCAGTGCGAGCGTTGTCGACGGGGGGGGGGGGGCAGAGCGATGCGCGTTATGGGAGCGGCGGCGCTGGGCTTAGCCCAGAAGAGTGAAGCAGCGAAATTTGTAGACATAGAAACACTCTCAGACAGCAGCTTGCTGTTACGTGCGCCTGCTGCCAGTCTGACTCCGCTGTTTTGGGTGAATGACGTCACGTGCGACCTGGAGGTGTTAACCACTTGTGTACCAAATCTTTTTTTTTTTGGTTGAAAACATTCGGGGCTAATGAAAAAACATTCGGGGCTTTAGCCCCGGGTTTTTTAGCCTAGGGACGCCACTGGTTCACAACAGTGTGGCGTTTACACCCTGTGAACGTTTTGTGCGCTATAAAGAGAGCGCGCGCGCGCCCGTGATCCGCCTCCCCTTCTTCACCCAAGGGAGATGGCGAGTCGTTACCAGCGACGTAGTGCAGGCAGCAGGCCGCTCGGTTTATGTGACTAAACAAACAGGTGTTTGATCGCGATCAGAATTACTCACCGAGATTTCGCCTGCTACTCAAAATAATAGCAGGCCACTCCGGAACCAAACCCACGGAATAAACCTATAATCTCATTGGTTGACGTCATTGCACTTCCCTTTTGTCATGCGCCAATGGCAAAGCGATAGTGTAGAAAAGGAGTCTACAGGAAACTAGAACAAAATATAATAGAACACACCAGCTTATCATTAAGGGACTATTAATTTTATTTAACAGTCTGCATAATATAAGAAAATACACATTACATTGGTTTGTTATTTTTACATAAAAATAACTTTAATAACATCAATAAGCACACCACAAGCTGTATATTGGTCGTGTTTCAGAACTATTTACAGTATTGATACATTTATACATTTTAGTTTAACCTCCTCTAGATGTCACACAAGCAAGCATAATACATACAATGTATTACAATGACAGCATATGTTCTGATATTATTACATGAACACTACAGTGGGATGTTGTTAAGAACACATTTACAAAAACGTTTGTTACAAACCTCAACATCTACATGATTGAGATAATTGTCATTGTGTGACTTATTTTTGTATCTTTGAAAATGCATATAAATAAATACATAATAAAGTGACTGACATTCTTCATTTCTTACCAAAGAATACGCTGGAACAGGGGTTGCATTCACAAAGCAGAAAACTACTTTGCCTAAAATGTTTTAGCAAGGAGCTAAAGAATGATTTAGGAAACTTCTCAGAGCCACTCAGAGCCAGGAAGGGGCCAACACGTTTACCTTAGTGAGCATGTTGACACTGTGGCTAGGACTGACATATTCTTTTAAAGATGATTTTAAAGATGATTTGACCCCCCCCCCCCCCCCCTCGAAAAAAGAAACAATTCTGGGCACAGAATGGATGGCGAAATCCATCGGCCGTGTCATAGTATTTAGTCCTTATACAGACACAGCGTGATTACAAGTACTATTTATGAATATCTCTGTTGAAAAAATTAGACCATAGATAACAAGACTATAAGGATACATCTATGACTTCGAAAAAGTGTATTGCCTCGTACATTTGCACAAGGACTTTGGCTTTTCAATTCAGTTTATTTTATGTAGCCCAGTATCACAAATTACGAATGTTCCTCAGAAGGCTTTTACATCAGGGCCATGGCATCAGACACAGCCAGGTCAAATGGACCCTAGACGTAAAGTCACAAAGACTCCGGGGAGGAAGCAGAGTTAGCAATGTGCGATGGAGAGATGAAAATTCATCCATAAGGAGAAAGAGAAGAGGAGCTAGGTGCTCAGTGTATCCTAAAACGTCGCCAGCAGCCGATAAGCCTATAGCAGCATATGTTAGCTCTAATAAGAGCTATTAAAGAGGAAAGTCTTAAGTCTACTCTTAAATGAGGTGACTGTGTCTGCCTCCCGGACAGCAAGTGGAAGCTGGTTCCATAAAACAGGAGCTTGATAACTGAAGGCTCCCATCCTACTTTTTACGACTCTATGAGTAACCAAATTTTTTAGCGCAGCTCTCTAGTGGGGCAACATGACAAGCCCCTGAAGATCACCAATCAAGGTTTTGTAGGTTAGGAGAATCATTTAAAAAGTGATTCTTGATTTTACAGGGAGCCAGTGCAGAGCAGATAATACAGGAGTCATGTGATCTCTTTTCTTAGTTTTAGTGAGAACACAAGCTGCTTTGGTGTGTGGTACCGAACAATAAACAGTGTGAAACGTAATAAGTTGAAAAAAAATAAAAAAATAATATACAATGGAATACTAACAAATAAATTAGCCTGTTATTAAAGTGTCATGTGTATATCTAATGTTAAGAGTTGACACAAATCAACAACATCAAATATACTACATAAAAAGCGCACACAAAAAATATGGAATATGTGCAGACATAATATACATACATAAACACTGAAGGAATGCAATCCTCAAAGAATGGCACTGTGCTTCTTCTTTATATTATATTCATATGTTTGGATGTCAAGCAGTCTTTGGGTTGTATCTATTGTTTTCTAGCTAATTGCATGTTATGAGAGACACTATTGTTTTGCTGAAGTAAGATTGACGTCAAAAACATGAAGCAATCTTATTGTCAACATATTTTCCAAAACCTTAAACTGCATCACACAATATCCGAAAAAGGGACATTGGTGGTTTTAAAATGTTCTTAACCAAACTTTTTATAATCCTCTTCACACACAAGTGATGCGCCCTTGAACTGCCTGCGTAGGTTATTATACCGTATATCCACTGGAGAGCAGTGTTGAGCTAATGATGCTCGGCCTCATGGCCATTACCAAGACTAATGCAGACATTGCCTTTTCATTGTGAGAAAAAAATAGTCACACACACACAGCGATACACGCAGAACACACACGCAGATACACTTACTACCCTGTTACAAATGGCACAACGTTGTTTGGCCGAGTATCCTTATTTGCGAATACAAATTACCTGATTTCCTCAAGCGCTACTGATTTCTCCAAGAAACCCTAATGAGAACAAACGATGACTCTCACACAGATCTGCTGACACTTCAGGCGCAAACTAAAACAGGTTTTAATTGATTCTTGTTACTGTAATTGCTTACAGTCACCTTATATAGCTGCACGGCATTAACAATACGTAGTTTTCTGCTGGACAGATAGACATTTTTTACTTTTTAGGTTTACGTCTTTAATTAAGCTTTAAATACACTGCATCAAGGGCCCTTTTTTTTATCACCCCCAACTTCCCAACCAGAACCCTGAACCGCATGTTCTTCATCAGTGAGATCAAAACAAAGTATTGCAACGACTTTGAAATGGTGGCGTTCTGTGCTCCCATCTGAATAAACAGACCGGACAGTCAGGGGTCTTTGAAAGCTGCAGTCAGATTGTCTTTCCGACTCCAAGAGCCCAGTTACTCCCACCAGGGGTTTGTGTGTGTGTGTGTGTGTGTGTGTGTGTGTGCACCAATTGTACAGTCTCTGCTCTCTATATTACTACCTGTTTTACCATTTTTCTGTGTGCTTTTGTGTGTGTGTGTGTGTGTGTTTTTTTAGGGGTGTTGGGAGGGGGGGCGTTAAGGTGGTGCTCTTTACTCGCATGGGTAATCTTTCGTGCACTCCTAACGAGGTTGTCATATGCGGCGCATAATGAGGAGCCTAAAGATGAATGTAAAAATGCCTCCATTACACCGCTTTCATCCTCTTGTTCATTAGGTTAGCATAAGGTTACAATACATTACACCGGTCCCAATGTTCTACACACACAATTGCATGTGTCACTGAGGGGTTGTGTGTTAGTTTGCCCCGATACTATTTATTTATGTACACACAAGCATGCATAGTTGTACTGTACTTGCCCAAATTTAACCCTTAGCAGAACCTCAACAAAACACTGCTTCTCAGCCTCAATCTGACTTTTTTATAGTGATGTTAGAAAAGTAGGTCCTTCAAATGTCCCCATCACGAGGGTTTTCGAATGCAATTTGCCTGTAATTCACACCCCCACACACTCAAAAAACACAAATCCATTGTGCACGCTTTCATCATCTGTGGATGTCCAATATTGCCACATTCATCGCTTTTGTTATTCCGTCTCTGTCTCTTCACCTCTGCCCATCCCTCACCTCCCTCCCCCTTTTTATTTCTCCCATTTCTGCACCCCTGACAAGTGCTTTGTTTGCTGTGACTTTCCATGCGGTTATCTGAGCAGAGACAGTATGCCTCACCCTGGCACAGGACCTCAGTTTCCACGGCAACTTTATAATTGTTTTGGATGTGTTCCAAACGCCACTGGATGCCGAGGCATTATTGATGTCAAAAGAAACATGTATGAAATGAGGAGTTGTGGAGGCGTCCATATGGTTCTGTACACAGCCTCATGCAAAGCCATTTAACCGTTTTTTCAATGGAAGTTTTGTGATACCGCTGAATAGGTCCCACATGTGTCGCATGATATTTCATAATTTTGATCTTTCTTTTTCATAAAGGGATAATGGCTCGCAATACAGCGACTGAACTGGGCAATATTTCTCCTATTCACGTCATTAAGTTATTGTCACAGTATGCACTGCTGGCTTGAGTTTGTCGACCATACTGAATACAATATGTCCATCATGATGCATTTTTAAAAGAAAAAAGAAAGAGGAAATTCTGAATCGTGGAGTCCAGTCGACCCATGAAGGAAAATTAAAGTCGCGGCCTCAAAAGCTTCCTCCAGTTAAAGTACGTCTCTGCCAGCCTCATTCACTTCAAGTAGCCTATTCTTTGTTTTGACAGCAGAGGCGGTATGAGTTATCCCGTTGCTTGTCACCGTAACCATATTGTGACCCCCCACAGCCCCACCAACTTCTCATGCACACACACACATACACATACACGCGCGTATGCACAGCCTAGCAACACCTCTGAGCTGTGGCCACATTAACCACTACGCCACAACACTCATTAAAATAGCGTATAGTGTCAACAGCAGTGTGGCCCCAAGTGGATAAATCCCCAAATCCTCTGTCTTAACTGAATCCACGGTCTCTGCATCAGATAGTTGCTCTCAAATCAGCAGGTTCCCTTCTTAGTGTTGCGTGTGCAACTTTGACTCTTTCGGCACCGTCATATCGCAGAACGCGTGATTAAAAAAGCGAAACTGAAATGAGGTCCTGACTGATCTTTTTCTCTGATCTCAAGCCTCCCCTCCCTCCGCTTAATTTATGACCTGTGAGGAGGAACCCAGGGAGTGAGAAGTGAGTGAGACTGGTGTGAAAGCCCTGAATAGAGCAGGGGCAACAGGCCCTCCAAATAACACAAAAGAGGCACCACAGCTGTTTGGAGGCAACACAAGCCTTCACCAGGCACCGTCTTCTGCACTGAGGTCCCAGACTGGCACTCATACACACTGTGTACACTGAGTTGTTATGAGGATACTGTAACGCAATCATCACAAAACCTTCCAAGACATGTGAACAAAGTTTAGAAGAAGACAACTAATTTTAAGAGAATAGGTTTGCCTATTTCGCTTTAATAAAATCCCTCATTTCTGTAAGAGATATTTATTATTGGCCCTTATTTAGTCGCTAAAACGGACGTTAACATTTGCATTTGATTAATTTATTAATTAAGCCGGCCACCGGACGAGAAGAGGGAAAGACGTAAATGACGTGTGGAAGAAATCAAACCTGCTCTATTCCGCAGTGAGAGCCAAGATGAGGAAAAACCAGACACACCAGCCCCTTTTCCGAGGGCCGGATCATGCGAAGGACCTTCCTGATATGCAGGAAAGTGTCACGAGCCCTTCGTGAGCTTGCTGTCAAGTGCCGGTTACTGACTGTCAACTGCAGATAAAAATGATTTCGGTATCTGGGGTGAAAAGTTCAGCCCGCTGTTTTCTAATCCCGGACCGGTGGAAAAACGCTGTCACTGTTGCCCGGCCTGTAATAATTTATACCCCCCTGTACAAATGTCTTTTGGCTTCCCTTTCCTTCGTCTGCTCTCTCGCCCATTAGCTAGCCACATGCAGGACACGTGCGAACTTTGATGGCGGCTTTTTTTCCGTATTAACTTAATTGCAGCTCACATATATCAGCATGAGAAGGAACTGTTGTTGTTACCGTGAAGCATCTTTCTTTGCACTCGGTGTGCCAGTTCTTCAGTATTGGGTTTGCACACGTTGACAGCATTGTTGGGCATGGACTATTGATACTATAATTAAGTCTTTTTTTCAGTCTATACACCCAAATTTGAAACTGCATTATTAGAATAGAATAATACATTAACTTGGCGATGTGAGATAATATTAAGATGTGATATTAACTTGCAACTTGGACAAAAAATGAGCTTTCTCTGCTCTCTTTTTCCCCCTCTTTGCCTGTCTCATCCATCCATAGCGAGAGTTTCCGGAGCCATCTGCATACCACGAGCCATCCCCAAACACTGGGGTTCACAAAGGTGTTATTTTTCAAAGCTGGCCCTGTCCACCTCCTGCCGAGGGTTCGCGGCTGCGGTTCAAGGGAAGGTGGGAAACTTCTGAGGCCCTGTTCCCCTTGTACCCCCCTCCCTGTCGCCTGCCTCCTCAGGGGCAGCCCTTTGAGGGTGTCATAACCGCGGCCTGTATAACATGGGTTACTGCTGACGGCGGTTGGTCACAGTTGATGAAGCTTTTAAAGAAGCTTCCCATCTCATGGTTTCTGTTAAAATTCTGGAGAGCGGGAGCAAGGCCTGGCTCCCAGACAATTACAGACAAAGTAACGGGAGGAGGACTCTGGGGCAGGCCTGCATTTTGACTTGTGATGGGTAGAGGGTGCTCCAAGTCCATGTTTCAGCAGAATGGCGTGGAGTGCATTGCAACTCTACACTCTACACTACCGCCTTCTCTTCCCCTCCAAAAAAAATGAAATCACCCTCTCCATTTTAGTTTTGTGCCTCTACGCCTGCGAGTCGCCTCCACAAAATGAGTCCTCCATGTTTTGTGCTACACGGCGGTCTCCATTTTACGAAACTAAGGGGGGAAATAAATCCATAAAGGCTATGAAATTTGCAGCAAATGGACAAAGCTGCAGAACGTGCAGCTGTTGTGGTGCCATCCTGTTGTTTTGCGGGTTTGGGGGAGGGTGTGCGCAAGGTAAAATGGGACAGAAAAGCCTGGTGGTAATAACATGAGAGGGTCTGCAGCACCTGGTACTGACCTCTTTCTACGGAGAGTCCCTGTGGACAAGGTGTCCTGCTGGCACACCGTAAAACTTGATTGTGGAAAACACCATCACGCTGAGACTGGTTAAAGAAAAAATGAGATATTTATTTTTTTAAATGTCTGAGAGGAAAGACATTTTTCAATAAATAACGTACATTATTTATATGTTTATTCCGAAACGCTTTTCGATTTTTGTGACAAATGTTTGTAAGAGACATTTTCTTCTGAAAACTATTAACTTAGTCTCACAGAAAGGCACATGATTTATGGTTTCCACATTCTTTGGGATATTTTTTACTTTCTACAAATTCACCACTCTACTTTTCTATATTCTAGTCATAGAAAATGTCTAGATATTCAGTCAAGTTTTAAATTATGTTGACATTATTGTCTAAAACAATCTAAAGGGATTTTATTTTTAAGGCAAAATGTCAGAAAGCCAATGACCGGAGATGCTTAAAAAGATTTAATTCGATTCAAGATTTAATCCTTTGATTTTTTTAAGAACATTTTACCATAATTTATTTCCAATATTTCTTTAATAAAATTCCTCGGACCCATTATATTTTTTCAAATAATCGGCTGAGGGTGGTGCGGCAGTATTGAATGTTAAATGAGGAACAACTGCATGTGTACAGTGAGTGTGCTGTCTCTTCACGGCTTCGGGAGTCTGTTGAACCCGGCTTGACCAGACAGATACAGCGAGGCGGCCACCTCGCCCTGTGCGAGGCGGTGTCAGTGCAAAGTGCAAGGGTCAGCGTGGTTCAGGACCTCTCCTCAGGAAGAGGTGTGCTGCAGCATTTTGACGACCACCGCACAAAGCTCCTCTGTTCTTTGTGCTGTAATTCTAACTCACTCTCTCTTTGTCTCTCTCTTTCTGCGCCGCACACAAACACACACACACGCACACATACGCACACACACACTGATGCATGTACACTGAAGAGTTCTCTTCACACAGTTGGAAAGACAGGGGTCACTGACTGGATGCTCCCAGCTGAGTACTTCAGTGCAGCCCTCTCTCTGAAACACATGCACACACACATCCACACGTGCACTGTGTTAATGTCTTTTTCCATGCTGGCACTCTGCACACCCTGGCAGTGTTGTAGTCTGCATTTCTCTCTGAAACTCGAGCATTAACTGGATGTGTTCTCACTTATTATATAATCAGTAAAAATTGTTCCCCAAAAGCACCAGAGGGAATTCTGAATGTTGCTAAGAACAACAGCGTTGATAGTAAAATGCTCTAATAGCATCTCCTTAAACAAATTCTCATTAAAACTGAAACTATATCTATTTTCTATTCATGGTTTGATCTTAGTCTATAAAGGAAGAAAAAAAGACAGATGGCGTTCCTAAATTAAACAAAATAAATAAAGCGATCAAGTTAGGCTTGATGAGAGTCCACAGTCATCGTTGCTCTAAAACAGGAGCTGCAGGATATTATTATGCTTTCAAACCAATGAGCAAAGCAACCTTCAGCCTGGAATCGTACTTTGGGTTCCCCATAAAATGAGTCATTTCTTTGTTAGATCCTTTTTATATTTATTTGTACAAAAATAATAAATAATAAATAATATTTCTGGAAAATTGGAAGCAGACATATGAAACACTTAAAAACAAGGTCAGCGCAGTGAATGGATCATGGATGTCATGCAGTGACGAGCTGAAAAGCTCATACATTTACAGATTTTCACTTTTTCATGAACAAAAAATCAGGTTTTTCATATTATAGTAAATTTTATTAACTTGAAATAGAAACAATGCTTCGCAAAAAAATCAAAAATATTACGGAGGGATTGATTTAATGATAGATACAGTACGTATTAGACAGAACTTTGACTTTTCGTGAACCGATGCGCAGACTTTTCGTGAACCGATGCGCAGATCATTCAATCGACCACCTCTCAATGCCCCACTAAATTAATTAACGCCATAATGCTGCAGTATCGATCAATAACACAGTGACACCGTGGCCGTTAATCATTTGTGTCAAAATCAGAGAAACACAACCCAGCCGAGCAGCGCAGGGGGCGTGCAGAGGAAGTGGAATGCATGAGGAACCGGGAGGTTGATCCCTCTGCTGCTTTGACGTCAGGCATCCATCTACGAGTGTTATTCCTTAATCGGATTCACTTGACTGCTCAGCAGACCAGTGTTGCCTGTTGGAAAGGTTTCATGTGTGTGTGATGGATGCTATTGTCAGAAATGCCAAGGTCAATATGCGACGCGGCGGCAGCATAAAAAAAGAGGACTTTCTTATTTCAAAAGTGCTTCCCATGTATCATCATCTCTGCAATCTGACCTTGCTTCCCTCTGTAATAACATTCAGAGGGAGGACAACTGCTGGGTGGATGCTCATGGGCTAGCGATGATCTTTAAAACGGGTCACAGCACCACGGAGAATTAAGGCCCGTGTCACTCTTGACGGTATGCAGCAGTATTACTTACACTAAGACAGATTTGGAGATGGAGTTGCACTGTCTGGCGTGAATGCTTGGGGGACAATTATGTCTTGATTTGAGCATTTTACCAGAGGGGCCCCCATTCGACGGCACACTTTCTGTGCGAGAGCAATTGAGGCACATCATCACATGATCAAGTAAACAGATTCTGAGTAATGAAATGTCAATTCTGGCAAATGGCAAACAATAAAGAAGTTGTTGCATAAACAGATGAGAAATCCAATCGAGCAATTTGTCAGTTTGACTGACAACGTCAGCTCGGTTACTTTTGCTTCACATTATGTGATCTACTCAAGCACATCACCATTAAAATATAATCTCAGCATCGGCAGTTATACAGTTATGACATAGATGCCACATGAGGCAGCGGGCAAACTTTTCTTCTGAAATAAGAAAGTGGGATTATGTTGTCAACATCTCCTGATGCAGGAATTATGTTGGCTGATGCAATCCTGGTCATATTAAAGACTATCCATCATTTTTAAGAGTCTATAAAATATAAAAATGCTGATAATAATAATTAAAAAAGCATCTACTCCTTCTCCCTCATTGATGAATATGCAAATGTGGTCAGTTCCACTACGAGACACAAGATGCTATACCTCAGATTATTCTCAGAGCATGTCACCCGGAGGCTTTACATTTCCTCATCGCAATGTCTTTCAAACTAGAAGTTGAAGTGATGTAAAAAATATCAGATTCAAGTTGACAAACGTTCCACCTTCAGAAGGTCACTCAACACTCGGCACAGTGGAGGTCACACATCCAAAAAATAATAAGGAAAATATATTTAAATGTCCCTGCTACTCAGTTAATAGCCCATAATTACTGATAGTTCCATTAGGATTGTCTGATAACAAGGCTGTTATCCCCCAACAAGGTGGACATCACATCATCATTCCACTGAGTGATGGGAGGAAGACGCTGCTAACTCGAGTGCCGTTTCCCCACTGAGCCCTCATCTCCGACTGGCCACTGATTCCCCGGCTCCCACAGGGGAGACTGACCTCCTCAGCCACCTGGGGAAGACCCCCTTCCACACAGTTAAATATGCTCACAGGACGAAACCACAGAGGAGAAAATCATGTCGTTAGGACTCCACACCCGGCCGCTGTGTCCAGCGTCCTTTTTCCTAAAGCCAGGGAATAAGAAATACCACAGGTCCTGTAAAATGACTTCAATTAACCATAATATTAATCACTAATGCTCAGAACAAAAGTCAAGCTGAGAAATCCCTTGATGGAGATTGTTATAATTGCCCTAACAACGGGAATGAATATTTCCCCCTGCTTAATTACATGTGACTTAATATTTAAATATACCATTTGCGGGTTTTAAAGTATCTTAATCACAGCCATTAATTTTAAATATCTAGCATTTGGAGTGGCAGGGGAGCAGACAAACACCTTTTACAGTGTGACTGGTTGCATGTGGTAGGTAACGTCAGCAGAATGTCAGGTATGTATTATGCACGAGGTGCTGTTGACAGGGTCTGTGTGCCTCGACAAGAACAGGTAATTGTGCCTTCCTCGTGCGGCGGGAGGTGAGGAGAGATCTGTTTCACACACGCTGGAGTCCGACTGCCAGTTCTGACCCGTCCATCGTAAACAGCGGCGTGTGTCAAACAAAACTCAGGCAGGATTTTCATCGCTACGATAAAACAAGTCAAGTTGCGGTCGTGTGCTGAAACAAAATTCACAGCCGTGCTGAAATGATTGGTTGACAGGTTGGTATGTTGGACAGGGTCACCAACAGTTTTGATAATCAGTTAATTGTTGCTTTGTCAAGCAAAATAGCTAAACATCATTCTTTGTGTTGTAAAAAATAAGCAGAATTTCACAATGTTCCCATCATCGTTAATTCAATATCATTGAGTTTTGGAGTAATTTGAATCTGCCACCTCGGGCTCTGGGAATTGCGATATTTTTTGAAATATTATTGTTCGAGATGTTGAATAATGACCAGATTATTCCTCCTTCGTATTTATTCTGAGCAAGAAGCTAATCTTTTGTAAAGATTATTTGTCATCGCCGGTCATTCCCTCCTCTCCCCATGTCTTCTCGAGGTTCAGGGGTGGCAACCCCAGAGTCCTGGCCGGCAGCCAACAGTGACTCTCCCAATCTGGCCACCTAAATCACCGCCTCATCTAATTGGCCAAATCACCCGCTGTTCTCAGACCCCCGTTGCCGCGCGGCAAAGTTCCTTCTGAGGAATCAGACAATGTTTGCAAACTGGTAGCGCTGTGTTTGGTCAGTGTGCAGAGACACTTTGAACAGTTGAGAACACGCAGGTTATAAGGGCTCGGGGGGGGGGGGTAGAAAGTTAGAGTATTCTAATTTCATCCATTCAAACGTTTGAATAGCGACAATGAGAATAAGTTTCCGGCTTCAGAGCAATTACTGCAATGTACACAAATCAACCAGACACTGGGATGCAGCATTTCCGCCACGCTGTCACTTATCCAGAGTTGACAATAAACTGAAATGCTGCGGGGCTGACAAACAATAAGGAAGCACACACATCAACAGACAACACACACACACACACACACACACACACACACATGCACACAAGTTAAGCAGGCCTTTGGGTCACGCAGTGTGAGTGAAAAACAGAGAGTGGGTGTGAGTGAGCAGCTGCAGGAGCCATGGGGTGAGTTGGGCCTTACGGCGAGCAGCGAGGGGCTGGGGGAGGCTAAGGGAATGGAGGAGGCTGAGGAGGCTGGGGAGGGCTGTGGGGAGACCCGGAGCTAGGGGCTGCCTGTTTAATTGGAGCTCATTTACACAGCAGTGGAGCAGGAGACACCTGAAGGGCCTTCCCTGCCTTATCAGCTAAATGGCTGCGGCACCACATCTTCCACGAGTCGGATTCCTCTTCTTGTTAATGCACTTTTTTTCTCTCTCTCAGAATACCATTAAGCTACTGCTTCATATTTTCCAGTTATATCTCTGCATAGCCTGAACATCCTATCCCCTCAAAAAACAAACCTGTACATCCCATCCCATCAAAACACAGAGTTTCAAGGTGAGCACATTATAAAAGTTACCATTAAAAAAACCAGAGCCGGCAGCAGGGAAGAAGTTCTGCCGCACATACAGGTTGTTCGACATGCCTCGTAAAACTGAATCATAAATGATCTGCGCCTGCACTGAATTATGCTGTTGTAATATAATTCAATCAGGCAGTGTTGACAATGATAATACCCACCATACCGTCTTCCTGTAGCTTCAAAAAGAAGGGAGAGAGGATGGCGAGGTGGAAAACCGAAGGGAACGGGGAGGGGGAGTATGATGAGGAGGAAGAAGAAGAGGAGGAGGAAGAGTAGAGGAGCCAAAAGAAGGAACAACTTACTGTAATCATAGTCATGTTCAATCAGACACCTGCTATTAAGTTGATAAATACACTTTTCCCAGTGTGAGTCCGGATACACTGAGTACCCCTAAGGCACTGTTCTGCTCTTTAACTACCTACTCTGCCTGGCTTCTTCACTCAACCACTGACTCTCTTCCCATTAGCTCAACATTTCACCCGGTCTCACAAGATGTCCCAAAATCCATTCCTTATTGGGCACTGTATGATTGACTAAATGTAGTCCTCAACAGTGCGACTGAGAACCGATTTGGTGAGTGGTTTTTCTGGCCGTTGGGGAGTGAAAGGGTCGGGATTTGGGGACATTTTTAGTCCATTAGTAAGTACTACTTTGTCTTTTTTTCCCCCTTCATGCTTACGGTAATAAGAAAAAATGGGAGAAGGTTGTGTGTGTGTGTGGTGGGGGTGGGGTGAGGGCACAGAGAGGTTGTTGTGTTTGAGGCAGGGAGGGTGCACAGACAAAGCTTAATCTCTTGTCTCGCCTCTTCAGCTCCAGTCGGTGCCCACATGCTGGCGACGGGGCCAAGAGGATGCCTCCTGCAGAGAACCTTACTCAGCACGGTGTCATGGCCGCCACGACACCTGATAAACATTAATCACAGCCCGTGATACCTAAGTGTTATTATTGTTGTTTATTTATTTTATGTCCCTTTTGGGTTTTACAGTCACCTTAGCTTGTTTGGGAAGATAAGGGAGAGAGATACAGGGGTCGATTACTTTTCTCGCGAAACCAGAAGAGAGTGTCAAATAATTGATTTAATTCCAGGTTCCAGATTTCAATGGGCTCTGGGATTTAATAAGCCAAATTACCCATATATTGTGTAATCCTGCTTTGTGTGTCAGGCACCTGCAATTGGACAAAATACCTTCCAGCATCGTTGGTCCTTCTGGCAAGTATTACACCCCCTGAGTGGCTGCCTCTGGCATGAGCACGGGCCATGGGGACGTGGTGAGGCTGCTGTGTAGAATACATGCAATCTTATTTATGATAAGAGCAAACACTTTGCAAGTCTCTAAATCACCTGCTTTTTCTCTGTGTTTCATGGCAAAATAAAGTTGCTCGAACATAGTCTTAAAATACAATTGTGTCTCCCCCCGGTGAATGAGCTCATAAGCATCCCATGATCAGCTGTGGAACAATATTGTATTTGGGTTGTCTGAGTTCCTTGCATCAATATTATGAGTGATCGAAAGAACAAAACAAACGTGTGGACACAGCATGGTTAAAAGACAGACTTCCCAAAGTTATTGCAATCTAAACTTTCTTTGAAACATGAATATCCTGTGTACATTGTGTCCAACATATTTTCCTTAGGTTCCACTGAGCCTTTAAAGAAAATGCATAACTTTGTGGTCAAAGTTCAAAACCATCCTCGGGTCGAACATCTGAAAGAAAAGAAAAAAGTAAAAGAAGGAAAAAGAAGAGCCATAATGTACAACTCGCCTCTTAAAATCGCACATGTCACTGATTGAGTTGCAAACTGTCTGGGACGAGATGTGTCTGGAGGCATCGGAGGGGGGTCTCTCTCCATTTTTTTCTCCATTCCTCTCTCTTTCTCTATCTATCCATCGGCCGAGGAGGAATTCATCATCTGTTGCGAGGGCGCGACACATGATGAACATGCGAGTGGGTGAGATGTGCCGCTATATCACTGGGAATGAATGAACGACCTCACTCTGACCCGACCAGGGGAGGAAAACACATGTTCTGCTGGTCTTGGCTGGCTGGCTACCTGCAGAGAGGGTTGGGAATTCTTACAGCAGGAGGGATGTGGAGACGGCAGGCTGGAAGAGGTGGAGGAGGAAGACAGTCGGTCTCCATGTGTCTGCGGCGCCGTCACGTTAATGGATGTTGACGTATTGTCCCTTTTGATCAGACGTGGCTGCTGTCTCGTTCAGTGGGTTACATTATTTTAGTCGTATGAAAGTTCGGAGATGAATTCGGGTGAAGAGGGTTTCTGGAGGAAAACCTGTCAGATGGAAAGTTAGGTTCATTATTAAAGTTGTTACTTGGAACAATGTGTGGGAGTGTTAACCTCTCCAACAACCCTAATAGACATTTAACATGCCGTTATAAAGCTGCTAAGCTCTCTTAGTCCCAGCTCACACAACAAATCCTGTGTTTCCCGCTATTAGCTCAGCAAGCTCTATGGCTACCTATTGTGTTTTTATTACGTGTAAAGCATTTTTCCACTCCCTAAATCTTTGGAGGAACTCTTTGTCCACCAACACCCCCGTTCAGAATCAGTTTCCATACTTTTTCCACCCATGTTCCATTTAAATGTAGCTCTGCGTTGTATTACTGGTGAGTGTGTGTGTGCATCTGTGCGCCCATATGTTTCTGTGAGATGGAGCCACACTTTAAATGTAACCTTAGTTTGAGGTAATCCAGCATGTTGCTACACATTGTGTTTTTCATTTGGAGAATATTTTACGAGGGTTGCGCCACCGCCGGAGCTCATATAGTGAAGCTACCCGACTGTGTTTGAGTGTCAGACTGTTGCAAACTGTGGAGAGGGGGCCTTAGCCTCGTGTCTGGACATGGAGCAGGAGAATGTAGAAAGGGCGGCATGTGGCAGTGGAGGTATGGATGCATACGGGAGGGCGTGGCCAGTGGATAAAGAGACCAATTCCTGTTGCCGGGCTGTGGGACGCTGGCGGAAAAAAGAGGTTGGTAAGGGGGTTGCTGGAGGCGGTCCTCATCGCCCCTTTATTTACTTTGACCCCGGGTCCGCGGGAGGCCCGGGGAGGGCACATGCCAGACTCCCCAGGCGGGCAGAGCTGCCCTGCCCTCTCTCTCACCTCGCTGCCCCGCCCCTCTGTCTCCAGTTAGATATATGTGTGTTTGGGGCCACAGGCTGCATGGGTTTCTCTTTTCTTTCATATCTGTGTCAAGACAGTTGGTGTCAGCTGAAATAAGGTTTGGATATGAATGTTTTGCTTTTGAAAAGCATTCCTCAAAATGTTGTTCTACATTACGAGGATCATTTATGATCCAGAACATTGAATGAGGGGTTTTATTGTGACAAAGTACAAGTGCTGTGCAGCTAATGTTGATTTTAATAGTTGTTTTACTCTTTCAACTGTTATTTCATTTAGGATTAACTCGGTGTATCTCTTTATTAAAGAAGAGGCATCAATATGTGTGAGTTTGGGTGAAACTGCACATTTTCTCTTTCACATTTCAACACAAGTGATTTATTTCAAAGCTTTTCTGCAATAGCTCGGGGGATATTGTAAGACAAATTAATTTCTCAGTCACACGCAACAACACGCATTAAACTTTAATCTTAAATAAATGTGACACGTGTTATTTGAGGATGCAATTTTATATATGTGTACACGTAATTGGTAAATTATGCACAGGCCTCATCAATCCCCTCCTTAATAAAATCACAATTAAAAGCAGAAATAGAGACTGATAGAAAAAAAAAAGCGAAAGGAGAAAGAGCAGTGGCTCTTAAGATGCTAATTATTCTAATGGGGCAAAGTGTACCTGCCTGATGTCAATGTCATCACAGTAGTAATTATTACCATGGTAATGCTATTGCCATGGTGAATCAGAGTGTGATTTATTTAGTTAAAGCAATTAAGCGTTGCGATTAGAAATACAAACATAACTGCAAATTTAAACAGATTGTTCCCTTTTATTGGCCGTTTTCATTTTCAGTGCACATTCCTGTTTGCAACCTTTGACACGACCCTCCACAGTCACCAGCCTTCACGGCAGCATTCAAATAGTTCAATTAAAAGAAATCACTTTTGGGCTCACGTTCCTGTAGATTGTTTTTGTCAAAGAAAAAAGCTTTTCCGACTCAAGCAAATTAATGAACGCAAAACAGATCCTTGAAGCAATCATCTCGGCTCAGCAGCTAACATGCCAGTTGAAAAAAGAAAGTGTTTATTAGAGGCACTTTTATTGTTTAAAAAAAGAAAAGCATCCTTTTTCACCCTGATGCTGACATCCCGTACTGACTGCTTTTTTTTATTATTATTGTATCGAGGGAACTGGAATGGAGAAGCCTTGTTTAGCGAGGGGACGGTTAATTGATTGTCAAATCATGTCGTAGAGTAGAGGGTAACCGAGATGACTCCGGGGCAAATACATCCTCAAGAACACGGTGCCCTCCTGCCCAGTGAGCTCAGCGGAGTCAGTCGCAGCACAGTGGCAGTGCTGAAAATGTCACCCCAAGATAATCGTCATATTCCATTACAGCTATCGCTCAATATCTTCATGCGGGGCAAATTATAGCGTTTCGACGGAGCATAAAGAAACAAAAGAAAAAGCCATATGGATATAAAAACAAACTGGAATTTTTGTTGCGAGGACTTCATAACTCTTAAATAGCATATGCTTTATTTGTGCATTTGATAGTTAATCATGAATTTCACAGTCGCATTTACACTCTGCGAAGAATAAAAGGGGAAAAAGTTCAAAAATTGAAAATAGACAAGTTTTGTGTTGAGAGTAACATGCTGTGACATATTGAATGACCATTACTTCACTTTAAACTGCTTTGCTATTGAAAGCTGAAGCCAGTGACAAAATCTATCCTATTCCAGTGGTTGTAAGTACTCCGAATGTATTGGACTTCTATGGGGACGCGAATGAAGCTGCTGGGCATCTCGCACATTTCAGTTCCATCTTGTTTCTTGCCGAAAGGCTCTGGCGTGGGCCTGTGGTTGCCAGGCGCCTCCTGAGGTGACTCTATCAGAGCCAGTCAAGCCTGAAATCAATCACTCACACCCATCAAAGGCTGCCCTGCACCGCCATTGTGACTGAGCCATCTGGGCCTCTCAGTACACTGTCTACATTTATCTCTATGAACTATATGTGTGCATTATCGCTTGTGTGTGTACATGCATATTTGTGTGCTTTCTTTCACAGAGTAACAGTGAATAAGGCGTACTGTGTTGCTTTCTAAGCCATAACCGTTGGCAGTTGTGAATGCAGGAGGAAGCAGTGGCAGGCCTTAGCATCCAACACATAAGCATGCTCCTTTACACCTGTTCGCACCCCTCCGCTACATGCCTCTCCTGCATGGTTTCATCTGCTGAAAGTAGTTTTCCAGTGTGGAGTCCTTTAGCCCCTCTATGGTCAGTCTCCTGGTTTCCTGGTCTCCAGTCCATCCTCTCAGTGCTGAGCGCTAACTGCCCAGCACTAGCTGGCGGAGTGGAGTGGAGCGCCGCTGTGTTTGTGTGCGTGTGTGTAGGGGTGTGTGCGTGTGTGTGTGTGTGTGTGTGGCAGCTGCCATTGGAGGGCAGTAGAGTACCAGCGCATCCATCTCTATCAAATTGGCCCCCATAGGCCCAGAGGGTGCCCGAGTGTAAAGCACTACTTAGAGGGATGTTGGGAGCACAGAGACAGGCTGGGGGAAATGTGGACAGGTCAGGCCAACATTGGACTCCAGTGGCTCGATGGACTCTGAAGTATGTGCGTGTACACTCAAATATCACTTACGCTCAAATAAAAGTAGATATTCAAGGTATGACATTAAACAAAAAGTCATGTCATAGGAGCAATTAATGCTCCTATGACATTACTCATTTACATAATATTTGCATTTAGCCGGTGGCTCAGTGGATATCATATTTTACCATATGCCTTCAGTGTAATATCGTCATACTGTATAATATTTAGTGTGATTATCAATATACATTTCTGCACATGAAGTTGAAAATCACGTCGCATTTCCCAACTGTCACAAAACACAAATTACAATTCAAAACTATATTCAAAGTCTCAGATTTGAATGCATATCCCTCCTAATCATAACGTTATTCTCTGTGTCCTTCAGCAAATAATTCCCTGTCAGTTTTGCAGAAGGACATCTAAGGTGAGCACTTTTAAGCCTGAACCAGTAAATGCGCTTCAAAACCATAATTTAAAAAGCCTTTTAGAAATAGAAAAAGTCAGTGAACATAAACCCTCTAATCCTTTTTTAAATTACCAGTTCAATATTGTACGCATATTATGCCAATATCCATCATCCATCATTCAAATCTCTCCATTAGCATTTGGCCCTCTAATCTACCTTAATTTAAAATGACCTTTAAACCGAATTTAATAGTTGTACAGACACACTGTAACGTCAATACTTATGCGTGCAGATTGAAAGTCGTTAAAAAATAAAATCGCAAATAGCTGTTAGAAATGTATTAACACAAGTTAAATATATATTTCTAAAACTTCCTAATTAGTCAAAAGGTTTATCATTACATTTGTGGGTAAGATTAATATTATTCAAGTCACAGCACAGTTGTGCTTTATAGGATAAAGAAAGGGACATTTAAGAATATTTTCTAAATAGTCGGAATAACAAAAATCATTAATTTGCATTTTTGTTTATTTGTGCAAAACTGCATATACATAATAATTGCACAAATGTCATATCTATATATTACAGCATGTATGTAGTTTGCATTATAATATTAAAATTAAAATGTGCACCTTAATCTTAAGTATTTTACAAGTATACTGTTAAATTATTCACTTACTGCATAATAAAGACATTAATGTATACCATATTTGTTTATGGACAAATTAAACGGAATTATTTGAAAGTAAGGACATAAAATCAATATATATGTGAAAATAAGAATAAAACAACATCAGGTCCTGCACATTGTCCTACATTTAAGTGCCTTTCAATTCACTTAAAACAAACCAGCCTGGGAACTTTCATCTCAGGAAGAAAACACATGTTCCTTGTTTTCTGCTCTCACATTAATGTCCATGTTTTCTTCATTCCATTTAGACAGAGGACTGGGATACCCCAGTCCCGAGTGCAATGTCCCAGACCTTGGACGGCTCTTTTATGTAAACAGAAACTCCTCGCTGTGAAGGGGTCCCATAGTTAAGAATTCCACTTAGAGAGCACGTTGAACTCTGCCGCGATATGGGGAGATTCATGTTCTTGCTCCACGCTTTAAAGCCACTTCATGTTGCTCTAAATGTAGCCTCAATACCCAGTTGACTGAGTATAAGCACAATAAACAATTCAGCTTAAGTCACGAAATGTTCAGCTTTCACAATTTTTATTTATTTGTTGAATTTTGTCGGAAACCTCCATTTGAATCTGTGCAAATACATTTTATATCTGTTGATTTAACTATGTTGTTAAGACATGGTCAATATTTCACTCCAGTTATTATTTTACTACTCACATGCTGTGTGGTTTCAAGAACAAAAAAACTAAAAGGAAAATCATTTAAACAACAGTGAGGAATAGTCACAGTATTAATTTCTGCATTGTCAAATATTCTTACATGGCAATTGTGTTCAACTTGAATATGCAAATGATTAATTCTAATGTCATACTAATATGATTAGGATAAGTCTCAAAACATTTATTTTATATTTCCAGTCTAACACCTGTACCCTAAATATGTATAAATATGTTTAAATCTATATTTCCCTTTTAGTTTTTTATCACAGGACTGTTTCTCTGTCAGGATGTGCTATTTGATGGCGTTACCAGCAGGAAACATAACTTTGCCTGATGACGGCAGCCTTTTCCACACACTGTTATGTTTACAAGTGCCACGGGGCGGAAAATGACCTTTTATTTCCCTCCTGCTAATTGTTTGATTTCTTGTTGCCGCTGGAGAGCTCGGCGTACTGTAGGGGAAGAGAGAAGGCCCATGTTGGCCCAGGAGCTCGCACACTCTTACTTCATTCCTCTCAACCCTTGAGATGGCTCCGGGCTAGCCTCCCTCTCTGGAGCTTTGTAGAAATACCAAACACTGACATCTGACGTTGTCTGTCTGCAGTTCCTTTTTTTTGTCATCTCCATTTTGAAATTTTTTTTTTTAGCCTTCCGCCATCTCAAGCTGTTACTGACACCCTCGCAGCGCCTGTCATTGTTTGTTTTGCTGCCCTTAAACTCAGTAATAAGGTAAAGACGTAAGATGTCTGTACGTTTATCATACAAGGGAATTTGCTGACACCATGAAATGCTCGATCATAAAGCGTATAAGTGCATGATAGAGGGAGGGTCCCTGCTCCACTTGGTGCTCTGTTTTTGTCTTTGTGTCTCTGGAACTTGTCATCGGTTAGTTTGCGTAGAGATACGATCCTCTCATCCCAGACTGATCTCAGTTCTTATTCCAGCAGGTGGTGGGCTTTAAAAGTTCTTGTTTGTAAGCTGCCGAGAGAGGGATGACACATTTACGACGAGCAGCGCAGGCCAAACGGGCAGGGAAGATTCCCCCGCTCGTGGCGTGCAGCGAGGTGCAGTGCATTGTGGGCTTTCCTTCTGGCCATGACACCACATAGAGCGCCGGACTCACCTACCACTGTTTAATCACAGAGGGCCATTCTCATGCAAATGTATGCAAATCGGGACACAAGGAGATTGTTTTAATCGGATTGTTGGTTTTTGTTTTGTTTCCCTCTGCTTTCAGAACTTGGGAGTGCATCGGGAACAAAAAGTGCCGCCATTGTCAGGTGGCAGTAAGCCAGTAATTCCTCTCGCAGCTTTTTGACGTTAGCACAATCCCACCGACAGACAGATTCTCTGCAGGGACCTCCACGGTGATTTGGGGCTTCTGTGCAATCTCGTCCCTGAACCTGGGTGCTGTTCTTTTTTAATTAACTTTAAGACAGGCTGCATAGTTGGAATACTTTATCTCTCACATTTGAAATGGAACCATGAGAAAAGGCAGCGATATCACGTTCATTTTTTGTTATCCATAAAACAGGATCAACCTATGAGGCAAGATCACAAGACACACTGAGAACGGCCTCAGTGCTTTGCCACAGCTCGACAACACAGTACGAAAGAAAAAACAATGTACCTTTCAGATGAATCTCAACGTTGACTCTTCTGCTTATTAACCGGGAAGTTATTTGGCATCTCTTCATAATGCGACAAGAACATGAACTTAAGTAAATAAAAATCCAAATGTAATATACATTTAACGTAATTTCATTAGTTAGACCATCATATGTGCTAGTGATGAGGAGAACGTCATCGGCTGTCAAGTGACTGACTTGTGCCACTTCGCCTAGGGTTTCATGTGACGGATGCCCCTGCCAGTGCCATTGCATTTCTGCCTGCCAGCAGGCCTTTAATCCCTCCTAATGGGGGTTGTCATCTCACCGCTAATTTAAATGCTCCAACCACGAAGCTCCCCCACCTGGCTAAGCTAATCCCAGTGCGAAGGGCCCCCTTCCCCACAGCTAGCCGCCTCGTTTTGGGGCCCAGGGGCCCGGGGGCCTCACCACCCTCCTACACAACAACAGCATCTTTCAATCATCTCTCCCTGATTGTATTAATCTTATCTGTGTTTAATTACATTTTTTAAGATTATTGCTGTATGCCATCTTTGCACACTGTGGGGGCCGCAGAGGGCTGCTCATTTCGGATGCATTTTTATTTGGGCACAAATCCCCATCAAAGACTGCCCGAAATTATAAGGGAGCCATATTTTCATGGTTGGGGGAGTTTGTAAACTTAATCCTATAGCCTGAAGTCATGTTATATTGTTGGGAATACATTGTCTTTAGTAGTTTCAGTTTTAGTAAGGTTACCAATTCTAATTTATATTTTACAGACATTGGACTTAATATACAATAACACCCAGGGGTATTAAATCTATTCAGATCAGTTTTTTTGGTAAAAGTAGTAATTAAATGTTGTTAAAATCCTACATCACCATTAAAAGTCCCTTATTTACAACTAAGTAAAAGTACAGAAGTATTCTCAAAAGTTTAAGTATTTCTAACCTAGATGTATGACCCCTAGTTTGATCTTCAACTGTGTGCCATATTTTATAAACCATCACATGTTTTGTGTGTTTAATAATATTCATTAAGGTAAAACTACAGCTGTCAAATAAATATAGTGGAATAAAAAGTCAAATATTTCCCTCTAAAATGTAGTAGAAGCATGAAGTAACAAATACTTAATGTGTACATGTGTACTTTAGTTATGTTCCACCTCTCTTTAGACCTGCATCATCTTTTCCCACTAAGTGAACATAAAATATTTAGGTTTTTATAGGTTTGTGTCATTCAGGTGTGCACCGGCTTATTAAAAATTCAGATATTTTGTACCAACAGTGAGTCATTCCATTTGTCTTTGTGCATTGTCAACACACACCCTTGGGTAAAAGGGAAGCACAGCTGAAGGAAAATAGAACATAATTTAGTTGTGTGTGATGTTTGTCAGTTTTGTTAAAGCGAGGATAAAGGGCCGGATGGCGCTCCAGCAGGTGCATTTAATTAACCTGGGGCTAATTCTCCTGGATGACATGCCTCCAGACTTCATCTTGACATGCCAGGGGAAGATGCACATCATCCAGATTAACATATACAGTAACTAACAGGTGTTTCCCCATCCACGACGCATGATTTCCCAACTCGGCCTACTGAACCCGCGATGGCTGAGAGTGATTGCAATCAGATATGTGCTTTTTTATTTTTACACAAGTAAACAATCAGCCATCTGGTCAGATGAGGAGTTTTTGTTTGATTGCAAACTATGACCTCAATGTCTTGGCACTGACCCACTGCGCTGGACACATCCCCCCAGCAATTACAGCATTCATACAGAAACAAATACAATATTTTTGGATAGTTATAAGGGAAAAATTGACACAAACACGTTACGACATCATTCCCTGCTTGTGTTTTGTCAAAAAAATGTACCGTAGCAAATATGAAGGTGTTACAAACTGTGTGCCAGACATAGTGTTGCTATGAAATATATCTTCAGCCCCTCATTCATCTGTAATGGTGTTGTGCTGTGACTGTAATGCTTGTTGCAATCAGCAGGACCTTGTGTACCACTTTAATGTAGAATGGGGGATGACGACGGGCACACACAGAGCCTGTTGATGATTTTTTTTCTCCTGTGCATATATTCCTGGAGTGATCTGAGGTTGAATATGTGTGTGTTTTTCTATCTTTAGGTGCGAGTTAAATGCTTGTGTAAGAACAGCGAGGCGGAGGCCGGAGGGCGTCCGTCTAGTTGCTCCCCTTGAACCTGGGATGTCGGGTTCACCGCCCGACAGGGGGCGGCGGAGCTAATTATTAAAACATTTTCAGAAGAGATTTGATGTTCAAAGGTGCTGCACCTGAAAAGAGCTGACACCGTGTGCAGCGACATCACATCAGATTACATGCACATTATTGTTAACGCTTCAAGTGGTGCCGTAATATATGTAAAATAGGTGTGCGAATACAGATATGAGTTTAGGGCAGAGGGGGTGGTGTTCCAAAAATGGACAAAGGGATGGGACTTGGCAGCACATGAAAATTATCGTTTGACTTCAAACATCCCCGTTTAATACGAGACCTGTGATTTCCTATGCTCAAATGCATTTGATCTGTACACGTCTGTCTCTTTTCTTGTTGAGTGGTTGTTCAATCAAAAGAAAAACAGCAAAATGGTCTCAAACACTGATTGGTCGCCACATCCCCACACCGTACCGAGGCCAAGATTCCAGGTTAATGAGTAAAATTCACATGTTCTTGATGTCCTGATTTGAGCACATCGGCCTCAAACTTCACCGGTGGCGTGTAATTCTCACAGCACACTTGAGTTTCTTTGTAGCCATCGCGGATCAGATCACTTCTGAAGCTCCATTACCAACCGTGCTGCCCTAACACTGGAAGAGGAGCCCTGTAATGACTGCCTTCAACAAAGAATCACTGATAAAAGGATTAACTAATTAAATTAACAGAGTAAAGTACTTTATAACTGTTAATTATGAGGTTCCCTCGGCTGCTCTGGGCCACTCGCACCCTTTGTTTGAAAGCCCCTTGCCTGTACTAATTGACCTCTGGGGAGCTTTTGGTGTGTGCGTATATGTGTGCGTGGGTGTATGTGTGTGTGCATAGGAGGGTGCCTTATGCAATCAAATGGTACGTATAAACAAACTGACAATTTACTTTGGTGCAGAGTGACACTGTGTAGGACATGGGGACACTTGCTTAAATGACCTTGAATGTGCCACCAGAGAATAGAGCCTCTCTCAAGGATTGGGCCCCTCAGAAGGCTCGTCCTGCTCTCTGAGGGGGGCCCACCATCTTTTACAATGAGACAACAATCCGAAAAGAAAACAGGGGTTAAACATTTTAATAATTCCTATTTTTTATTTATTTCATTAAAATCACAATATCAAAATGTGTTCCTTGCAGCACAAGCACCATATAAGGCTTTATAGAAAACCATAGAAGGCTGGATTTGTTTATAGACCCCATCCTTAAAACTTTTCATACGATCACAAAGAGGCAGAAGTAGATATTCTTTTATCCCCAGTGGTGTCTCCTCTAATGCGTGGCAAATCGCATTATTAACTTCCATGGCTGCAGTCAAAAGGCTGATCGATGTGACCTGGTCCGTTCCCGCCGAAGCCAGCTCCATCTTTCCCCAGTCCTTCCTTTAACCCCTTCTCTGCTCACCAATGGGCCCCGGCCACCAAAATCCTAATGATGTCCTTGACAAGTGATCCATCAGTTGGCAATTACAACATCTGTCGCCATGACAAAGATGGCTCCGGCGGTTTCTTTTGGGGCTACTCTTCCTCCCCAGTGATTATGTCTCGGGTTTTCAGGGGGGGGGGGGGAGATGGTGAGTTGGGAGGGTCGTGTAGGTTGGAGGGTGGGGTGGAGGGTGTGGGGGGGGGGGGAGTTAGCCACTTTGTGCTGTAAAAAGGGGCCGCCCCACAACACAGACAGACATGTTGACAGCAAACACAAACATAGCAAAACAAATGGTTCACGCCTACCTCTTTAGATTTCCATTCAAATGCACTCCACAACTCTGTGAAAGTGCTCTATCTTCTATAGAGGGAAGAACCTACCAGCTGCCATCGTCTCTCCTCACCATAAAGAGGACCTTTCACTCGGGAACAATGAGAGGGCTTCTCTTGTCTCTTGGCCCAAAGTCTCTGCCGCACCATGTTTAATTTCAATAGCCATAGATCAATGCAGAACAACACTCCAGAAGTGGTAGGGCTCATCAGAATCCGCCGACAACACTTTTGTTAACGTCAGCAAACATGCGTTCAAATAGTGATTCAGCAATAACGTGACGTTTGCAACATACAGCATTTAGCCAGCGGGCATCTCATTTATAACACCTACACACTTTTCATTTGGGCTGGCTAATCTGCGAAGGTGTGTTTTAAAGGGGAATAAATCCTGTTTCAGGTGCACATTTGCAGATGAAGCCTTTCATGCTGTCTTTTCTGTGGCTCAGTGGGAGGAAGGTGTGGGACTTTGCCTTGCTTTTCTTTCGTCCCTTTAAGTGGAGCACTGGATAGATGGCATGACATCACGGGCCAAGCCGGCAGCACAATGCAAAGGTCATGCGGCCCATTGATCTAGGGGGCCCCTGATAGAAACCCCCTGTATTATGGGTCCGCGCACACAGGGTCTTACACACACTGAGCCATAGAAACAGACCACAAATGGAGCCTTGTTGTCTTCCCATTCAGGGCCTGCAATCAGCGGATTTACACTTTGATGTGGAGCTGAGGAATAAAGCCCTTTCGAGCACTGACCTTTATCGATTCACGGATTAAAATCCATAGCCCTCTCACTCTCCAAACTACATATCTAAGTTACAGTTCAGATAGCTTGCTACTAAAGCTGAGCATTTCTAAAGCCAGTCCCTTTTCTTTATTCTCTTCTTTGCACTCAGTCTGACTTTTGTGCCTGGCTGCGAACACGGGACAAGATGTATTGTTTTCTGTCAGCGAATGGTTGAAGGTTGTTGGCTGTGAGAAGAAATACAATGAAATAAACAATGTTTCATTAGATCAAACATTGGAATAAAAACATTCTTTCATTTAGCAGTGATGCACCAAACCCATCCTCTTACAATACTTAAAGCCAGTGTTTCTACCAATTTGAGTATTCTTCACAAATTTTAAATCTGTATTCATGACTGAATGGAATGGACAAGTACCCTGATGCCAGTGTTATAGCTGTGACTGCCCACCAGTACTGGATTATTTGAATCTCTACAGAAACAGTACATTTTTGTCACGATACTGACAAAGAAATTGAACTTAAATCGAACTGGTGAAGTCTGGTCCTCGTTATTCGGTCAGTATTGGTGCTGATACTGATCCGGTGTATCAGATCAGTGCACCCTCATCATTTTCATTGATGGAAATACAGCTGTGTCTGGCAAAATGTGGCTTACAGATGTATGGTAATGGGCCTTGAGGCTTTATCTGTGGAACAATTTCCATCACACTCGCCATGGACTAAAAACAACCACACAGTTTCCATTTTATGCTCCCGAACGCCTGGCTACCCATCTATTGTCTTTAAAACCATCCCTGATGCCCACTTGGACATTTCACTGTCTGCTGTTCTCCCAGAGGAGTGAGCTAAAACAAATTAACAGAAACTGCATCTATCACTTCTCCGTCCACTATCAGGCCAACTGGTTTTGATGGCCCCATTCTGCTTTGTCAGAAACATGCCAAAGCCTGCTGTAATCCGCTAAAGAACACTTAACAACCCAGTAATGTCACGGTAGACCAGCGGCCTATATGCTGTGTCGCACTTAAAAAATCCCGAAGCCATATCCACTTAATTCAGCTCGCGCTTTAGGAAGGCCCATCTGAGAATTGTGAGACTGCCTGCAGAGAGTCAACCATCAGCATTAGAGGGGCATTACTACCATGCAACAAAAAAAACACACTATTTGTCCCTTGTAAATTTTCGCCTACAAGCTTTTCCCAGACCTCTTCTAAGTACAGTGAGAATTTGAGTCTCCGCTTGCAGGCCCACGACACCAATTTGACCGCTGATACGTGAGTTGCATTCAAGTGATTACTGTTCTGTTGCTGTGAGCCATTCTTAAGGACTAACTAAACAATCGTGTTTTAAGCTCTCTAACTGCGAGTTTAAAAGCTTTAGAGTTGTAAAGATCGTGAATCCGTTCTTTGTTTTCAGCCCGCACCGTGAAAGGTCTTAGAGCAAAACAATTACATCACACCACTACAAGGCTCTGAGTGTACAACAATGACAAGAGAATTGTGCCTTCAGGCAGAAAACACTTTACACACTGGTGATGGAGGATGAAGGGGGGGGCGGGGGGTGGAGGGGGGGATGTTTTCTGGTTGATGAGCATGAGGTGCATGGTCCATTCAGACAAATGGGGAGAAACAACAAGGCACGCCGAGAGAGAAATGCAACACAAAAACAGTTTCATGAAATATTAATGGCATATATTTACTGACAAGCTACTATAACCAGCAGCTCTCTTCAGGGACTTCAGGGACAGAGAGCTTGTGCTTGACTGACAAGCGCTACTGTAGGTGCAGAGGTACATGAGCATGACCCACACACACACAGACACAGAAACACACCCATAAACGCACGTGTGAAAGTGTGACTGGACAGGAGCAAGGACGGCCCCCCTGAGGCCTCCAGAGGACGCTGATAGCCGTCTGTGTGAGTGTGTGTGTGCGTGTGTTTGTGTGTACATGTCGTGAGAAGGCCAGACACATGGCAACAATGTACACTCTAAACAACATTGTGTTGTAGTCCTCACCACCATCCCCATCATTTGAATCAAGACCACTGCTTCTTCAGATGGGAAGAGTGATATATAAAAGCGGAAGATAAGACTCCAGCATAAACGGACACACACACATGCCCTAACTGGGCTGGCTGAGAAATAATGTAAAGTAAATAATGTTTCGATGTTCTTCGTACACGCTGCAATATTTTTTATATATATTTGGAGATTTTTGCTAACATAACTAGACTATTTGATTCAACCCTTTTGATGGGAATGATCGTTCTAGTAAATCCATCTAAGCACTGAGTTGGTGTCCTTTTGAAGTATTATTGTTGTTTGGAAATGTTTTCTTTATTATTAATGCTCTTTCCCTGTTCCCTTCCTCCCTTCCTCCCTTTTCAAAAGCACACGTAGCCATACGCACACCAATCCTCATATGCCACACTCACCCAGGAGAGCGTATCTGAGAGAGAGAGTGAGAGAGAGAGAGAGAAAGAGGTGAAACGCTTTGTGCCGACGGACCAAATAAATGACGTGAAAATTAATATTTGTACTTTTGATTTCGTCCTTTACTACATGCCAAACAGAACAAGCCGTGACACATTGAGGAGACTAACCTTCTCCTCCCTGTCTCCCTTGCCCCCCCCCCCCCCCCGAAAATGTCTCTCCATCCCATAAATTCCTAACTTTGCTTACCTAATTTTTGCAGCATATTTCTTTGCCACAGGAGGTGGTTGTGACAAATTAGAAGTCTACAAATGTTCTGATGGTGTAAAGGCTCCTGCTGTCACCAGGGAGATGGTGATCAGGTTTCCAAGCTGCATGGTCTCTTGGCGCCACAAAGAGTTCCATATGGTCATCCAAATGCTCCACCTAAAGCTGCTCCCACTCTCCACCCCGGAGCTGAGCTCTTCTACTGAATTAGTCACAAGGCTTCGGAGCATATGAGACACGAGACAACAGAAATCATATATCCTTCGTGGAAAATAATGGAAGGGGGGGAGGGGCGGGGGTACAGCAGTGAATGAAAACAGTTTATTAGCTGACATGAACCTGTAGACATACTATGCACATTTCCTGCAACTCAAATGTTTTTGTGTGAATAGACAGGCCGTGAGGAGGCATGGAGATGAGTTTGACACTTTGTTATTTTCACTGCATTTAAGTCTCAGTCTGGGATTTTTGAAATGGATATTAAACTGATAAGCTAAAATAACAGACCAGAAAACCAGAAGGAACAAAAAGGAATGGTATTTCCTTTGCAAAGTGATCATTTTCTATATCTTGGATCATATTAAAGCCCCCAAAAAAGGTGTGATGAGAATATCATCCATCACACGTTTCTTTTAGCATTCAAATGGTCTGTTGACCTGTGATAGTCAAGTGGCATCCATGTAGCTCACGTCTCACCGGTTACAACACGAGTAGCGCTGCATTACAGAATAGGATGCTTGGAAATGTGTCTCGTGATACTGAGATGACATTTCGACCGCCGGGGGACACTTCGACAAAAAAAACTCACGGTGAAAAAGAAAAAAAACTTGTGGTGTCATGTTCTTTACCCAACCTGTCGAGGGGCTCCAACACAACATCTCCCCAATAGCTCCATGATCCTCTCATGGCCGAACAGGGAAGAGCAGGGGACTGCTGATCTATAATTATCCAGTGGGTCGGCGTTGATGTCATTGACGCAGCGTGGAGGTAGAAGGTGGCGGTGCCAAGGCACCTGTTGTTGTGGAGTGTGGCATCTGATATCATTACCTACCCAGCCGGAGCGCCAACGTTCCCGCTGGGTCGCGCACTGTCCAAGCTACCATCCACACACACGCACACAGACACACACACAGACACACGTGCGGCCTCATCCACTGTCATCATGTCCTCCTTTACATAACTAACTCCGACGGCCCTAACACCTAGAGGGCAGAGATCCACACAGAGTTGCAATTATTGTTAATGATATTTTGATGGGAGCTGGTTAACTTATGCAAACGTCAGTATGCAGCTGTACAAATATTTGATGGTGAAATCTTCAAAATATGTGGGTTTGTAGCCCGAAGGGTTTAAAGGAACAGTCCGACATTTTGGGAATGTTTGCGATCAGACGCACAGTCGGATGAAAATGTTGCATTAAGACTTGGATGGAGAAAAAACTGCTCCATGAAAAGCTTTAAACAATTCCAAATCTTGGGTTTCTATATTTGCGAGCAGTTAAGTCCCAATATGTCACTGTTACCAGGGCCTTGTTAGATCATGGCCTAACCATATAAGACAGTGTAGTATAAGAAAACATTTGGTCCAGAAAATCTACAATCTACTGCTATTGCTAGACATGCTTATGGATAATTCCAGTTTATTAAAAAAAAAAAAAATCTTTACACTGTTTTCACTATCAGACCACCAGTTTATCCGGGTTCACAATAATCACTTTATTAGAAGTTAAAGGATAAGTAGTTATGTAATGAAACAGGAAAAGTAATAAATGTACTGAATTGCTTTTCTTTCCACATTTTGGCTAAATCTGGGTTTGTGCTTCTTGTCCCATTTGAATATTTTTTTTCACAACCAATAGAAACAATGGTTACAGCTACAGAGATCCAAGTTTGTCATGAACCAGAATCATATTTTAAATAACACGATAACGTGTAAATAAGACAGCGTTGGTAATTTTTTGAAGTTGAATTCATGACTTTTTATTTCCCCTCGCTTCAAGTGTTTTTTTTTCTATTTTGGGTAAACACATCCTGACAGAAATGAAAACCATACATTTGTTTAGAGTTCGACAGCAAAACACAAGTATGGCCCAAACTCACCCGTCAATAACAACGCTCATTCAGAGCCGTTTTCTTTTGGAAAGATGAGGGATGAGTACATGCGGCTGAAGTGAGCTGGTCGCTGTTGATTTTAGACAGAGAAATTATTGGATGGAGCCGGACTGCTGCACAAACAAGTATGAAAAATGAATAGAACATTTACCGTGAGACAATGTGACCGTTCCGGTTGAATACCATTTCTAAGTGTAGCAGCTTTCCCAAGCAGATCAGAACGCCTCAGCCCTCGACACTGACAGGGTGTCACAGCCCAAACTGATCTTCAGGCTGGCAGGGTGCTCACACACACACACACACACACACACACACACACACACACACAAACCTGATATTATTATTACACGTTGATGTGACGTTAATTGTGTTTTTGTATCATATTTTTTCAAGAAACTTTTGTCACAATGTCGGCATATCACAGGGTCTACAGTATAGTTATAATTATTCCATATTTCATATTAATATTTCGGTGCAAGTTAAAGTGTTACTGCAGACACCGCTGTGATTACCAACGTGTCAGCAACTAAGAATCACATCTTAATAACTTCATATCTGAACTCTTTAGCGAATCATTATTGTTGATGCGCACATTAATAAATGAACAGACATATTTTAAAAGCGTTTAATGTTACACACATATATATAAATATATATATATATTTATATATTTTTTTAATTTCAATAAACCTAACCCCTGGGTAAGCAAATCCCATAATGTGTGTTTTTTTTATGAATCTGCTCCCCCAGACATGCAATAAAGACACAGCAGTGCTCTACATTATTGATTCAGTTTCTAACAACCCAGAGTGTCTTTATTCAGTGCAATTGGTGAAGAAGGAATCACACACACTTATTTTAAAAAAGCATAGCACCAATTAGTGAAGTTGGAGCTGGAGTTGCTTTAATAAGTCCTCTGAGATCTGATTTATAATAAGAGCAACGTTGTGTTCACATTGCCGATGGCTTATTGCTAATTTGAAATCATTGACGGCATTACTGAACATTCAGGGGGTGTATCACATAACACGGGTTTGTACACAGACGAGGTTGCGGCTAACTGTATGTGCACACGGGCAGGAAAACGCACACATAAAGATATATCTTGCTGGGTTAAATTTCTATGTTTAATCATTTGTGATCGACTATCACAATCACTGCAGGAAGGACATTGGTTTTCTATCACAAACTTTCTACGTCCCTTGAACACTTTCACTCATTGTGACATTTTCATGTTTTCTTTAAAATGTCAGATCTGCAGTCATGATGACAAAAAAAACGTTTCTAACGTTCCGTGTGAGAAACAGGCCGGCTCTCCGTCGCTCTTGGCCATTATCTGATGCAGCGCGAGTGGTGTGTCTTCAGGGAGCCGGTATCCTTTTCATTAATGTCCCTCAGAGTTAAAGCCCAACGTCCTCTGGGACTGCATGTCATTGGCTGACAAGGTTTAGCGATTTGAGTGAATTTTCCTGCAAATAATGGAAATATCCTAAACCCCGGAGACAAACAGACAGGAGACTGGCAGGAAATATCTTAATCTGCATTGACCCTTTGTTGGCACAGTCCCATACCCTTAGTGAGAAGAGCATGTGCGTGTAGGCCCAGTGCATGCATACCTGCACGCATCCACACGCACAGTAGAGTACATCTGGATTGTGTTGCAGTGACCGTAGGCCCCTGAGTGTGCGGCCTCAGTGGCAAAGCCTGGGTGAGAGCCAGGGTCCAGTGCACCATGGTGGGGGCTCTCCATCACTCTGCCTCCTGGCTTGACAGGGCCTGGCTCTGGGGCCCGTCAAGGTCTTGCTGAGTGCACTCAAACTGTGCACTGCTGAGGAAGGGGATTCTGTATCCTTCTAATGGATTACTCACCCCCATCACCTGTCTGAGTGGATTCTTTTGACCGACAGACCCACGCCGCATGCAGACACGTGCTCGTGCACGGGCGTGTGTGCTCACAACTTTTTGGAAAGTTGGGAGTTTTTCAATCAACATTACCATCAAATTTGTGAAAATTTTTACGGCCGAAAAAAAAGAGAAGAAAACTGGGCTCTAAACAAAGATTTGGCTTTTGCTCTCACTGGATTGTTTTCTCCTCCAACTAAAAAGGTCACAAGTATGCCTCCTTTGTTTTCTCTTAATTCGGACAGAGAGAGAGAGAGAGGCTGGTGTCACGCTGCTGGACACCTGCGGACCTCGGTCAGGGCCGCAGCCCTAATCAGCCTCATACATATATGTCACTTACAATGACCCACAGGCTCTTTTCATAATAAAGGTCACTCGGTGAGAGATACTCTGTCACCCCAGGTCTTCCTTAATGGGCAGCCACCGTGGCTTTTATAACCAAGTTGCACTCAACTGCCTTATGGTGCGTTCACACCGGACGCGTCGAAAAAATTCTCTACGCGTCTGACGCAGCAGTCTTGACGCGCGTCGAAAAAAGTGTGTTCACACCAGACGCGTCGGACGCGTCGGGGGCGGAGTCATAAATGAGTCGAGGAACCACAGGACCGCAGCGTACTTCCACTTTTTAGTGGACTGAGCTGCACTCCCACTGCGCTTCTCGCTGCTCTCTCTCTTCTCTCTTTGATACGTGTCTCTGAGACTTTTCCACCTACGGCGGCAGATCTCCTCTGCCATGAAACACATATGCCGGCGGTTGGTTGATAATAAAGTACAACAAATAGCGAGAATAAAAGCAAATACATACATTCAAAACGTACCAGGTAGTCCCACGGCTTCTCCGACCTTGTTCCACGCTTTATCTTTATAGCTCCGGTTTCGGTAAGCATAAAGAGTTGTATCGTAAAGTTCGGGGTGCCCACAGACAGCGACAATAATCTTTTCCTCCATTTTTTTCGACCGGCAGGACGATGACGAGCGGAGCTGCTCAACGCTGATTGGCTGACGCAACTATGACTCACGCGTCTTTGCTGCCAGAGTTGGGAAATTTCAACTCGCGCGTCTACGAGCTGCGTCTGTTCGCGCTGTTCGCTGAGTTCGCCCCGCGACAAACCCTCTGTTCGTGCTGCTTCAAACGCGTCTGACGCGCTGCTCGCTGGAAAATACGCAGCTACGCAGCTTCGACGCAGCTTTGCATTGACTTAACATGTAATCTCGACGCGCGTCAAAATTTTGACGCGTCCGGTGTGAACACACCATTAGATACTCCAGCATGTATGTAAACTACTGCAAAGATGTCTTGGCCATTATTTATTAGACTAATTCCATGTAGATTAGGTGTTTTTTTAATTCAACATTCTAACATTACTAACTTTTGTGATGTTCACAAAATCCTTCTACAAAATAATAACGACAATAAATATGCTATTCCTTGCAAGGAAGAAAGATTTAGTAAGTTAATTGTCAAAATCTCCTTCTTAAAATGTAGTTATAATACAGAGAAAATACATTTATGGGGGTTTGCAGTGTAGGCTACTCTGCAATACAATGTGAAAATGTAAAGAGATGAAACAATATGCAAATGTTTGAATATTGAGTAACCATGTGAGTTACCTTTCAATATGTTACGGTTCTCAGTGTTATATCATTGTATGTTGAATATTTTTGAGTTTTTGTTAAGACAAAATAACCAATTTATAGATATCTTTTAGAAATTGTGATGGGCTTTTTCTTTTATTCGTGATTTTCTCGTCGAGAAGATTTGTTGACATTTTCACCTTTATTTAAAAAAACAAAACGATGGAGAAGAAGATCCACAGCGAGAATTAAACACAACGAAATAGTGACTACAATACATGGTACTTAACCACAACTCTACTGGAAACTCAATTTTATGATATGTTAATGACCAAAGGATCGATCAAAAAAATGGATATAATCATTAGCAGCATGAATGTAGTTAAATAGAAAATATATCAATTTTTTTTACACCTGCTTTAATTTCTCCTTCCGGATTATTTTAAGCCTCTAAACTCAAGGTTAAGAACAATGTATACCATTTCCATTCTGATGGATACTGTACATCATTTTCAGAAAAAGGTGAAATGCTATTGCCAGTAAGTAATGGCTTTAGAGTTCAGCTATTGATCCGGTGCTGAAGGGGACCTTAGGGGCATGTTAAGAAGGGCTATTGCTGCTTGTCAATGATTCCTTTATGGCCTTGGACTCGACACGTCTGCTGCTATAAATCAAGGTTAAACTAGTCGTCTAATAGCAAATCAATGATAGTCAATACATATTATCATGTGATTATAATTCAGTCGAGCAAACCATTAGTCAAAACTTAAATAGTCTTTCTCGTCTGTCTCCAGCCCTCCAGCTAAAGAGGAGACAGCTGCAGAGTCCGTGTGAGCATTGTGTGTGGTTGCAGACAGTTTTCTAAGTTCGCCTCTAAGTCATGCTATTGTGAAATGTCAAGGTCTTCCATTAGTTTAACTGAGGAGGTTGCTGAGATTTGAGGGCACAACAGAGAAGTTATATTGAGATAACCTTTACACAAGAGTAGATATTTCACCTGCATTAAGATTACCCTGAGAGTAACCTACTTGTTATTTAGTTCTACGCCTCTTCTATCAATGTGCTTCTACCTATTTGAAAGCACCATCAGTCAAAAGTGTCTCCTATGCAACTAAATGGGGCACAGGGACATATCTATCTAAGTATAACCTTTGCAGCACTGATATTTATGATAAAAACCATTAGGCATATGTGAGTTGGTTGCGCACGGGTTTTAAGGCTAACAACGATCGTGAAGCGAGCCGCTATCCGGGGGTTTACACGGACGTCCGTGTCATCTGTCTGCGATGCAGCACCCAGCCTGTGATGGAAATGCCACAACACCTGGTGAATTTGAGAGGTCAAGACACACACACATTGCCTCTAAAACCTGCGTTATGAAAGCACAGAGGATAATAGGATCAGAACATATTGTTTTCCCTTTCATTTGTCCCTCTTTTACTCGTGTTCTTTCTCTTAAGAGGCCGTATGCCTGATGCTGGCCCCTATTGGCTACTCATCACAGGCTCTGTCCTCACCTTGAAGGACAGTCGACTTTAAGTAGCTGAAAGGGAAAGTTGGTAAAGTTGGCAGGTAGGCCCAATTATGAGCACTTCTCTGAGTTTTACTTGGACTGTCAACAGTGTGTGGATAACGACACCAAACTTTAAACTGATTGCAATAACATGCTTTAAGTTTCTATTTCCTGTATCGAATGTATTCTTATCCACGTAAGCCAATATTACCAATGGTAATTTCATTCAGGAGGCAAAACGCACATGATCAAGAGAAACTAGAAATCAGTGTATTGGGTCGTGCATTTCAATGCTAATGTGCAAAAATGTAAACTAGAAAAAAGAAAAAAAATCTAATTCAAAAGTGTCCTGTCAATTGCATCAACACAGCAGCAGGAAGCCCCATTTTTTTATTTTGCATATTCATATGATTACTCTTCCAAAGGACAAATACATTCACGTCAACACCATTGTCCTTCAATTCCACATGATAAAAGGCAAAATCATTTCATTCTTGCACCTTTCTAGTCCAAACCTAGGCACTCTGATTTGGTAAAATGTAATTCTAATTTATCATTTTTCTGCTCGAGGCAAAAGTCTCTCAAGCCTGGGGCTGTTTGAAAAGCAGTTGGACACAAAGACAGACCCTGGGAACTTTGCCCATGCAGTCAATCAGTCAGACACCCCAGAGTGCCCGGACCCGAACAGCTTGTTTTTTGTCCACACATATCAAACAAATTCTCCTCTCCCGTTAGAAAATGAAAACATATAAATAGGAGTGAGTTGTTTCCGTCTTACTTTCTTTCTTTTTTCTTTTTTTTAAAACTCAAGATGGTTGGGGGATACATGGTGTCTCTGTGGTCAGGGGCCGGGCAGCAGTGTAGACATCAAAAGGCAACGGAGGTCTGTGACGGTGAATGCAGCTGGTGTCTGAGTCTCGGTGCTGGACAGAGCTACAGAGCTACAGGCCGAGCCTCAGCTGCCCCACAATAAAGACACACTGGGGAAGGCAGAGCCTTCAAAGGCTAGACAAATATACACTCAGCCATACACAGACTAATACACACACTCATAAACACACAGGCAAACAAGCACATGAGCACAAACAACAATGCCCCTTATGAAAATGATTTCCTCCATCAAATATCATGCAGTTTTTACAGACAACTAGTGTAATCGTGACGCGTTTCTTTGCCTAGTTTCTCCTAAAAAAAGAGGATTCCTCTATGTTATGAAAGTAATACGGCCTTTTTGCAAATATGCTTCTAAAATGAGTTTGTTTGCATCTGTGCAGGTATGGTTATAGACAGTAAAGTAGTTTTTTCAAGCAGGGTCATGTGGACTGTCTCTGGACTCCCAGGGCCCTCCGGGAGATCAAGAGGGTCACCGGCAAAGTGACAAATAGCTTTGATTCACTGGACAACTGTTCCGTACGCTGTCTTCCTATGAGATCACTTCATACGAGACAACTAGTCTATGATACATTGTATTAGTGAGTGTGAAATAGTACAATGGAAGATTTTTGTCTCCCTCCGTGGGTCGAAGATGGACGAATCTGCAGGACAAAGAGTGGAGTCTTGATGGCATGCTGTGGACAGCTTCATGTCTGCTGTGGTCCCGACTTCACAGTGGGACTCTGTGTCTCGGCTGCTGACAGTTTTTCCCTCGAGTCCACTCAGGAAAGTATCTGAAATGTTCTGAGTGTAACAACACTGACCACTTTTTAGACTTTGACTTACGGTGTTAATTAAAATAAAGAAGTTTGAGTAATTGTAATTATTTGTTGATATGACGACAGAATAACCTTTTTTTGTTTCGTTAATAATGCCTATGTTCATATCCTTTCATAGTCACTTGTGAACAGGGTTAGGATTTTCCACTTGTCTGCTGACTCTCAGTTCCACGTTGAGCCTGTAGAGGGCATGCCTAAACAGCAATCTGGTCAAGCTCAGTGGGGAGTCCCAGGCACACAATATCCCCACAGAAGAAAAGCTCAGGGCGACTTTCATCTGTCTATAAAGGGAGGAAATGGTTTTGTTAGAAAGAGGAAGACGAATATTGCGATATGAAGCTCGGAGCTGTGCCGATTAACTGTGATTTTACAACATAACCATTTAGCAGGGGATGTTTTTCAGGAATTATCACCTGAAATAGCCGAAGGCAACTTTAAACAGTACCAATGCCGAACTTTGTTAACGGCATAAGATTATTGAACTGATAATTGAAAATGCACTTTTGTTAAAATACCACCGCTTCACTTCCACTCGGATGGAATTTAAACAAACGACTCATTAGAATAACATCCTCTATTCTCTCTAAACGGGTTAGAAGTCCTGAATAAAACATTACTTATCTATTGCAATCCCGTTAGTAGTGCCATTATTCATCTAACCATTTATTTATTACTCCATTCATCTACATAAATATTTAACTATGTCTTGGCATCTTTATGGACTGCTTGCTCTGCTTCTCAATTACAAGAAGCAGTGTCCTACCATGGCCATATGCCTTCTATCTGGCGACACTATATCTCCACAATTTATGGATGCCAACTCAGAGCAATATCATTCTGTTGGGCTTTATGTATATCAATGCAAGTATTAATCTGGGTCTAATGACTACTAACAATATGTGCCAGCCTGTGTGCCCAATAGGGCAGCTATTGTATACATATAATATGGCATACAATAAATCGAGCGATCCTTTTTGTTATTGTGTAAAATAAATTGGGTGCCCATATGGGGTCCTCATGAGAGGCATGAAGAATAGTCTGGACTCCAAGAAGCTCGACGTGAATAGACGTATTGTTTATTACTCGCATGCCACATATTCACGCCATATACTATAAGCCCTTACAAGTTTTCACTTCCCCTCCGACAACAAAGGCCCCTGCTCGTTTGGCGAGGGGAGCGTGGAAGCATGCAGAACCGAGGGGGAAGCGAGGAACCGTAAACACCCGCCATGGGTCCTCCTTTAAAGTGATGAACAGCAATAAAAGCAGCGCTGGTTGTCTGCTGAGAGACAAAAAGAGCATTTGACCACCTGGGTGCCCATCATTTTCTCATGTCGTTTCTCAAGCATGACTATCATGAGATGTCCCCTTTAACAGTATATGTGGCTAACTCAACCCAATCCCCAAGTCACATATAGCTTCTTTCATCCAGCGGCGCTGCACAGCTCACCCCGTCATAACTGCTTCGACAGTGTGAGAAATGTTTCCAGAGCTCGGTGACACTTTCACATGTCCCTCTTCCTTCGAAGTCTCCAGCAACCTCAGCAGCGATTTGATCCACTGAGCTCCGTGTCATTTCTTGAAAACAGAAAGGACAAACGGGACTTTTTGTCAGATGGCAGAGGGAGTCTGCACAACTGGCTGTTATCAGCACCGGATCACATATTTTCCCATATGCAAATGTCTGATAAACCGCTTTGACTTCATAAATATGAATATAAAGTTACATTTGAAGTTAGAATCAAGATACCTTTTTCTTTTTTTAAAATTTCTCATTCTGTCTCAGGCTCACAAACAAAGCAACAGCGAAATCACCTCGAGTTGCCTTTTTAGAGTTCATGTTGCTGATTTAAATTGAGGGACTCAAATCAACGGCAAATCAAACATCCGACCCACATATAATCCACCCCCATGTCCCAGAAATGGGCTTTGTGTCAATTACAATCAAAGGCACTTTCACTGTTGTCTCCCCCTTTCCCTCTGCCTTGCCTTTTCCACATGTTTCCTAAAATCACAGAGTATTGTAGACACTGGATCCTCAATAGAAATAAATGCATTAGGAACACTATTTTAAGTTCATCTTGTTTGTTTGTTTATATGTTAGGCCGTTCCCATATTAATGAGAACGGCCATCCAGGGTCACTGATCTCCTTTGTGAGCACATTACGTTTATTTGTTTTGCTTTGTCAAACTAAAACACTATAACTTTGTATGGCTCTCGAGATGATTGCTAAATACCGCCGTCCAAACTGTATTTACTTATACTGAAAGTTCTCTCTTATAGTGAATCTGTGCTAATAATATGATCTCAGGACCAACCATGTATCTACACGCACACAGGCACATAGACATAGAATATGCATATTTTCTCTTTTTGTCAGTCGCCAGGCTTTGGCATTTTTGTCAATAGAGCAGATGCTGAATGCTGGAAAAAATCCAAGAAGCAAAATTCATAGTAGAACCATCTCAATTTCTGCCGCCTGCTCAGCGACAGCACATAAGAACGCAGTATCACAATTGGCAACTGACGTTTCTGATAGAAACCTTTTCAAACCTACAGATTGCTACTACCTCTCAGTAAACATAACCTCTCTATCTGGCAATTTTAGTTGAGCGGTGGAGTCCTGCTGGCTCATCTTGGCCTGCAAAGTCTGCCTGGCTCATGGGTGACATGTCTGGCATACCACTGCTGGGTCTTTTCGATAGCACAGAGACTGCGTGACTGGCAGGCCATGTTTCTCAAGTCTCCAGCCTCTGAAACAGCCATCACTCCGAGGGGATGTTTTCACTCCCCCAGCCCCGTACCCCTTGCGGCTCAGATAGAAGGTCAAGTTTGGCCCATCAGTCACTGACCAAAGGGCGGGGCCTAGCAGCTGGTGGCCATCAACGGCCGTTATGTTCAGTAGTCCCAGCCCTATCGCATATCGGACCTATTTGCAGTGCTTCACGCTTACCTTTTTTTTTCTTACCCTTAATGTTATCGTAAGAATAAAAGCGTAAATAAGGAAAGCGTAACGTGAAGTCATAAAGCTCTCATGGAAGTTTTCCATAACTTGAGTACCAGTCGCTGTGTGACAAACGTTAACATCCTGCTTTCGTGTCGCTCTGTAACATATTTGACCTCACATGAAGACTGCTTCGCTCGCACACACGGGTCAAATGTTTGTGCACTGACACATTCAGCTGCACGTCATCCGAGTTCAAAGCAGGAAAACCATGAGGTGGTCATTTGTGTGTTTACTCATGTTCGGCTCAGTGTTTTCAGGTGCATACCCACCTTTACATGCCCTTCTTTCACCACTCACAGCCCCCCCCCCTCCACACACACACACACACACACACCATTTACACTCGAATCCATACCCATATTGACGCACACGTTCCCTGGTGTTGTTTTAGAAGGGGGAGAGCAGCAATGGTCTGGAACAGGCATGTTTTTTAGTGCGGGTCAAACTTTGGCCAGGCCTTAAGGCAGCAGCCATCCGATCCCTCCCAAGGTGCCTCTGGTCCGGGACCCGTTTGAACCTCCACCTGCTGGGAGAACTTCACTTTAGATACATTGTTCAGGCCTCTCTAAACACTGCGGAGGGTAGGCGGGACATTATGTTAAAGTCAACACCACAGGATCAGTTCGCTCTTTGTACTGGGCTTTGAGGGTGACCTTCATTCTTGGACCATGTAGAGGGAAGATGAAGTGCAGCCATGTGGTCACACACATGGACCGAGCAGAATGTTTTTTATTCGTGCCTGTTCCAAACTTGCTAAATATATATTCTCGAGAACCGCTCATCCAAAATGTACATTCAACACTGCGCTTCCTTGGGTCCCGGACTATGTTTCAGCTGTCTTCAGTCAGGGGAGTACAGACAACATAATGCACATGACCTCACATTGCATACCGACAAACAAACTTTAGCATTAGAAAAATGTGTACACTTTTTTTTTCATTTATAAAACCCTGAATACTTCCACACATTACTTCTCTATTGGTTTCTCGTCATGATTTCAGCATGACCCGATGGGTTTCTTAGTTTTTGCATTCGAAAAAGAAAACAACAATTGGGCTACGAGGCCTATTGCGCTCAGACGCTCAGGATTTTGAATTTGAAACAGATGATTAGACATCAAATAGCTCTCTCACGTTAAACGGTAGTTTCAATTTGGGATTAAAAGTGATAGCCCGAGGGTGTGTTTGTCAGAATCTCAGGACTGCTTCATTAACATTTAAAGAACGTTTACATCAGTGTAATAAAGTAACTTATCAGGTACTTGATTCACCATATTAGCTCAAGCAGGCATTCCTGTCTTTAAATAGTCTTTTCAACTCAATGTACCCATAATTTACCAAAATGTAACACATATTGATATCACGGTGTTAAACTACATGCACCTTAATTGAAGATTTTAACTAAATATCTCTAGCCCTTTCTCAAAAATAAAAAAAATCCTTAACTCTAGGTGATTACAATTCAATGAGATATGTTTTCTTAATTTTAGTCATTTATCAATTTGTTTTGTTGTTTATTTCCTCCACGAATGTCATGCAGCGGAGTGCACTGTCCGCTGTGTCAATAAAAGGTGTTCAGTTTGTCGTTGTTGTTTTCGCCCGTGCACTCGACTTGTCGGAGAAGGCAAGAAGAGAAGTCATCCATCTCCAGCTAACAGCCACCAGTCTGGCCCCATGCTGGAGCCCCAGAGAGAGGAAGCGATCGCTCACAGCACAGGAGCACATTCCCCCTCAACACAGGGGGGACAAGGCCATTTAACCCATCAAGGCCCGCTCGACTTTTCTTTCCTCTCGTGTGTGACTCTGTATGTGTGTGTCCGCGGTGGTAGTGTAGGGTTCTGTTATCGTGCGCGCACACATTTCTGTGCGTATGTTAATGCATGCACAGTCATTCGTACCAAGTTCTAGCCTCTCCTGTTTGTGTCGCTGAGGCTGTTCACGACACCGCGCCTGTCGGTGAGTAGTTAAATAGCCGGGGTCCGAACACATATACAGTAGCGAAGTACATCCTCACACCCTCACACCTCCACCCTCTACCCCCCCCCCCCCCCCATCTCTCTGTGATCCTCTATATATATAATTCCTCAAGCACCCGCCCCCTGTCTCTCCGACCTACTGACATGACGATAGCATCCCTGGACTTCCAGAGACTTGCAGCATAACCAGCCTGAGGAATTGACACTCCGAATGTCCCCCACACTTTTTCTAATGGTTTTGTGAGCCCCCCCGCCAATGCCGGGATGGAAGGTGTTTAGCACCTCACTGTTTTACTTTGACAGAGGAGGGACACTAGCACTCCCCTGGCTACATAGGCCGAGACCAGTTCCACTATTATCATTTCCACTGTGGGCACGCTTCCCTCCCATTGAATCACATGCATTTACGTGGGTGGCGGTTTAGCTCGGCTAGCTGCACTGGCTCTGACAGCCGAGGCTTGGCTGGAGGTTTGAGACGAGTAAAAATGCCCCGGACGAGGCACATCTAGGTGACACCAAGGTGAAAAGCTCCATCTGTATACGGGCAAATGCCTGAGACAGACACATGTGTGATAGAGCGATAATGGTGGACCCTGCACCGTTACAGAAATAGAGCTGTCGGTGAAGAATGAGACGACAATGAAGGGAACACTGGAAATGAGAGAGGTGTTGCGTGGTGAATACATATGCACCGGAGCCATCGAATGAGAAGGAGAACGAGAACTGAACGGGTAGTTAGGTCAAGAAATGAAAGGAAATGGAGTCAATAAATGTTAGGCAGAATGACTTTTAAACAATAAAATTGACGACCCTTGTCTGTGGAGGTAAAGTGTGGACGTTGTGAGCCATGACCAAAAAGCTATTGTTGACTAACGTCAAGCGAGTGCGTTATCTTTGACCCCTGCGGCTAAAATATGGGAAAAGAGAGTGAAGTGAGGAGGCAAATATGAATTACAGACAAACATGTGGTTGTAGGACAACGGAAGGAACAGAAATGGGTCTTTACACATTCATAGTCAATTCTCTAAATGATAGCACGGTAGCAAATATCCTCAGGTAATGTATTTGTATTCATGAAGAAAAAGCAACCACACTTTTTGTTCTCTTTGCAAGCCGTGATTTCCATGACAGAACTGCATTCTGGGAAAAGACAGACTGCAAAGGTCATAATTATTCGCGGTCATGCTGCTCCTCACGTAACAGATGGAGACAACCTGAGTCAACATTTTTCAATTAAAAAAGAGAACACAAACAAACCGAGGGGAAGACAAAACACACACTGGCACTCACACAAAGACGTACACACAAGCTGGAGAAACGGAAATGACCTTGAGGACCTGATACCTCATTAAAAGTGATGCTGTGAGTCTGCAAACAGGCTAATTAGACAAATCCTGCTTACACTTAGCAGTAGTACACGTGGTCGGGGGTGTGCGAGATTACATCGAGTTTGTGTGTATGTTGAATGTCGTAGCCTGATCGTGGTGCTAAGATCTGAAGTCAATTAAGTCTGTGAAATAGGAGGGCAAACTGATGCAGAGATAAATGGAATTAACACACAAGCAAATCCACAGGAACATATGGATACATTAAGTTTTGGATATGGCTGGATGATGACTTAACATCAACTCTATATGAGGGAAGGATTAATATGAAATGGGATTTCATACACAAAACACCAATGGTGCACCCACATCAATAATTTAGGTGTTTATCCTTTCAAATAAGTAAAAGTGTTAACCTAAAACAGTCAACTGTTACCAAATAGTTTTCATCATGTTTTCATTAGTTACTCTCATGTAAAATGTGTGAAGTCTTGGGGGAGTGTGCTTCTGCGGGAAATGAAATGGTGTAAAGCGTTTTTGACTCCAGAGGGAGCTGTGTGAAGTCTGATACATTGCCGAGTGATGTCACTCACTTCAGGAGTGTTGGTTTTGGCAGAAAACTAGAGGTTTGAAAATGAAAACAATTCTGGAGGCGTGTAGTTGAGCTTAGCAGATCTCTGCAGACCGCTTTTGAGGGAGCGCTAGGGGGAAGCTAGCCGCTCGAGGCTACATTAGCCAGCAAAACACACCTGGATCTCTCACTGAACTGCCAGCGTTCAAGTTGCAGTGTGGGAAATGTAGGCGCGAGGTTTGTTGGCTAAAAACATTTCTTTCATTTTACAGAACGTCATTACCGTGAATGTGTCGGGGGAACAGATCTACGAAGATGACACAGTTGAGTTCAGGCAACAAAAAAACACTCAGTTAGGTTTTATAACAACATCGAGTTTGGGCTTGAAATAAATACGTGAACTAGGTATAATATGCACATAAACAACGTAACAGGAACTTGAGATAACTTTATATAAACAACAACACCCTCACTTTGGGACACCGGTCTCAAACACAAGTTTCCTGGTTGCAAGTCCTGAGTTTGTTTGACCTCTTGAACTGAAACAAGCACATGTAATTACATTGAGATATTACGGTATGAATTAAAGGAATTAAATGAGTAAGTAAAGTAAGAGTGGTAATGTTCGACATGCAGAGTCTTAGTTTCATGGGCCCGGTGTTTGAGACTTTTTTTTTGTGGTTTGGGTGAACCGACCCTTAAATAGAAAATAAATATTGTGAAGCAATACCAGTAATGTTAACTTTTCTGATTGACAGGAGCATCCTGGTAAACATCATCTCAAGCTGACAGCCCTGGAGAACTTCGCCAGAATGTGACAGCCATCACAGACCCACATCCACACATGAAAGGGCTCTGTGTTGTGAAGCCTCTCTACTGAGACAGAAGAGGACATGTTGTTCTCAGTGAGAAACAGACATTCAGAGAGACTGGAAGAGAGAGTATGAAGGTGTGTGTGTATGTGTGTGTATGTGTGTGTAAGTGTGTGTGTATGTGTGTGTGTCGCCTTACTGCGATAGGACAAGGAGTGCTGATTTAGACATAGCCAACCCAAACACAGATGCCCCAATCCTTCCTTCCTGTGGGTAACAGAAGGAGACACAATGTGTTCAAGAGGCCGGAGCTGACAAAGGGATTAATCCGACGACAACAAATGCTGCAATCTTTGGCATAAGTCACAGCAGCAAAATACATATCATATGGTCGCTAACGGCTCTGACAGAATTTTTTTTTACAGAAAATTATATTAAAATCTTTTTTTTTAAATGTACATTTTCAAAAAGTTTCCTGTCCTTGGAAAATGACAGTCAGATATTTCACTTTCAAAAAACTATTCCTTTAGCTCTGGGAATAAGTCTGCAGTAGTGATTTTTTTTCTCTTATTGACATATCATATCTCCCACTGGTAATCTGTCAATCTCGCTATCATCTCTTGCTTTCTCGCCATTGTTGGATCTGATATCTTTCTCTCTATCTCTTCCTGTGTCTTTTTCTCTCACACCCTGTCTGAACGTTGTTATGGGGGCTGATATGAACCTGTGAACATCTGCCTGCGATACAGTGGGAGGAACAGACAGAGAGACACTGAGATGAGGTTCATGTGAACCACCCATGGCGCCGGACTGTTACGGCCATCAGTAAATCCACCATCTCACTGCTATCAAAGGCTCACTCTCTGTGTCCATTTCTATTTGTGTGTGTGTGTGTGTGTGTGCGTGTGTGTGTGCGCGTGCGTGTCCATGTTTCCCCGTGCAATCCTGTCTGTGTGTGTGTGTGTGTGTGTGTGTGTGTGTGTGTGTGTGTTTTCTTCTCAAATAACATAATCCCATAAGAGGGTTTGAAGAGACATTTTTTTTTGGAGGATAAGGGGAGAAAAGAGAGGAAGAAATGATGGCAGTGAAGAGAGAAAAGGCGATGAAGGGAGGGGGGTGTGGGGGGGGGAGGCAGAGTAGAGCAGGAGAAAAGCATTAGTAGTTCCAGCCAGCTGCCAAATGATGCCCTTGATTGCCTCTCTTCTTGTGCAGAAACAGAAGGTGTGAGGGGTGATTAGGCCTGGGCCCGATCCCTGATGAACAGATGTTAATAACAAAGCCCATGTTCATTGTGGTTAATAGCCAAGCGCGCCAGGGCTGGCTGCTGAGGCTAGGGGAAAATCTGCCTCCATAGCTCTTCTCCTCCCCTCTCCCTTCATGGGAGAGAGATAGGCTCCCTCTACTAATGTTTTGGCTGTACACTAACGTAATGAGCATGGTATTTGCAAGAAAAGGTAATGATAATCAGTCACGGGGGCAGAAAAAACACGGCAAATGATGGTGCGTCGCATTCAGGAGATAGAGGAGCTCAGGGTTTGTGCTGTTAACTTTTAGTTGATGATAGCCTTTTGATGATTTCAGAGATAAAGGGATGTTAATAAAGCTGGGTTGTATGGCTGAACTCACTGTTGCCTCATTTCTGATCCTATTTGGCTCTTGACTTTAGGCAGTAATGACAACAACTATAATGTGCAGAGGAAATGTCATATTTCAATTTCATCAAAGCCCAAATCATTCATTTCTAAACTACACAGAGCAATACCCAGCATCTAAAGCTAAATCATCCGGTGCTAACAAGTTGAAAATAACACTTGAAATATATGTCAATCAAAACGTAAATACAATAGGGGTTAGAGGTCAAACCAAAAAAGGTTAACAGTGTGAAAAACTATCATCATCATCATCAATATCACCATCATCTTCATCATCATCATCCCATGCTTGTTTATGAAAGACACAGCCAAGGTACAACAGCTCCCACTACAATGCCCCATCTACAGATAACACAGTTTACTTATAAAACATTGAAATGCAATGAATTATTGAGGTGTAGCAGATGTTGCAAATTGAATACTTTTGCTCCGTTTCCATTGGTGAAGAAGAGGTTGCTCTCCTTTCCGAAGAACGTACGCGGCGGCACCAATTCTCTTTCCTCTCTGTTTACACAGCATGGAGGGGAGACTCATCTCGCACTCAAATATCTCCATGGGGAATGGAAAGATGGCAGAGATGCATGCCGAGGCCACTCCTTTTATCCGGGCCTCGGAAAGACAAAGATTGGAAACAGTTGACAGAGAAAATAGGACATTTTTTGCACGGTTATACCTCACATCTTCAAATTGATGCCTCGTCTGAAATAGACAGAAGGAGGTGTAATGAATGTGCTTCGGGGGCACAAAGACATGCCACCAGGTTATTGTTGGATCTCGGCTCTGGAGCATCCTGACTGATTTGATTTTTAAAACACAGAGGGCCAGCTGTTTATGTTATTCAAATTTAGAGGTATTGAAGAAAGTGTGTGTCCGTCTACTGTCGCGGGGGATGATAGTTAGGACAAAAGCATCCTCTTCTGAAACCGCTCTTTATGCTGGTTTCGTCAATCATTCGACACTGGGAATCAGTTTCCATGACACCACTTGAATCTCTCTTCATGCATCTGAAATTTGGACAAAAGATTAGAATGATTGTCATTTTCTTCAGTATTCACACTGCCATCTCAGCGTATCAACGGAGTAATTTGTCCTTTATGTGAAATCGTTCGCGAGCAGGAGACCACGTGACTGTATGTGTGGCGTACCAACAGACTCTCGGGAGGTCATGAGTTCTGAGCTGACAATCAAGACACCAGCTGTCAGTCAGATCCCCGTCCCCAGCCGCGCGCCACGTCAAGCCGTGTGACGACCACAAGACAACAATGGTACATTTCTGTTCTTCTTTTGACAGGTATGTATCAGCGTGATGGATTGGCATCACAGAACATCGTTCATCAAGTCCCAAATATCCTCTGTAATCATGCTCATTGTGATACTTGAAGGCACACACACGTTGTCTTGTGTGCTCGGCAACCATACGCTCAACTATAGCTTGAGCTAACTATATTTACTCTTACCATTTAGCAATTATTCTTGCTGTTTTACTTACTTTAACTTGCAATCCATCCCTCACGTGTAGCTAGTTCAACCACAAAACCATTTAGATAACTATTTTAACCGAAACCCAGTGGTTCTCAAACTTTGGGGCAAACCCCTCCAGTGGGGCGCAGTGGTACTACAGGTGGGGCGCAGGAGGAAATGCAGAAAGACCTTGATTGAGAACTTCACGTATTACACAAGTTCAAAGTACACAGACATAAAACAAAGTAATTAATGAATACATGTTGAAATGCCTGTTCCTTACATGTTTACGTTACGCCGTTAACATGTTACGTTTGCGCATGAACGGCCAAGATTACTGCCAAAAGCCAGTCTCCGTGAGATCGACTTTTCCGCTGTTGCCTTTCAAAACAAAAGCTCAACATTGAGCGAGAATTGAGAGTGGCGTATCAAGCCCATTTAAAAATATTTTTTGTGGAAAGGAGGCTCATTGCAGCCACCAATACTAATACAACTTGAGACACATATCTGCACTAATGTTGTTTTGCACGGGTTCCACGTTATTGTTTTTAAAATGTATGCAGTGTAAAACACTTTATTGCCAAATATTTGAACTTGTTTTGTTTAGTTTATCACAGGTTGCACGTATTGTTATTATTTTGAAAAGATAGTGCAAAACGGGTTCATTGTAGTCCCAATAAGCTATTTATTTGCCAGTGTGTGTTTTTGTACATATATATAACTATATTTTAATTGATGTTATTGCACATTTGGTTTACTGATTTTCTTTATTCTATTATTTGAAAAAGCACAGATGGAGGAGTCACAAAAAGTTATTTCAATAAAAAGTCAGCATTTTTTGGGAACGGTGGGGCATGAACATATTTCTTCCTCAAATGTGGGCTGTGACAGAAAAAGTTTGAGAAGCACTACCATAACCGTTACTTTTTGTTAAATATTTTAACCTTACACCCATGACATTTAGATAACTATTTTAATCAAGCATTCCATCTGTTACTTTTAGCGCAATATTTCCACCATTACTTTTAGCTGACTGTCTTGCTTGCCAACTAGTTTTCATGTAGCCTACTCTCAATACCTTACATATATGATACATAAGGCAGTTTAATCAGTGTAAACTAAAATGATTCATGTTCTATGATGACGTACATTTTATTCTCCTCACAAGTCTTTTTTAAATTATTTTTGTTCTCTGTATAGTGCCAGCTGAAATATCTCGGTGTACAAAAAAAATACATTTATATACTGGATTTAGGGATATCCATAAAATAAAATAAAAATGACATAGAGTACAGCCTTGGTTACTCCTTCAAATTGAAAGGAGACAATGCTAGTTAAGAGTTATATTCCCATTGGTATGCTTCCTCTCACAAGCGTCAGGCACCACTGTTTAATGTACACTCATGCCCCATCTACCTTCTCTTCCATTATTCCACACTCCAAACCTCCGTCTCATGCGCACTTTCCCCAGGCCCCATGCTGTCCCTCTCTATTTATTGAATACATCTTTTGCTCCGCAACATTTTTCCACCTGAGCTGGCAGTTGCAACTTTTATGGGGGTGGTGTGCACACAGGAGAGAAGAGGACCCTCGTCTTCTCATTGCACGCATCATGCTCCAGCGAGCGAGGGCCATCTAGACTGAAATGAACGAACAGGGAAGATGACTTACCCCTTATTTTTCGTTGTTCTCTTGTTTATATTATTTAAGAAGGAGTGATAGCAGCACTTGGTATTGCCCCCACTTCCCTTTATGAAAAAATAACAACAAGTCAATAGTAGGCCACCAGCTGAGAGGAGGCAGGGTAGGGATTTAAAAGGGTAAGTAAACAGCAACCTGATCAACAAAACAATCTATTATTCAATGCCATTTTTGGCAAGATCAGTTTTTACATGGCCCCAATTTATCAGGCAAGCCAAGCAGATAAAACGCATAAACAAGTTTTTTTTTTAAATCATTGAGGCATCTTTGATGGTGACAGGTTGTCCTGTAAACACTCAAATATATCTACTTAGTGCCCATCGGGAATGTTTTCCACTGTTTCCAATACAGCTTCAGGACAACAAGATATTAGCTCCTATACTTGTTCTGCGAGCATGGCTGACGACGGCGTGTCAGTTCGGTCAGTTGCAACTTCACAAACATGATGTAACCCTATCAGGCGCAGGTCAAAACAGGACGAGTGTTGATGTGAAATTCACTCCATTAGAGTGAAGCCCGGCTTTGTATTCATGGCAAGGGCGAGGCTTTCCAGCAGAATTACACCAGCTTTGTGTAAATAATCAAGGGCTGACCTGTGGGGTTAAACCCCGTAATTGAAGTGATACTTCAAAGCGACGACCACCACCTTCTCTCTCCCGCGAAACGCTGCATGGAGCAAGCAAGACAGACAGGAGGGGGGGCCGGTTCATACACACTCATAGACACAGACGGACCCTGAGACACACACACACACACACACACACACACACACATACACACGTTCAAACATGGGGCAGAAGAAGGAGGTAATGGGGTGCCCAGATTGGATGACACTGTGGGAGTGCCTATTCTGTCATAGAAGTGCTTTCTCTGTATCTCTTTCTGTCTCCTCTCTGGTAAATGGCTAAAATGCCAAATTGCATCTCAGCCACAAATGAATAAATGTAATGAACATGTGATGCCTTTGCTATTTCTTGTCCCGGGCGCGTGTAACGTTGCGCGTGTGCAGCCAAAGTCATGATGCAATGAGCTGAAAGTATTTTTATAAAAGGGCAAAGTTTTCAATGAGGATTTGGAAATATGCTTCCGCTCACATGAAAAGGTTCAGTATCTTTATTATGTATACCTGAGTGTGACGCCGGTGTCTGGAAAAGCACAGTTCAAAATATCAATATTTTGCATATATTCACGGGTTATATATAAATATATATATATATATATTTATATATAAATATATATATATAATTTTTTTGCATATATTTAGGTGTTTACGCAACCATTTATCATTATTTACAGTTATTTGTTTCCACTGACAAATGGGGTCACATAGGTCACTGAGATGCATCCATTCATCATTTCTGCAAAAGGTTGTTTGACTCTATAAATCTCCAACTAATCCAGACAGTAATGGTAAAATTCCCTCGCACCAGAAATTCCACACGGCAATGAGTTTTGTTGCAAATGTCTCTCCTCCAGTTTTTATCCACCTCAAAACACCAAACTACTCCTCTCCTTGCGTCAACAGTATCAAAACTGCTGTAATCCAGAAAATATCACGATACATTAACCCACAAAAGTCTAGAAAAATAAATGCACGTAATAGATCCTAAACAATGTGCATGTTTTCAAACTCTCATCGTTCAAAACAACTGGTCTCATAAAGGAAGGAATCTGGAAATGTCAAATGTAGAACCATCTGAACGATGAGGGAGTTTGCAAATTCCATTCTTCCTGTTTTGACAGCATAACAAAAAAAAACTCTGACCCAAAGCCATCCCCATGGCGACGAGGACCACATGCAGCCCAGATGCTGAGCTATTCGCACAAAACTAGCCTCGCTCTGCCGCAGCACATCGCCGCTGTAGCGCCGGCGCTCCACGCCAGCAAGCTCGGAGACATTTGCCCCGCTGCAATTCAATTAGAGGCTCTGAACATGTGACAAAGGCAAAGACAGACAGACGGGCGGCCTCGACGGAAAATTAATCAGTAGGGTGGTGGTGGGTAAGGAACTGTGCTGTCTATCAGGGCTGCAAGGAGTGACTGACACTGCTGTAATCACTCATTTACAGTAGTGATCACCAAAGTGCATTGTGGGTGACAAATGCCCACACTGTATATGCGCAAAACCCACTATCTCCCTCATCCTACCCGCATCTCATCCTCCCACCCCCCAGCTTCACACACACCTCCAGCAAAGAGTAGCAACCAGCGGAGAGAGGCAGATTGATCCCTGGTTTCTGCGTAGCTACGGGCCTCCTTCCCTCATTAATTCTGCTGATTCCACCAGATGGGAAACAAAATATTAATTTTATTCAGCCTTAGGCCTGGGCTCTCTGTTAAGGTGTTCACTAAATCACCAGGGTTTCATCAGGATGCTCTGATATTGCAGCCTGGCTGTAAAACTGCGGGGCCGGTGAGTGGGACAAAGGTTCAAATTGTCATAAATGTAATTAATTGTATGAAATGATTAATATATCAGAAATGGAGGAGCTGACGTGACGAGCCAAGATGCCTAGCCATGCCTTGAAAGTGGCAGTACATGCTCGTTTGAATTATGCTAATTAATTGACTCTTTCAATGTGGCATAAAATGCTAGTGCAACTACATTGCATGGTACATTAGTCTGTTCATCCAATAAAACTGCATTCTTTACAAGTGAATCCTTGACTCAGAGGGCTCTGGGATACAATTCATTTTCGGCACAGATGTGAGAGTGGCAGCTTTTGGCAGAAGGTTTCAGGCGGAAAGTGATGTGAAGATGGAAATGGGGGAGGGGAGCTGGAGGGGGCTTCAGAGGAAGATGTACAATGTGGATGTATACTGTACATATGAATGTTTGGTGTTTGCCGAATGACCCCACTGAGAACCGCACTGGCATCGTTTGCGTTGTGATCTGAGGAGCTTCGCTGCACCGTGCTTTCAGTTTTCCCCCCGTCACCCCTTTTGTTTCGGAGCGAGATGACAACTTAGTTTGTTTGGTCACATCTAAAGAACCACGGATCATTGATTTCATTGCAATGTTGCAGCACTGCCCTCCCACCCGCCGAGGCATAGTGGAAACTGGCAGTGACAGGGCATGTGCTCAAATGCGCCATACACATGCACACACACACACACACACAAACAAACGTACGCCTAATTATAAGCACCGCTTTGCCACATTCAAACTCCAGTGAAGGATGATGATTCACGAAAAGGCACAGAATTACGGTCAAAAAGACAATACGAAGATTTTCAGTCCAAAACGAGGCATCCACCATATGATGCGGTTTACGTGCACAACTAATCACCATCAGAAGCAAATGTTAATATCATGGGAATAAATCCACAAAGGGATGTATTTTAATCATTATTTCATGTGGCTGAACATTTGCTTTCACCTGTTCATAATTCAAATAATATGGTTGACATTCAGGACGGCATCTACATCAAAACCATATCTGAATGTTGGCTAAATATTTTCCTCCATGCCCCCTGAAATCCAATGACACTACCTGCCGTTCACATAGCAGCAGAGATGGAGAGAGGAGGAGCTCTACCCTGCCACCTAATGAAAGCCCAGCATATTCCTCTTCCACCACTGCCCTCCAACTCCCACTCCCTCCCCGCTCCCCATCTCCCTCCCTCCGAAACCACCTCCTCACCCTTCCAGCCGCTCTCCCCACCCCCACTTTGATATACATGTGTCAAGGCAAAGTGACAAATAGCACATATTAATTAGGCACTAGGCCGGGCGAGATTGCTGTTATTAACGGTGGAAAGGGGTAAGGTTGGATTTAATTGCCTGTGACATCAAAGTCAAGTGACTGGTATTTCAAGCATCATTTAAAATGTTTGATATTGAGGCTATTGTACTCACATAAAAAGCATCTAAAAATATAAAGGCGACTGATGGGGAGGAAAATACCTACATGCGTCTGCTGCAGCTATCTGGGAGCTAATAACATCGCTCCTCTGATAAATTGATGAGATTCTGATGGAAAATGGATTATGGTTGCCCCTGACTGACTATCACTCCCTCTCTCCGATTTGCCATCTATTCTCCCGTTCTTCATTCCTTTTTTATATCACTTGTACGCCGGGGAAAAAAAGGCTCATTTTAATATAAAGCACAGACGTGGATAGAGTAAATTTGCTTTGGTTTGGAAAGCACATGTAACGGTGTTTTTATTACAGTGTGTCAGCTAGAAAAAATAAATGAGAATAGACAAACGTGTAAAGCTATTGTGTTTGTGTTATTACTTTGTGAAAGTGAATGCTAAATAATGGGAGATTTAGTACAAGATCTGGAGATGGAAACAGGACTAAGATTGAACAGAAATGTATTAAATGTACCCCTCTTGGGGCATTACAGTTCATGCAGAACCGGAGCCGTTGCACTTATAGACTTGTCTAAATCAAATTAAATGTTTAACAAGTGAAAAACAGATTTATAGGTCAGCTAAAGGTAAAAAAACGAGTGCTGTAATCGGCTGTGTGTCGTGATGTCTGATTATCTGGGGCCCCTATCAGATTGTAGACAGTGCTTTTAGCTGTTAACTGTTGCCATGGCAATGCTGTTCTCCTGTTGGGCGCTCTGCTAACCCTGAAATTAGTGTCGAGGTGTGGCGCCACCTCAAACTGCGCTCTACTCCTTTGCTAACCCTGCCCTGATTTGCTGTCCACAACAACCAAAAAAACCTGTTGAAAAGAGAAGCTTGTGACGCTCCAATGGAAGACGTTGCCGGCTAGACGCTCCGGCACTCAGAGCAAGGCAGGCGAAAGTGACAAACCACAGATATATTCCAGAAGTCAGAACCGTAACCATCACCCATATAGACCTTTTAGAGGTTTTAGACCTCTTCTTGGATATGGGCCGGTTCTAAATGCGTTTAACATCTGCAGGTCGCAGCCATTACACTTTTACCATCAGGCATGGGCCGTGTGAAATAAGCCCCAACGGGGTCCCTACAGCAGTCCATTCAGACCACTGCTTTCACGCTCCTGTCTACATTAATCTGAGGCCCTGCTCAGTGGAAGGCTTATAAAAGCTGAACACTGGTCATTACCGGACATGGTGACCATGTTGAAAGCTCCACTTCCTCTTTATCTTCTTCGATTCTGGTCTCTCGTTTAGCGAGGCACGGCAACTTTTTCGTGGCAATGACTTCATCCTTCTTCATTTTAATGGCCCGTTAATGCTAACATCGTCAGTACCTCTTCTCTGCATGGAAATAACCAAACCCAGTCGACGGAGTGCCATTTCTCGGCACGCAATAAGACACACCAGGTGCGCTCAGTCTCAAATTAGCCGATCAACAGGGAGGCAAAACTGGCATCCTGATGATCCTATGCACCAGCATGGCACATCATTTAGAAAATGGCCTATTATTTTTGTGCAAGCATTAAAAATAATTTACTGTCTTTAAAGTCTTTGATTTCCCCAAAGACATGACAAAATATACAACAACTTGACACAAGGTTGCAAAAAGAAGAAAAAAACTAAAGAAAACTGGAGAGTAAACTTAAAAAACACCTATTTGTTATGTACTAGAATGTAATACTGCATGTGGTGTTACATAACTGTTCAATGGGTGCAGCCTACAATTGAATCAAGATAGTGCATGTGTTTTTTTTTACTTAGAGTGCAATCAAATAAAGTTTTTTTTTATTATATACATTTTAAAAGAATCATTCACTTTTCAACCCGCTGCTTTCTACTTCTATTTTTTTTTCTTCATAATGCTACCGTTGCGGTCTCCACCTGCTGTTAGTAACATTGCATGTATTCCATCACCAGATAGAGTCAAACCACGTGTTCTCCGTGCATATCAAGTGTACAGTGTGCAGGGTATATTCATATATCAGTAATGTGCCATTATGTTGCTCTTGACTACGACATTACAGTAGTTTAATCCTCCCTTTACTCGGGGGGCATTACACAGTGACGCCCTGCATGACAACAGGGGAGTTTCCAGGGCAGATATAAAAATAATACAAAGGATATTCAAGGAGTTTAAATTGTGAATCAAATTCATAAATAAATGTGTTAATTGATTTCTGTGCACATTTCAACTCTCTGCGACATACTGTAAAACCAGCCAGTGTCCACTTGGAGAGGTGAAAAAGGGAAATACATATTGATAAGATGCAGCGGTGGTAGGCCCCTGTAGTCCCTTCCCCGAGACAGGCCACAGACTGGAATTATAATGAGTGGGATTAACACCCCCTACGACTGCTGTTTCTAACCCCACACCCCCCCCTACCCACCTTTCAACACACACACATACACACACTCGCGCACACGCACACAAACACACGTTTGTTCCCCACTTCTACTCATAGGATCTGCCCTGAACGAAGGACAGGAAGCCAAGTGCCAGCGAGGAACACACTGACATTAATTAACAACATCTGACACAGATGCCACGCTTGTTCTCGCTCTAGAGGTGGTCCAGCACATTATTTCATTTTGGTTATTTCCTTTCATTTTGTTCCTCCCCTTTTTCTCTCCTTGCTTGATTCACTTCTTAATCTCCTTGACATGCTGCCCTCTCTTTGCATTAGGAATGCGAGGTTTGAACTGGCTTTGAATGCAATTAACTTTCCACTTGTCAAGGCACTTTTGTTTAATTTTCAATAACCCTCTGCTCATAATAAGGAAGCTATAAAATCTCATAGCAGAGATACATGTGGTGATATTCATTGAAATTCACACCTTGCTTTGCTCTAATCTATTTGGTCTTTCTGATACCCCAAATATTGTGACACCAGACACAACACAGAGGCCCCAGTTGCGGCCCGTCGCTCTGTGCGCCACCCAGAAGCCACATTCACAAAGAGGAAGCATTTCCCAACACGGCTCAGGAGGCAAAGGTCAAGCTGTCAGTCAACGGAAGTGAAAGAAAAGGGCCTTCATAGGTTCGGCAATTAGCCAGAGCGTCTACTGTGCCGGAGTTACACCATGCCGACGTGCAGAGAACAAGTGAGGCACATGCGCCGTCCCGTATATGTATCTGCACCACTAATCAGCCGAACCTCCAACTGAAATAGATGTGTGACTTGTCAATTTGTCTGCAGACGTGTTGATAAGTGGCACATATGTCAAACCATTATTTGCGATGCAAGTCGATGAGAAGGAGCATGCCGAGTGCCGCGTACTGTACGAGAACAAAGAGCAGAGGTGAGGATGGGGAATAATCCCTCGCTGTCTTGAGGGGCCGTTCACCCATCCGGGGTCCTGCGTGTGTTCCCTAAAGCAGCTCTGATGAAATGTGGCATTTTATAAACTGGCCAGACACGTTCTGCCTTCTTTGCTGTTTCTCTTTGGAGGCAAGAATGACCCACAGTCCCTCCTGACCTGTCTCTGGTAATGACCGTCGTACATCATGTCTTAAATGCTGCCGCCCCGGTCGGCCGATGTCGCCGGCCTGTCCAGCGCTCATTTCCATGTGACCCACCGAGTCCTGGACCGGGGCCACGGCAGGGAAATTAAAAACGCATCATGTGATTCATCTTGTGAATGACTCCCCGCCGCATAAGGGAAGTGACCACTGGGGAAAAGTCATCATAAAGGATATTGATGGACAATGATGGTCTGTCCAGGTGTCAGCCAGTGAGGCTCAGACTGTGTTATGATCTGTTCAACATGCAAACAATGTATTACTGTCAAACTTGACATGCGAGTGCAAAAAGTCTCCAATTCAGATATGATCATTACTGACCAAAGACAGAGCTTTTTTAATAATCTGCTGGAATCGTCCAGGAAACATGTAAGAACAGCTTTGAATTGTACTCATCGGTGATCAATAATATCTTATTTGCTGACATGTTGGCAGTTTTAATTTCTCCGGAGCTGGAGGATAAAACACCTGTCAATATTACCAGAAAGTCCACAACCCAGAAGCTGAAGGGGTGGGGCTGCTCAAACGCTCTGCTGCCGCCACCTGCTGGTAAGCAGCTTTTGAAGCCTTCTCTCTCTCCCCCCAACCCCCCCTCCCCTTTTCAGCCATTCAAACCCACCAACCCCCCAAAGTAACCAACAGTAAAATCTCTCCTGCCTCTGCTCCACTCCCCGGCCTTTAAAAAAATATATTTTACAAATCCCCAAAGCTGGATGAGTGTTTATTTTTGATCCTATACAAAATATTCCCTTTCACCTTTTAAAAACCTGTCTGGTTTGTGGATATAATTTAAGTAGAAATATTGGCGTATGTAACTCTATCATGAGAGATGGGTGTAGACAGAGTGGGGTTGCAGATATGGAGGTCAGCAGATAGATACATGTCCAGTGGTGGTGGAGGAGATCCTGTTTCAAGTTATATGCAACATGAATTATTCTATAAGAAAGGGAGGCTCTCTCATATTGAGGAGGCACCTGACGAGGAGGCCATTGTGCCTGTGAAGAGGCCACGTGTTTTCCTTAAATCTCCTTAAGTCGCCACTCAAACACTCCTGAGGAATATTTGCATCAGGCCCCGAGTCCAGAAACAAACAAAGAAATGTTTCGACCATTTATCTTAAAGCTGGCATAAGGTGCCTCTGCCACATTACTCTAAACACTGTCTTTTCAATCGAATAAAATAAATTCTAGTGCTCCCACTAATGGTCACATCGAACATTGACCACGGGAGGTAAGTCTAACAAAATTAGTATGCAAAGGGCCTGCCCTCGCGAGGCCTATAATTTCCTCGCAAATGATTTCCGTATTTGAGGATGAAAGGGAAAAAAAGACAATGGCATTTTCAGCGTGCATGCATGTGCAGCCTCCCAATAGAAGCTGCATTTAAATAACTTAACCCACGACAGCAGGTGGGATTGGATGAAATAAGGTAAAAATGCAGAGTGGAAAGATCCGACACTCTGCATCTTTGATATTTAGTTGATAGGCTTTGGCATGATGCCCGATGGTGTGAGTTAAGGACAAAAACAAGTGCCTGAGAGACAGTCAGCTTTAAGAAAGCCCTGCATTTGCTCTTTCGCCTACATTATGTGCAGCGGGCAGCCTGGGTGCTGCATGCTGTGACATCTTTTTCATGAGTTAACTTAATTAAACGTATGTCCGCCTGACATTGTTTTGCCCAGACAGACCTTCAACTTTAAAATAAATGTCTGTCATAGTCTGCGACCGCCTTTCAGGGGGGAGAAAAGTTTTTCATTTTCCAGGAAAAAAAAATGAATTGTACTTCTAACACTATAATAATAAGAATTATAATCATAATAATACATATTTTTTTAACTAATTTGATTTAAGTACCTCATCATTTCGCTGAGCTGCAAAGGCCAATAGGCTTTATGCAAGGCAGCATTTATTCAGACCACGAGTCTATGAATGTTAATTGCACCGTTTCCGAATCATAAATACTAACATAAATCACTGGACTATACAATATTATGCTCTACTTTTTATGTCCCCTACGTGGTCTGCAGGAGTACATCCTCATCACTATAAATCACATCCCCGCAGCTTCTAAGACTGTTGCAGGGGCCGAGCAGTGCCCACACACTTTCCCCAGCTTAGAGACCATTTCATGGTATTAATTGTAATGTACATAAAAGACGGAGCTGTACTTCCCATGTTCAATGTCAATTTAATAATCAATCATGACATGTAATGTGCATAACGGTTTATTAAAATCTTGCATGGGTAATTGTAATTTCTGTGATAAGTCATTGAGATAAATGATGGCAGGGAGGTTTGTTACAGCTATATTAAAATGTAAATTGTTGTTATTATTATGATTATTTGTATTATTAATTGTATTATTATTTGTATTAATATTAGTAGTAGTAGTAGTAGTAGTAGTAGTATCAGTAGTAGTATTAGTAGACTGTAAAATAAAATGTCCTTTTAAGAAATATTATTACAGCTTTAAGCTAAATAATTACTGTAAGACCTTATTTAATATGCAAGGCTTTGACAATGAGTCAAATATTCCAATGTTGAGTGTTCAAATAGAAGATACTGACTTTGATGGTAAAACATTTTTGCAAGAAATCTCAATAATTTTTCTGACAGAATTTGACATGTTGAGAATTCCAAACAAATTATTTTTATTACAAATGTTTTTGATCGCTGACATTTTGTTCTTCTCGTGGTCTTCCTCGTATTTATTATTCTAAGAATATGTGCATATATGATCAAATAAATTTGGGGTCAGCATTTATTTATACTTCACTAGAGAACTAAATACCTTTTTCTAGACTCAACTTTGAAAAGGTACAACGTCTGTGTTGTTACGTGTTATTGTAAGAAACACTAAAAGTATGTAAACCTAAAGTCTACAGTGTGAAATCCTAATAAATTTATTTATTCTGTTCTGTTTTTTGGAACAATTAAATAACGATTTTTGCGATATAAATCACATACAAAAGAGAAAGTAGATTTTGTAAATGTCACCAAAATCAAGAGACAAATTCAAAAACAGAGACAAATGTTTATTGTTACATTATAACTTAAAAAATCTTAAAGTTGAGAGGACAAGAATAAGCTTTTATTTAACCAATCTACATGCACATGTTGGCTGTTTTCAGTCCTCCATCACCAGCAGTGAGTACAGAAGAGTGGGCGCCTTCGCCCTCCAGTGTACACGTCTCTCTATGAGTCTGTGTCATAACCTCCATCAGGGTTTCATATTTCCCTTTCCGCTCATCTGTCCCAGCATGGTAGCCTTAATATGCATGTCTCCGTATCGACACGCTCTGACTAAATGGCCACATTTGCACATCTTTTTTTCTTTCTTTTTGCCTATGTCCAATCCCCTCGCTCCGTTAATGCTAGTTAATTTCTCCCTCCAAAACAATACTTTTGTAAATCATTCTTACAAAGTGCTACATCATTTATTGTGAGGACTTTGGTGAACTTCTGTGAAAAATTAATGCCTTTAATTTTGGTTGATGGCAACATCAGTGCAGCTCTGTAAATTGCACTTTAATGAGATTTTGCTACAGGGGATAATCTGCAATTGACAGAAAAAAACCATCTTGAAAACATCTGTAGACCTATAATTCTACCCCCCGTAAATCTCAGAGCAGAAGGATGAGCAGAAAAATGGTCACAACTTTATTATGAACTGTTCAAAGTTAAACCAAAAGAGTTAGTACACGTCTAAATGGGCAAACAAGACGGAAGAAAGATCTTTCTCCAATGGGATGCTTAATTGGCCTCAGAACCTGAGGAAAGTCAAAATAATATTAGAGGTCAACTCTATTCTGAAAAATACTAATAAGCATAACCCGCACATCTTTAAATTTCAAAACATCAGACACAGAAAGCACTGTTCAAAGCGACGAGACAAATCATTAACTCGACACAAATTCGGTCTGATGTGATGTCAAGATCAGAAGGCTGTCCATGGCTGATCAAGAACCAGAGCAGCCGGACAACTTTTGCATCTGAGGATAAAGGAACAAGACAATTTCCATGCAGTTCTTAAAATCATTTGATCATACAAAAATGTGGGGCTTCCACCCTTGCAACCAATCCGAATGAGCCCCATCTGAAGCACTGTGGCGTCGTGGCTCCCTTCCTCGGGGTGTCTGGACAGTCCCATGGCGTGATTGGTCCAAAGAGACAGATTTGGACGCCTTCCAGCAGACGTACCCGACCAGATCATCTGCAGCCTGAGCGAAGCCCTCCAAATTAAAGCTGACATATTCAATCTCGTCAACGTGGGATTTTTTAATGCGTCTTTCTCAGACTGTTACCTGATCTCTTTGCAGCCCTATAAACCTTTGTTATTCTCATCTCTTTTATAGTTTTTTTCCCCCTCTCCGACTGCAGCTTTAACTTCACTGCTTTCCATTGGAGTGGCACTGAGAATCTGCAAGGTGAACTGTGAATGTCTCATTACGGTTTTACAGATGTGTCAGAAAAAATGTTTCCACCTGGTCCGCATTTTCCTCATTCTCTCTTTATTTCCTCATTACCTCTTTATTTCCTCACGTCTATGTTTTGGTCTGCCTCTTGCTTTCTTTTGTTGTCATGGAAACAATAGCTTGCCTGAGCTAATTACACAGCAGACAGCAAACTGCAAGGTGGAGTGCGGTGAGGAATGCTTGCTCTCATAATGAATGCAACGCCAGATTGGTGGCAAGCGATGGAGACACACCTCGTCTCATTTGGTCCTACTTTTCTAAAATTCCTTAAATTTTTTTGGCCCATCCGTATACATTCTGTAAAAAGATTAACTTTTTCCTTTTGCAAACTCACAACCCTGCGACGGAGAAAGTCATGGTACCAAGCATCTCATGGTCTCATAGGTCGTCTCCTATCAAAGTGGTTCATTCACTCACCTATTTGCGTACACACCCCTACTTTTACAAAAAATTTTAGAGTTGTATTAAACTAACAATAAATGCTGTATTCATGGTTTCATGGGGTTGAGCAACCGTGCCTTTCCCTTCGGTTTTGCCCAACTTCTTTTTCCCCAAGAGTAACTCAATTAAATCAGCTCCAGTGATTGTTGCTGTGGTCGATGCCAAGTTGGGATCACGCTCCCAGCACGGTCCTGGGTCTTCTGAGGCTCGAGCAGACAACTCTGGTCTGGTTGGAGGCCGGGCTGCGCTGTCGGGGTGGCAGCACCTGTCAGAGCCCAGGCGGATCATGCCAGTGTCGCACCAGGAGCTCCTGAACCCCAAAGAAATGACAGCCTTGTGCTGCATAAATGTGGCATATCTCCTCGTCGCAAACACTTGAACCAACATACACTGAGCTCAGCCACGGAGAGCAGCATGGACACACGGCACAGTGTGTGCTTGGGTGTGATTGCATACCCGTGTCACGATAGTTGGTTCGTGGTCTCTTGCTCTCCCTCTCTGTCTCTCTCTCTCTCTCTCTCTCTCTCTCCATCTCTCGCATGATTTCCCTGACTTGGGCACCCCAGGGGTCAGTCATCTTGGTCATCAGCTCCACTCGCAGGTCAATTGTAGCAGCAAGTGGTCGGCCAAACAATGCAAGAAAAAGAATGTAGAAAAAAGAAAGAAAAAACATTACAGCCATGATCCACCACCGTGCTTGTATCACCAGCGCATGACTAGATCAGAGCAGAAAGCTGGCCGTAAACAAGCCGATGAGTGGTGTGAGAGATTTGCTGAAGCACTTCAAATGGATGAAGAGGACGAGAGAAAAAATGGAGAAACGGAAACCTGTCATATTGATATTTGCATCAAGCATGCCTCTGTGAATCTTTGAGTGACTGAGGAAGGCTTTTTTTTCAAGCTGATCTCCAGTAGGGGAAACGGTCCTGCCGGAGCAAATTAAATGGAGAGCCTTTGCACACAGGCCCTGTACACTAATGAAGAGGCCCAGAGGATATTTGCAGGGTCACACAGAGGAGGTGGTGTAGATGCTGAATGAAAATTGGGCATTAAGCAGGATACCATGGGTAGCCTCATACTACTGCAGGCCTTGCTCCTAGGAAACCATCAATGTAAGAGGATTACCACTCAATTTTTTTATTTAATACATTTCTTTCAGAAAATGAGATGATTATTCGCAGAATATCTGCATGTTTATTCGAGAAGCCGCCATCGTCTCTCTTACCCTGCAGACCCGAGAAAAGACAAATTAACATTTATTCAGGGCCACAGGACTTTTATTAGCTCCATATGCAGACTACAAACCCACAGGAAATTTCAATTTGAAGCCACTTAACTTCTACACTATTCCAGTCATCTCCAAAAATGAGGCATTTAGGTTTTAAGTATTAAGAGAGAATCCCAGAATACCAGTGTCAAACGGTGTATACCAGTCAGGTGCAGGGGCCACGAGGCATCGATATGAACGCTGGCAAACCTGCACTGATGTTTTACAACACTTACAAAAGGATTCCAACTGTTTTCCCTGTATGAGGTAGAATGAAATTAATAGCACTGACCATACGTTGTGTGCTAAGTCCCACAAGCTATTGTGATTCAGAAACCTGTGGTTTAATATTACAGCGAATGCTGAGTTACTGTATTTGAGGATTATAGATTATATTATAAATATTAAAATCTCATTATTTTCATTTTCATCTATATTCAATCTACTACTAGAATGATTAACTTTATATCCTTACAGCTATAATAATACATAATTTACAAAAAATTATGCTGTGTAGTCATTTTCTAGTGGAGAAATGATTCAATTGTTCATCAGATTTTGGATTCCTTTTTTTCATCTTTTGCTCATCCGAAAAGAAGCGGCAATTACAGAATCTAACTATCCGTTTACTTGATGAATTATATTCCACTGTGTTGTTTGATAAATAAGGAAATACATCAACGCGTGCACCATGTTTAGTAATTAAAGTGAAAAATACTGTCACAATGTAAATCCTTAATTGGACTCCCAGAGAGATATTGAAAATTTGTCTTTAATAATAGGTGATGACTGGGGACAGAAAAACAAAGCGTGTTGAAATGTGGCTCTGGAAATTCAATTAATCACAACATAGAAAACAACTAATTTAGCATAGCTAATTCAGGGAATCACCAGGCCCAGGTAATGTACTTTTAATCATCTCACCTCAGCACAGTAACAGAGAGAGAAGTATCGCACTCTGGGAGGATAATGTTTCTTTGGATGTTGCAAAATGTTCAATATTAATAAAACACGATTAATAATTAATCGGTAAGAGGTCTGCCATCCTTCTTCTATACTCTTATGACTATTGTGCTGTTTGATATGCAGCGGAAAAGCTTGTGAGCTGCTCGTCTGAAGACGGTGAATATATACCTCATAAGATATGTCAGCGTGTCCATAAACTGTGTGCTAAAGTATACGGACCTTATTAGCCGGGGTCAATCGAATCGTATGTGTGAATTGACCGTGCTTTCCGCTGCTTTGACAAGTGGGAGCTTTGCACTTGGTAAAACAATCTGGCATCAAAGATGAAAGTTTTCGGGTGTTTACTATTCTCTCATTAACAACGTTCCCAGCCATCTGTGGAGTGCCGCAAACACACCTGCTCCACCCTGGGCTTGTAATGGCTTTTCTCAATGTGCATGTGAGTCTCCGACTATCTCAAGGAGAGGGGGCTGTTACAGACCTGTCATTCCAGGATCATCAACCAGACGCACAGCACCTTGTATTCCACTCGCATAATTATGGATATTGTAAAGGATTCAAAATGATCAATTTAGCCGGCTCTGTCACCAGAGGAGTTATTAAGCCGCTTTGTGTTGCTTTCAATGTTCATAATGTGGTGTATGAAAAGCACAGTCGACTGCGTAAAGTTGGAGCCTTTATGGCGGAACCTGGACTTGCACAGCTCGAGGCAGGATGCAAATATATTTGTTGGCATAGAGTTATTATGAACCATATCCATTTTGTTTAAGACCAAAATCAACAAAATCTCTCGAGACCTTCCAATGCCGTCATCCACAGTTAACCCTATTCAAGTCTACAAAATAAGAACGAGCTCAGATAGGAGTAGATAATATATGTTTGTTGATTATTCACAGCAAGTTGGATACAAATCAGACGGAGTTGATCCCAGCGGTTAAAAGGAAATCTAACGATATGCAGATTCATTTTTAATAAGAAGTCTGGATAATAACGTGGCCACCTTTTGAAGTCTCACACCGAAATGCCTCGCGAAAAACAGAAGCAGTGAACCACATCAGGTGCTGAGATGAATGAACTCCAGCAAATGAACTTTGGCAAGACCCCTTTGGATCCTTTGAACTTGCTATACGGTCTGTTTCTGGTCTGTCAGGGGAGGGTGCAGTGTTGTGGTCACTCTGTGGTATGGTCATCAGGCTTTGGCCCCTGCGCTCTACTCTGCCAATGTATCCGTTTCCAAATGGGACTGACGCTGGCTTTAGACGTACCCTGCTGAGGTCCTCTGAAACCAGAGACCCTTGAAGTGGACGTCTGCCTGTGTCCAGTCTGCTCCAAGAAACCCTTTCAGATCCCAGGGCTCCAAATGTGGCCTTCTGCATGAAGACATTTTGGACACAGCCTGGTCGGTTGGTTGCGGCCCTGCCCCCGACGCCTGGGCCCTGGACACACCACCGCCACTTCTACCATGCTAACCACCAGCAGCCTCTTGCAGACCAGGGAGCAGACCACCCTGGGCTGGTCAGCAACCCCTGCTTACACCTGCCATAAAACTTAAAAGCTACAGTCTCATCCCCCAGCTTTGAAGTGTTCAAAGCATAGCTTAGTGACCTTTGATGCGACTTTGGCCGCAACACATGTTTTGCACCCATGTATAAACGCGGGCCCCTCAGTAGACAAGGCGGGATTGTTTACCTACATGTGCAAAACGTAAGGGCCAATGCATGGCAACCATGCATGGAGCCTCTATTCCCACACGTCAAGTTCCCCATGGTGGGAGACTGACATGAGACGAGCCGGACACTGCTTTGAGCTGACATATTCAAGCGCCATGTGTTCAGCATTATTTAAACCCCTTTTTCTGCCCTTGCACTGACCAGTAGGCCACAGTCTTTCTTATATAGATGCAGCAGTTCGCTGATTTGCCTTTAACTTTATACTGGATAGCAAGAGGTGAAAAGTAACGAAATACATGTACATGTGTATATTTATTTGGTATTTGACCAAAATGTGTCTGTCGCACCAATTATTGAAAGTTATAATGTAGTGAAAGTATACTTTAGGTAGGTCAGATTTGTAGTGTTGCTATCCTGTTAAATTGTACTTTAATTGGATATGGACTGTTAGAACTCACAGTTTTGCCAATTTTAGATTAGATGTGATCTTTGTTATAATGCAGCTCTGGCTATATAGATAACATTTATCAAGTGATGGAGAAAGTATTCAGACCCCATACTGTAAAAGAAATACTCTGTGACAAGTAAATGCTTTTAAATGAAAGTAAAAGTATGTGATCTGAAAAACATACTTTGAGTCTGCGATATATACTTTGAGTGTCAAGTATTCATAAGAGCAAAATGGCCCCTACGAGTGCCATCCTATCAATACACAACCCAGTATCATGATAGTTTGTGGAATAGTCACAAAATGCAATCTATTTGTATCATGCTTAGTGACACAAATTGTCCACTTTTTATGTGTCGCTCGGTATGATTTCTTGGTTTAGGCAAATTGGGTTCATTGGGTTTAGGAATAACAAAAAGGTTTGGGCTTAAAACAACTATAAACAGTTTGGTTTAGCAACAAACCCACTTAGTTGGATTTGGGAAAACCGTCATGAAGGCGTCACTTCTCAACCACACTTTAGAAAACGTGCTGTGAACACGGGTCTCACGAGCGCTGACTGTTGCAAAGTGAAGTGGAGGCGTTTAATTTGTGTCGAGGGATCCTAGGATGCTATTTGATTTTCAATTGTAAGTTTTATGTAGCATTTTATTTTTGTAGTTGGTCGAGGTCGAGTTAACTTCATTATATCGATGACAATGCATCTTTTGACAAGCCTGTATGTAGATTAAGTGTTTCCTTCATGTGTGATAACTACAGTAAAGTGCATTAACAAGTTTCATCTGGACTGTAGTCGAAGTATGAAGTGGCATGACATGGAAATAACCAAATAAAACAGTAAAATAATTGAAAAAACGTTTCTATATTGTTATAGGTTTGGGAAAATAATTTAACGTTTTGATGAAAATGCCAAAAACCAGGTGTCAAGAAACACCCACCGCTACTTAAACTACAATATTGAGGTAATCATATTTTACTTAAGTCTTTATCTTTATGTACAAATATATTTCTAGATTATTGATCTCAGATTAAATTATTTTACTCATAATTTGGCATCTGTACATGAAGCTACTAAAATTAAATATACTGTGTTATTAACTAATAAATAGATTGCTTTTAACCAAACTACCAACAGTATATATATATATATAATATATATATATATACTGTATATATATATATATTACATGCTCCACTATCAGATACAACATAATCCTTACACATATAAACAATAATACAAAGTTTTGAATTAGCCATGCTACAAGATCAGGTATTTTATATTAAAACCTTTTGTAAATGATGCTCCTACTGTATTTAAGTAAAGATTTGTGACCAAGACTTGTACTCACTATGGAGTATAACTATTGCTTTTTCTTTATTAAAAGATCTGAACTCCCACCACCATATGTCATCTCCAGCATTCAATAACAGCCGCACCAGATTACAGATGCATGTGAAGTGTGTAGAATTGTACTCTTAACTTCTGTCACATGGCATGCTCTGTCTGTTCCACTGTGTTCCGTAATATCACGGCTGTTGTGTTTTTACTTCACATTTAAGTGATGAGTTATTGATGTCTGTTGGCATCTTAAACAAGCAGGCAGTTACAACTAAAATCATGTTTACTGTGCACATGTCGAGGATTATATTCTACCCTCTCTCACAAATAGCATTGCACCATTCACTGTACAAAAAGCTTGCTGTTTTACAAGGCGTTAAATATTTGACAGAACAGTAAGCTCATAATTACACAAGACCATGGTTGTGTATGAATGTCAAACAAAGCATGGCTGATATATAGCCAGCCGTGGGGTTTGCATGCTTCACATGCTAGTGTCTGAATGACAGGGCTCAAGATGATGTAATTATAACACGAGGGGCTTTATAAGTACGTGAACCGTCACAGTATGCTCACAGAGTTAAAATAGCACAAGCTCGAGTCTGGAATAACCTGGTAGCAAAACATAGCGTCCCCTTTATTTACCCAATGTGTCCCAGACCTGCTGTGCATAGTGTAAGTACACCAGCAATGAATCTCAATTACAGTGCAAATAGTGCATATTGGATAAGTTGAAAAATAATCAGGTATAGCTTTCTGATATCACAGGTTTTTTTTGCCCCTCAGACCCTGAACCAATCCGAGAGCTGCTTCTGCTGATGTCAGTGCAGTCCATGCTCAGTGGAGCCAGAGGAGCTGGCCTTTTGCTAACTATAGACTGAGAAATCCCGAGCGTGTTTCTTTTGGCCTCGGGGCGGCTGTGCGGCCCACACAAATGTTGATGAGGATGAAACGGCACGACTGTGCGGTGTCTGCACTGTGACCTATGGAATGTGCCTTCAAAGGGGATTCTCAGGCTGCATGCATTTCTCAGAGGATTTCACTCCCATGGCACTGTGTTGAACCAGCGTTTATTCACTCGGGTTTACCCGACAATTTATAGTAGGCTATGACATGGATACTGCAATATGAAAATGTCAGGTCATAACTGTGTTTTTTTTGCACAAGGGGAAAGTTAAGTTCCTCTTTTCCCTTTGCTGGCCAAACATAGCTCTGTGTCCCATCACCATTCATGGAATCCAAGATGGGACAAATAGCAGTCATGTCATTGTTGTATTCGCTAAATGTCTCAAAGTTCTACACAGTATGCACAATGACTCAGACAGGAGGATAAAGCAACACAAGCAACAGAAACGTGTATTGTCCCTCAGCACAAAATGCCTGGCGAGTGCTCGGCACATTCATAACAGCAACATTAAAACAGTATGAGGGAGAAGCTGTCAAGTGTGGCTGTCAACACCTCTATTTCAGCAGACATGACAAGCCATTTAAATGTTGATGGATATAAATCAGGAGGCCATTTTTGAAACAACAGTGTTTTATTCAATCCTTGTTGAAAGTGTGTGTGTGTGTCCACATAAACCCTGCCAGCATGGGACTCCCCGAGGGCACGCCGACCTCCCATCCGTATCTCTGCCAGGCAACAATTTAATATCTAAATCTTCTAATTATATCCAATCCCTCATAACTGTTATTAAAATGCTTGGCCTTTAAGCACATTTTTGCTGTTTATGCCTATAACTTTGAGCAGTGTTTTTTGGGATTGGAGCATTTGTATAAATAAATAAATATAAATAGAGCAGAAATGTGTTATTTTATGTCTAGGTCAGAACAAGTTGTGTGGGCCTCTAAACGCCATAATTAATACAGACACACTGTTAAAAGTGACAAATATACAGGAACCATGTGGTCATGAACTGTTGTCTTTTTATTATGCATTGGGTAGTAATATTTAAGTAGTGACACAGTTCCAACATAAATTGCAGCATAACATTGGTGCACGTATGCCAAACTAAACGTGTCAGCAAACTCGTTTCTGCCCATTAAAAGGTGAGTAAACTGAGTTTAAGTGGGTTTATCCAGCCACTCCATCTCTAGTTAGGAAGGGAAATCAAGCACAACCACAAAACTTCCGTTCTTTCTCTAAATCTTCCGACCCTCTTTCAGAAACCTCCAGCCCCTTCATTCCATTCACTCCAATAGGACTCTACGGAGAGCCTTTGTGCTCCGCAGATCAGGCTGTGTCCACTACTCCCACTCTTTTCAATGGAGAGTAAGAGGACTGCTAAGGGCTGGAACGACAGTGTTACCCATGCAAGCAGAACATCCCTCTCTTTTTGTGCAGTGGGTTGGTGAGGAGGCAGTGGGGAGGATGCGGTCAGTCTGCTCCGGGATAATGGAGGGCTGGGCAGCTGCATTTGGCACAACAAAGGGACTAGTCTCCTGTTAGTCCTGTTTACTTTAGTGTTGTTTCTATGCCGCCTGCTTGTCATGGGTACCTGAAAGGGCGTATGATCAAAATGTGCGTAGGCCTTACAATTGAGACATTTCAGCCACCAGCTCCCCCCGCTGCTGTCGGGTTTATTATAGGCAGGAAATATGTAGTTTAACACGGATTAATTTATATTCCAGGCGTGCTGAGGTTTATTTTAAATCCAAATACATTTTATCATATGAAGGAACAACAACAAAAATTATGAAATATCAATGTGTCGTAATCCGTGCACACTGCGTTGGACTCTTGATCCGTTAGCGCGCCATAGTGGGGGCCAAAACACGTCATAATAGTTGTGTGTAAATCTTGATTGGAGTTTTGGTGCAATTTACTCAGAATAGGATGTTCTTTTTTATTCTTATTTTTGAACGAAACACGAGTTTTCCTCTCCGTTTTGTATTGTTTATTGTTCTGCAAAAAAAGCTACATTTGGTCATTATGTATTCATTCAAACGTCTGACAAGAGGCTTTGGTGTAAAGTGCTTTTAAAGCCACTTTCGGAGAGACAGGCTGCAGAACATGTGTCTCCGGAATCTTGCCAACATTAAAAAGTCAACATCGTCCATCTTTTCACAACGCAAGGAAAAAAAGGCTTCTTGAGCGGAGCCTTTGATCCCTTTGATTTACCCCCTTTTCCAACGCCAGATCTGTTATCCGCTAAAAAATTCTTTAGTTTTCCATAGAAACGTGTCCTTTCCGCGGGGATATTGATGTTTTTTTCCTCGCAGGGGTTATGATATGGTGAATCAGAATGTCAAAGCCGGGGGGACAATACTTGCATTCATGCTTGTTTTTTTTTTTTGGTACCTTTTGTCGGGTTTTGTCTCGTTGTTCAAATCCTCATTTCTCAAATGAATACAAATATTTATTCTGTGAATGTCTGAGCTCCAGTCACTTCGGATGCCTTTCAAACTATTAAAGTCTTTGTCGGAGCAGCAGGTTGCAGCGCCGCGACGCTCCAAGTCTGTCTCTCACATGCACTCAAACACAATCGTTTGACTTCACGCCTCTCTTCACTCGGCTTCAGGACCTCACGTCATGGCAGCAAGTCGACAAACGTCTCGCACGCAGAAAATATTGATCCTTAATATTTCTCTATTAAATATTGAATCTGTGAGCATGCTGGATCTGTCATCTCTGCAGAGTAATAACACAATCTACAAGTTGGACTAATGCATATGCTAAAATACATTATATACATGATGTATGAAAAAAAAAATGTCAAGCAAATATTCCAGAGAATGAGCACATATGTTAATTGGAGGAACACTGAAGACACTTGGCCACAGCGAAGAGCTTCAAAATTCCTCCAGTTGGAGTATTAAATCGACACCCAGGCCTTTCTCAGCCCTCGCCTCCCTCTCCTTTCTGCCGGCTGACATGTCTGATAGACCACGATTTCTCTCGGCTTTGTCGCCCTGTCATCGCAACAAAGTACATCTTCGCGACACCATTTCCATAGGCCTTTGATCTGCAGACCGAAAGGAACAAAGTTATGTAGAGAAGGGGATGATATAGTAGGACACCCCCGCCCCCCCCTCTCCAGTCCCAGTTTGAAAAAGAAGCAGAAAGCCCGTCATTGATTATTACCCTCAAGGATGCATGCAACATTTGCAAGGACTCCCTCTATTGCATATCTCATGCAAAATAACTTTAGTATTTTTTTGTGTTCACATATCAAATTCATTAAATTACTTCAGCATCATGCAGCTACTGTAAGAGCTAATAAATAGCCCTAAAGGAGATACACATTAAAGTAAACTCACTATTGGGCCAACAGCACGATTTCTTTGCAGAGATTTTAAGAACTACGTCTGCTGTTTCCAAGTCTTCATCTTCTTAAGGAGGCCTAATTGACTATATCCTGTAATTATATTGTGCAAAGAGGGAAAATATTATTGAGAAAGTGCCTTTCCCTTTGTGCCCTTAAGGCTGTCAAAGACTTAATTTCAAAACTGCCCTAAAGATTAATTATGATATTCTGCAAGTCTCATGGGAGCTTTTACATTTGACACAGTCTGTGTAATCCTTGTTTTCACCCTCTCATCTTCTCCTCAGAGCCAAACTATAGGAACATAGAGAAGTGAGTACTGTACAGGGTGCAATAGCTGCTCTTTGGGGTAACACTCATACACCTGAAGTGTGTTGGAAGGCTGTAGAGCTCAACTGTGTGTATTAGAAACAATTTATCAGTGACAAAATATTCCAAATTCACCTTTTGAAGGCACTGTAAGCAATGGGATGTGAAGTGGCACATCACAAGACTATGAAATGTCTTTTTAGGTCCTCCGGGGCCACAATTTAATACAGAGCAAAGGTTGATCACTGGCAAAGGGTTGAGTGCCAATACATGCCTTTGAAAGAAATTAGTATTAACAAGTTTTCATGTGCTTATAGGCATTTTTCATTGGTTATTTTACAGGTTTATTCTGAGGATCAGGAACTGTATATTTGCATGATTCAATATAGGACCTATGATATTGGTACATAAAGAAGCATGTGTTTACTGATTGTGGAAATGTGTGGGATTCCATATTAATTAATAAAGCATGGATGTGTATGCTTAACTTTGTCGACCTTCATTAGTCCAGTTTCACCCAGAAGTTGGATGAGCTTCACTTTTCTGATGCACTTCACTTAAAATCTCCCAAATCAACATCACATATGACATTGTTTATATTATGTAAATCTATGCATGTATATGAGCAGAATGACACCAAAAAAACACCAACACTCAGCAGTGTAATTATCATCACATCGAGGTCTTTGATGAAGCTTTATGATGAAGAAAAAGGGGCTCTGCTGTCTATGTTTTCCATGTCATCTCACATGCTGCCACTGATGATAAATGAACCCATTCCTGCTCCCCTATAGGCTGCAAGCGACGCCATCATGTCCCTCCTGTCATAAACAGCAGTCGTTCACTGCCTCCGTTAGTATTTCTATCGCTCCCAAGCAACTTTCCTGCAGTTTACTGAGTGATTGTTGAGAGTAACTGCAACATAACGACAGGCCTGATGGAAGGAGGGTCAGACCCACTAGCTGTTGTTGTGTTCATCAGAATAGCTCCGTGATGCTTCACATATCTCTGTGTATGCATTACTCTAGTTGAGATTTTTGACATGACTCTGGACCATTGTTAAATTCAAAACATAAGTGAGAATTTGGTATTTGGATGATTTACATGCCTTGCCATCTTAATAAAAGAAGAGTTCATGTTTTCTCATTTCACAATATGAGATGGACTTTTCGGCAGTTCTTAATGATCAAAACTGAAAAAAATTAAACTTTATTTACACAAGTAGATTCAGGGAAGTGGTAAAAAATGACCGACTGTTAAGGATGCTGGGAAGCTAAATGAAAGTTATATTGATATAAATATATATATATATATATATATATATTGACTCTGTTATATAAAAGAAAAAACTATATTTTGTTCTGAATGTATTGGTTTTACATTGGTAATCTGCCTTGTTATGACTCTAACGTTTACCTTTTATAAATCACCCACACGTCATTGTAAACTATAGGCCAGTGTTTGTTTACAGTCGACTCATGAGAGAACAATGACAGAGAACCTGGAGGAATCCCACCTCCAGGCTCCACTGACCCGTATGTCCATCCAGCAGAGACGTAGGTGGACTGTGCCCTGACATGAATGGTAACAAGTGTATCCCTCCCGCAATACGGAGCATGCGCGTGCAGACGCGTCACGGGGGCCCTTCAGTGCGTTTTAAACACGTGTAGGCCTACAGTCCTGCATGGAAGGGAGGAATGAATCACCTGGTAACTACAGCTCCTGCAGACACTTCCAGTATATTTTCTTTATTTTCTTTTCACTCTTTCTTGAAGGTATATAGAAAACATTTTAAAAAACAATTGAAATAGGATGAAAATGGGAAACAAGTGCATATATACATATATATGCATTTTTCCCTTGCCTTATATATATATATATACATATATATCTGTGCATTGCCTTGCAATTTTTCCTCTTTTCATCCTATTTCAATTGTTTTTTTTAATTGTTTTTTTTCTGAGCAGATGACCAACAAGTTCACAAACACCTATATGACCCACCGACGTCCTCTCCGGGCCGCCTGTCTGCGTGCGAACGATCCATCCGCTCAATAGGACGTGTCACGGCAGCGCATGTCCCCTCACAAAAGACAATTGTGATTTAGACAAACATTGGGGGGAAAACATAAAGGCAAAGGTCAAGTCCTCTTTCAGTTCAAGTGTGCTCCGATTCACCTACAACACAACGGGGACAAAGAGTTGCAGCTACCTCCGTTTCTAAAGGGGATGTGATTACCCGCTTTATGGCGGAGGAGGAAGATGATGATTCTCAACCTGATTCGGATGAAATTAAGAGGAAGAGTCTTCTCCACAAATCAGCAGCATGGATTCACCCCCTCCCCAGCACTATACCCTCCCCTCCTAACACAAACACACACATAAAGAGAGAAGAAGCAAAAAAATCCCGAATTCCTCATATAATAAACACATTGTTATTATTATTATTATTATTGTTATTATTGTTATTATTATTATTGTTATTATCATTATTCTAATCATCATGCCCCCTAAAATATGCATATTCTACAATGCAAGCATTGGGCCGTGCGTGTTTTTTGTATTATTATTGCAAGTTCAATTATTTCTAGAACAGAGGGATTAGAAGAATAAGTAGTGTTAATTGCGCGGCAGGTATAACGAGCAGGTCTAATCCTTCTTCCCCCCTCTTTGTATTGAGTTTTTGTGGGCTTAATGAGTGGCAGGTAGGGCTGCTTCCTGCTTTCTCACATGCTCAAATAGGCCTCTCACTGCTTGCCGTCCTGGACCCTGGCTGTGTACAGGAAACAATTGATTTTGAGCATAAAGTTAATTATGCCTAGAAATTAGACAGCCTTAACGTCGGGTAAGGACTCAGAGGTTGATTTCCTGACAGCTCTTAACACACTCTCACATATCATTCACGCCTTTGCGTTTTTTTTACGATATGTGCAATAATGTGAGAGAAAACGACTCCTACCTTGTCTGCTCCTGCACTGGCTGTGCTTATTTTTAGCATGTATAATCCACAGTATACAAATATAAAATGTTGCTCTACCAGTGGGTAATTTTTATCCAGTCTTTATGGTGAATTTGGAGGAATAAATGGACAAAAAGAAAAATCCCTTGGGCTTGGTTCTGCACTGGTCTGACTCGTTTCCTAGGCTACACGAATCAGTATTATGAAGATAGCCTAAGCTCAAAGAATGTCGCAGTGGTCGACTTATTATTGAAACCAAGAAAAAAATCTTATTGAAACTTTTCCTTTTGTCCTCATGGACAAGGAGGATAAGCCGCCTCGCATCGCGCCTTCTGCGCTGAAGTAGGAATAATTTAACAGAAAGTCCCGCTATGTGTTCCCGCGGACAGAATCAAGTGCCTTTAAATGTTCTGTATTTTTTTTAAGACTCTCCGAAGTAAAAAAAAAAACAAATGTTATAAAGAATGATTGCGTTAAAAAAGTATTATTATTAAAACCAGCTGAGATGCAGTGACAATAAAGTTTTGACGCAGAGATAAAGACCCGCTGACCTCTCCGAGAGGGACTTTAGCCTCCATATGCTTTACACGTCAAATTGAAATTGCCTTCTGCTGAAAAGGTTTTCTTTAATTCTATTACCGGACGTGGGCTCGCTTTGTTTCAATACTGTCGTATCAAAAATGATTGACAAAGTAATAAACGCGTCATGCTGCTGCATCTGATTATGTCGCGGCATTTGCATTGGACATTGAGGGGAATATGACAACCTTGAAACACTGGGGATTTGCTCTGTCAAATAAACACGTCTCCAAGGATCTATATTGTTGCGATGACAATACCTCCCATTCATTGAATTTCTAAGTATTTTAACTTGCTGTATCGTTTTTGATCACGCGATATAGAGTGTGTGCGTGAGTGTGTGGGTGGGGATGTGCAGCGTTTGCAAATGTGGGGTCATGGAAAAAAGAAAAATAATGAGAACGAATGAATAAATAAATGCTTGTCCTGAGAAGAAATTAACTCCACCGGCGACACCTTTCCATAATTAATATCTCCCCCTCCTCTTCCTCTTTCCCAGGTTTCACAGGTTAGTGCCTCTGAACATTGTAGTGGTCACACAAGCTGCGTGCACTTCACAACATAGATCTATTTTTAAAAGTGTGTTCATTTCAGTGTTTATTTCCTTTTTCTTCTTGCAGCAAGTAGAACATATCCCAGTGGTGTAATTTTAAACTCTTTAAATGTGCGCCAAAAAATATATAAAAGTAAAGCAAATAATTTTTCTTTCGATCTTTCTTTCTTTTCTTTCTTTCATTTCCCCCTAAATAAAAAGGCTGCTATATTTTGCGTTGTTTTGTGACGTGTGTGCACTGTTATTCCCTCAGAAAATCTAACCCTCCTCTAATTTATTCTTCTAATAATCTCACTAACATGTAATACTTGTATACAGGCTACTGGCGTTATGGATGGAGGCCATTTGTATCCCATGGCGTGCCCACCTCCAGCAGGTGATCCTGATGTCGTAACGTGTCAGCGGTGGCCTGACATAAGTATAATAATAGTTAATAGAGCGTGATAGAGAGAATGGTATTAAACCTAACAAAAATGTGTTCAAAGCAAAAGTCTATGTCTTCATTAGCTCCATCTCCAAGGACCGTAGAACATTTCATTAGTTTGTAATTTATGAATGTTTGACAAATATTAAAGAGTATGAGGGGCATAATGTCTTTCCTGCGGGAGGTGGCGAAATGACCCAAAGTCGTCGATACTGCTAGACTGATCACGTGCATTATGCCCCTGCTCAAACTGTGCATTTGCTCGTCTGCTCGGAACATATTTCCCATCTGACGTGTGAAATAGTGCACATAAACCAATGATTCATAATGTTGGCAGCATTTGCATCTCCTAATATGTGTTCTTTTTGATATATGATGATATACTGTCTCTTTTTATCGAGCTGTATGAATGCACTTCTGCCATTATGGCTTTGGCTAAATCAGTAGGAGGTTTTTTTGTGTTGTGCTAAAATGGTCCATTTCCTTGTTTGTGAACCACTTCCAGGAAAATGGTTATTTTATTTTTTATTTCAGCAGCACATGGCTGGCTCAACTTCTCAAGTCACACACACGCAGGCTGGTTCTTCTTTTTTGGGGCTTTTTCTTTTTTTCACTGCTGAAACTTGAAACACGAGGCCTCTGGAACATTGCTGTCCTTGGTAGAATGTCATATTCCTGTTGGATCTCCACGCGCCCTAACACACCTGTTCGCTCCTTTTGTCAGATATCACCAAACACTGGGATCACGCAGGGGTCAGTGGAAGATGATGATGAATGCAAGTTATGATAAATTACTCCACGTCAGATCGACTTAATCGCCAAAGGGCAAGTCCTCAAATCGAGAGTCATTTATTCCGCGTGATGCATGGCCCACTTTTAACAATCTGAAGTGTAACTCCACGAGCCTGCGCATGGGGCTTTTCTCTGATTATACACTTTCATGTTAGGTCTTGAAATCTTCAATAATTGTATAAAGTGGGTTGTCACGGGAAATAATGAGAAATGTGGTTTGAAATTACTCATGTTACAACTCTGTGTGCGCGCGCCTTCAGATTACGGTTTGTATACTTTTTCTTTTTTTTCTTTTCTCAATTCTCTTTCTGCGTATTGCTCCTCAAACGCACGCGATGTCTAAATAGACTCCTACAATATATATATATATATACATACGCCGATCTGGGCTTTTTTGCACCAAATTGCAGCAACAAGTTATCGTGCACCTGCGTGCGAATGCGCGCACTAACGAAGGAAGTCATCACGGCTCGTGCTAACTAGACTGCAGAGATCAAATGAGAGAAGGAGACCCGAGATCAAAAGAGACCCAATAAGCGGGTCGTTGATTCATTCATGCAGCTGCATTGAGACCAAGGCCAACAGGCGTATCACGCACTGAAAAGGAGCTGCCATTCAGGGTGCAGGTGTGAAGTATGTGGCACATTCTGCCCGTTAATGTGGCGGTTGTTAGAAATCCGTGTTCGGGCCTACACGGGCATTCGCATCGGAGGGGAGCCCGCTCATCTATATGAAAGTAAAATAACTTCGTTTCCGGAAATCTGTGGATGACGGTAATCCTAAAAAAACAACACAAAAAATAACCTGGGGAGCGTGATGGTGGTGGTGGGGCTGACCTACCCCCCCCCCCCCTCCCCACCCCCTGCAGATTCTCGGGATAGTGATTTATGTGAAGGTTGCCTGCTATATCAATATCAATATCTACCGCATGGCTGTTTAGCTTTAAACCTGCCTCGACTCACATGCTTGCTCACCTTTTTATATGCGGAATACAGTTCGTTTAGCTTTAAAGGTTGTCATAAATCTTTATGACACAAACTCGCGGTAGCCCATATACATCACTGCCACGTGATCTTGTAAAATCCCCAGTGTAACTATGCAACCTGGACGTTATCGGAATATAATATTCAATATTAATGTCGCGCTTTATGGTCGCACTTAACTTGTGGTGTGCCTTTTGACCGCACTTCTTCACACTCGATCACAGAAATTAAGTGAAATGCTCCTTTGCGAAGAATGTGCACATGTAAACAACACGAAAGTATATCATAAAAGTGGGTTGGGAGATTTATTTTTGCCATATTTATTACATCTAAACTCTATTTACTTATGTATTGACGAAAGTAAATCGTAAAAATCAATGCATATTTGTCTTTGATCAGTGTTTCCAGGAGGCTTCAGCTCTATTGTAACGACTCGGTGGTGCTTTTCCGGTCTGTTTCTGGTGGGTCTGTTGCACCTGTCCCTCTGCCTTTCTCTTTATTTTTCGTGGCAATTTCGGCCACTTCATTCCTGATAATTATGACCTGGTTGGTGTCGGAGGTGCTGATGGTTGTGGTGTTGGAGCGTGGGGTGGGCGTGGGGGAAAGGGGGAGTGATGAGGGTTGTGTGGAGGGGGGTGAGTGAGGCTTTTACTCCTAGACTGCTAATCCTCCTATTAAAAGGGTTTTGTTCAATAATGCCGGACAGTTTCCGGAAGTAGGATTACCGCCTCCATTATTTTACAAAGAAATGATATTTCACACTCAAATGAGCTTTAGCTTGCAGCAGTGGTCCTGAGAGGGCGTGGCGGGGAATGAAATGGATTCATATGCTTTATGTTGCTCCTTGGCAGTTCAAAAACTCCCCTTTCTTTTCTTTATTTTTAACATCTTGTATTTAATTTCAAAATGTATATTCCCTGCAATATGCAAAGCAGCCACCAGTTTCCTGTTTTGGTCTGGCATTAGGGTTGCAGCTCAAGTGGTGGCTCTTCTCTTTCTCCCTCCCTATCACGCGCGCACGCGCGCACAAGCACACGCACACACCTGTTCATGATTCTTGACCCGGAATATCAGATCAGAGGTTGTCGCTCAGCTGAAGGTGGGAACTCAAACGGGATCAGTTGTCAAAGATCCTCTCCAACTGCAGAACTGTGTTGCGTGTGTGCGTGCGCGCGCGCGTGTGCACGCCAGTTCACTCACTCTTTACTTATACACGATACTTTGCCACCAAGCCCTTGTACTTGTAACAGCTTCATTTCGCTTTGAAGACAGGGCATTTAAATGTGTTAAAAGTGATAAACTAAACTATTGCATGCAGAGCAGACCCGCGCGCGGCTGCTGCGGCTGCTGCTTCATGACTTTATGTATTTCTCTCTGTGAGCTTCCAAATGAATCCAAGGTCATTTTTTCTTTGATCTGTGGCTGCAGTAAAGATCAAATCCACGAATACTTTTGCCTGAAACAATTGACACACGGTCCTCGTGTTTTCGCTCTCTCTTCTCCCCCCGTATGAAACAACTCCCTAAACGCTGCCTCTCCTTCACTCACAGCGCTGAATGGAAAATGTTTTTACGCGCCTCAGTTAGTTCTTGTCCATTTTGACGACTGGAACGAAAAGCTTTAGACGACCCAATAGAGAGGAGCCCAATAGAGAGGAGCCCAACAAATCGGTGACAAAGGGCTTTTCGTGTCATCAACGTCGTTCAGACGACCTATAGAAGAATCCCTCTGCTATCAACCCACACTTCAAAGACTCGCACTTTCAATTGAGATCCAACTATCTTGTTGCTTTTTTCTTCTTGTTGTTCTTCCTTCCTTCTTTTTTCTTCTTCTTGTTTCTTAAAGAGCACGGTGCCAAAAAAAGAAAGAGGCATCGTCCTGTGCTTCTATTGGGTTGGTTTAGTGTTTATTCTTTTCTTTGAGCATGGGGCCTCTTCCACAGAGCCAACTGTCATGCACTTAACCAAACTCTATAAACGCATCAGAGAGTTGTAGCTCTGTTGTTTCCACCCACTTCTGCGTTAGTCAAGAGAATAAAAAGTCACCCTGCGCCAAAAAGTTTTCCCAGCACATGCTCTTCACGTTTCTGTTTATGGCTGCATGTTTTCACTTCTCCTCAAGCTTATTTTACACACTTTTTATTTTTTAATTTATTTTTTAAAATCTGCAAGTGGTGCACACAACTGAAATAATTCATTCTAAAGTATATTATTAACGGCATCGTTATCATTATAGGCAGATGGGCTTTTATGGTTTTACATATTTCATGCACCTAAATATGATTCTGGTTAAATTTACCCATTGAGCAGCTCGGCCCTCTTGCAATGCAAGTCTATTATGATGTGGGACAACTGCCTTTTAGCGGCTTCTCCTTTGATTGTCGTAAAATAGGCCTGGGGCAAAAGAATATATTTTTCTTCTTTATACTGCCCTCGTCTGCAATATAAAGGACATAGATTACCGTTTCCTACCCCATGGGAAGCAAATATTACATTCTTTAGAGCGGGCTTTTGAGTCCACGGACTTGGCCCCATATCATTTGAGTTTGACTTGGCTATTGCTTTAGAAATCTTAATTCACCATGAGGATTCACCGTCGTGAAAAAAAATGGCTCTTTGTACAAAATGCTCTTTGAAGTCTGGATCAGAATATTGCAGCCCTTCATCAAACTCTGCCCACGTCTGCATCAAGCCACTGCTCAGCTGAGAAAGTAAGACTTTACACAAGTTGTTAAGTCTCCCCTTTCATCGAAAATAACGTATTTAAATGAAATGTAAAAAAGCGTTCATTGCAATATTTTTCTTTGAGCCTTGGCTGTTTTAATCTGAGTCTGAAAAGTAGATATAGTATTACTCGAGCTTAGAGGAGGTAATGGTTGGTTTACATGGAAATATAATTTTTTAAAATACATGACAGAAATTGTGAACATTTTACCCCCAAAAAAAATCGATAACCGGCTGTAAATTCCATATAACCCCGAATGGCTTAGCAGAGTTTTCACTTTAGTCATACAAGATTTATTCAAAATACCCACAAATTACAAGGCAATTCGGTACGCATTGTGAGTGCCGCTCGATTTCAGATATTAAAAATGAGAACAAAAAATATTGACGACAATGATACAAAATCACAAAATGCCCACTTTGATAAAACATTTATAATTTCACGATCGTATATCAAATACTGCAGGCTTATGAAACAGTTCAATTGTTGACCTTCTGCACAAATGAGAAGGGGGGAAAACAATGCTGTAAACATAAACCGTTTGTACAAATAACTGCAGTAATTAGTAAGAAACTGTTTGGAGGCAGATCCTTACAAAACTATAAACATCAACACATCGAAACTTACAAAATTTACAAATGTACATTGTTGCCCTAATTGAAACATGCACTTTGGTTCGATAATACAAAATCCCTCAATTTCAGATTGAAAAATAAATAAAAACATATTGAAGTCAAAACTCGAATTTACAAAATAGTTTTACACCAACATGCCTAGCCTACAATAATGCACCACATAGTCTAACGGATTTACACGACTCTCTCTCCACAAGTGGACCAGTGGGCCGTCAGGGCTTAGAGGCACCGAGCCAACCATTTTGAATAGCTGTTTGAAAATATATATCTTTTTTTTGTTTTATTTTTGCCTGGATATTAGCACGTCTTTAAGGTTTTGCACGTGTTCCTTCCAATGTGGTGAAAATGGGTCTCTTGGCTCTGGCTGTGTGTTCGGTGGCTTAACCAAAACCAGTGGGCCTGCAGGCACATATAGCACCGAAGCCAACTCATTTTTGAATAGTTCGGCTTTTGAAAGCGTGTTCTGTCCTTTCTGAATTCTTCTCTTTGAGTCAAATTGGAGTTAAAACGCGTCCCTCGGTTCTGGGTTTCTGTAAGGTGGCTCGTCTGTGGGGTCCGGTGTGGAGGCCCCGCTGGGGGGTGTTTGGGCGCCACTGGCACCTGAACTGTGGCACACGTACCATTCACTTAGATTCGCGGGTTGGGAGGCTCCCACCGGCTCCGACAGCACCGAGGAGCCTCCTGGCTCCCGGCCCAAGTCCGAGGAGGGGGATACCAGGGACGGGGTGGACGACTCGTAGCCTGAACTGGGCGGGGGGGACTTGCAGTGCACCTTCATGTGTTTCCTCAGGGAGCTCGGGTGCGTGTAGGACTTATCGCAGCCTCTCACTTTGCAGTTGTAGGGCTTATCGCTGGTGTGCACGTGGGAGTGCTTCTTCCGGTCACTGCTGTTGGCGAAGCGTCTGTCGCAGCCGTCAAATTCACATTTGAAGGGCTTCTCACCTGTGAACAGTAATGGTGACAATAATTAATATAAATCAACAAACTACAGATTCAAAACACTCGTCATCCTGAATGCTCACCATCAGGCTTCGTGCTATTTATTGAACTGTGTATTTAAGAGACCATAATAACAATAAGGGTATCCCCATTTTAAAAAGGCATACATGGGCTTGAAATAAACTAAGCAATAAGTATCCAAGTATATCTGTGACCCAACAACAACAAAATACATAAAAAGACCAACTTTAAAAGCAGTAAGAAATACAGCAACATTGATTATTTGTTTCTTGATTTATCAAATATTATTTTATATTTTGTATGTACAGTGAAGACTGTGAAGACTCATTTTTAAACAGTGTCCCCATACATGGACAGACCTGCCATGAGTCTGGTGTAAACAGGAGGGCTGACCCCCGCTGTCCTGAGTCTATACCTGCGTATACATGCGTCGAGGCATACGTCAAAACAGACAAGCTATGAGCACAGACATAGCAGGCCTAAAACCAACTGGAACATAATGATAGATGAAAGTATTGCCACCAGGCTTACCTAATGTGTGCTAACACTGCCTGTCTGCTTTTTGAATCCTGTACAAGCTTATGGACTTGGTCTAATTTTGCTTTTTAATAACAAGTATTTCTACCTGATTATGACAAGGCAACAAAAAAAAAAAAAAAACAGTCTGAATAAATTACACGGAAATCATCCGCTGCTGATTTTTCTCCTCCGATTAAAGCTTTTGAGAATATGTAATTGCCTCTGTCTAATTACACTTGCGGGTTGAATATCAATTTGACCTTCAGCTGCTGGGTTGAGAGAGCCAATCAAGGATATTAGTGTAGTACAAGAAACCGTCGAGGAACAGACCCCAGGGGCAGCCCCAGTCATAACCACACTTTCAGATAGGTTTTAAACATGATACCAAAGACCAGGCCCCTTGGGAGTCAACACACAGAAATAATTTAACAGATTTGTACTTAGGTAATGTGAGCAAATTATATGAATAATACATAGGGTGCAGAAATGGAGCAGAGGGGGGAGTGCCAAGCAGCCACCGAAAGAGAGGAATGTAATCATTGTATTCATTTACAAAGTCTGACTCGACATTTTGAGGCCTTATTTCCCTCCTCACTGGCTCTGCATGCAGCACGTCATCGTTCCACAGAGGCGAGCAGCCATATTGTATCCGTATGTGTTTTTATAAAAAAGCAAAGTTCAATCAGAACTGCTCCCTCGAGCTGCATTGCACAGACGTCACTCATTAAAGTCAGCTCCGGCCAACCTGTTGGTGAATTATTCCCGCCGTCTGCACTTGTCAACTTGTTGCTTTAGCTAAAGGCTACCAAGAGCTGGTCATTCCAAAAGCAGGCGTACATATACCACCATGCACATGCATGTCATATCACTGAGGCTGCAGGAGCTCTTTCACATACATGTGAAATAAAAATACTTTAAGTGTAATGCAATGCAGCCAACTGTTATTATTAATACTATTAACGGTGGAAATAAAGGCATAACACTGCTGCAAATAAACACAGCTAAAAGTGGCTGTCGAAAAAAACACATCATCATCATATCAGTCACACTCAATGTGAAGATGTGTAGCGTGCATGGACAAGAGCTGACGTGGGCCTCAGTCTTTGTGCGGTGTTGTAAACAAGAGGTCGGACCGTCACACGCCTGAGTGAGCTGTACCACAAGCCCAAAACTCAACCTTTTACTAAACGTGCGAGCACTGATGCACCTCACAACAAACAGGTGGGCAGTAGCTGTCGCGTGCTGATGTATTAGCAGCACCCATTGATTCATTGCCACGTTTGCATCTGAAGGATTTAAAAAAAATGCTTAAAATAAAATACAATTCAATAAAAAAAGTCGCGAAAAAATATAGATCTTAAAATCATGCAAATAATCGCTTCCCTTGGGTGCAGGTATATGTTTCAATTCCGACATGCAACTGTATGAGTTATTTGTCATATCGTAGTACATTTACACGACATTTCCTTTAATAAATATATATATTGCTACTAACCTGTGTGCGTCCTTTTGTGAATCTTAAGGTTCTCCGATCTTGCAAACACTTTCCCACAGCCAGGGAATGGGCATGGAAACGGTTTCTCCCCGGTGTGCACTCGAATGTGATTTACAAGTTTGTACTTTGCTTTAAATGGTTTGCCTTCCCTCGGACACTCTTCCCAAAAACATATATGGTTCGCCTGCTCTGGTCCACCGACGTGCTCCACCGTCACATGCGTTACGAGTTCGTGCATGGTGCTGTAAGTTTTGGAGCAAAGTTTCCTCGGCGATATCTCCGGCTCCAGCCACTTGCAAATCAGCTCTTGCTTTATCGGCTGCCTCATGTAGCGGAAAAAGGCTCCGGCTCCGTGGTGGTGGTGGTGGTGGTGAGCGCTGAGATTCATGTTCAGATTCAGACCACCGTATCCATGCAACGGCGAGGCGGAGAACGGATCAGCCCTGGAACTGGCCACTTGGCTCAAGTGATCAGACCTAACGTACATTTCTCCAGGTATTCCTAACCTTATTTGTCCATTCAACGCTTGGCCACCCGGTGATCCGCTCGAAGACTGGTCGTGATGGAGTCCGGAGAAGAGGGTATGGTTCCCGGCGTCCGGGTGATGACCATAGTGTCCGGGATAGCTACCTGTTGTTGAGACAAACATTCCGTGGTGAGAGGCTGAACCCGCAGTCTGGTCAGTCAGTACTGGCATGGCTTGAGCTGTCAGATCTCTCCGGATGAGGAAATCCCTACCTGCGGATAGAGCCTGGGCCGTGTGAGACATAGAATAGGGGACCGATGTCGCCTGAACCGGGCCAAAAGCTCCCGTTTGACTGGAGACCACTTCACTGTGGCCTGCCATATGATGATTGTGGTGGTGGTGATGGTGGTGGGGATAATGATGGGCTGGGCTGATTTTGAGGGCCGCGGAGTGCCCCATGTGTTCTGGCCCGAATGGACTCGGCCCCAGGCGGGGTTCCGCAGTAATCTCCCCAGGGTGCGAGTGAGCCATTGAGTGTGGATGGCTGCTGAACCCCGGGAAGCCTGTCACGCTCTGAGGGGTATGGTGGTGATGATGGTGATGGTGGTGAGCCCCTGCCAAGTCAACTAATCTCAGCGCCGTGTTCCGTTTGGAAAACGTAGGGTCCATCACGGGGCTTCCCAATGCATCCACGCTCATTACTTCCTAATTTTAGAATAACTTGACAGCAGGCAAAATAATAATGATGATGACAAATATATTTTAATCGCAATGAAAAAATAAGGAAAAAAGTCTTTTTAAAGTTAAGTCTATCTGCAGACTACATGGAATCCCATTCGGTTGAGAGGCAGCAGCAGGACGCTTTGATACTGAATAGAGATTCATGGTAGGCGCTGCAGCCCGTAGAGCCAAACAATCACCCTGCGCTCTAATTGGTCAGAGCTCGGTGATTGACGTCACCAGTGACAGTTTCCAACTGAAGACAAATGTCTTAGTGACAGCGAGCAGCCAGCACGCATGCGCAGTGCCTGAGGCAACCTTAGAGGGAAAATAGTTGTTATGCAAAGGCTATTGTACAATAAAAGTCCTAAAAAGTTGATCCAGAAATACAGTCGCCTTTCTTTTGTCGAAGCGAACAAAGGCTGCGCCGCTATGAAATAGCAATTTCCCCACTTTGATTCTGCAATTACAAAACAGAGTGTCTCGCAGGAGGATGCATATTGCCAGTACAAAAGTTGTTACGATCATAAATAATGCAGTGATATCTTCCTTTTAGCCTGCAACGAATGTCGGACAACTGTACGCACAAATTACGCACTACATTACGCGCGTAAAAGGTCGGCGTCAGCGGTTAACTTAACGGAAGGAAAACTCCACATGGGAGTTTAAAATAGTCCGGAGTATATACCATTAGTAGGCGCTTTGATAAATACCTATATTTAAATATCCAGTCGTTCGCCCTTCAGCGCGTATACAGTCTCCACTCCGTGCTCTGCTTGGTGGGATCCGTGTAAATAGTAAGTGTGAATGAGAACTGCGGCCATTGTCCCGAGGGGAAAAATGTTATGGACGGGACCTGTTGTTATGATCCGGGGTAATTTTGCTTTAGACCCAGGACGGCAGTAGATGAGGGTCACAGGAGGTGGTGCCGTTGCAGCGTTAAAACCGAAATAAAAACGTGTGTAATGTAAGTGTCGGTTACTAAAATAATAACTTACGAAGTATACTATTTAGTTAACATTTTAGATTTTTGTTTGAATCCTTAAAAGAAAGATATTAGTTATGGATCATAAAAACATGCCGTATAAATGATCTGTTAGTAATATTTTTTGCCATGCACTTTGTCTTTTAAACTATCAACTGACACAAATTGTGTTTACATGCAACGTGAAGTCACTAAACTGTTTGGGTGTCACTGTACACAACAACAAAAAATAGATACATATATATACAATATATGTATTGTATTACCATAGTGATGCTTTTGTAATTAAGTTATACTTAACAATCATCAATGTATTATTCAAAGTGAGTTATATCTTGTGTACTGAAACCAAATAGGGGGGATGGGTGGGGGAGATGTTTTTGTGTGGGTTGATAGGGGGGGGTGGGGGTATACTGAACGGTTAATCTTTGTAGTTGCAGACAAAAATAAATTACTGCGTGAAGCGACCTTAAAGAAGGTCACATACAGTACTAATCACTTTGATGTGCACATGAGATGTGTTAATGTGTTATTTAACTTCTGATGGGATCATAAGTCATTCGTGAAAATGTATTGTCACAGCCGCTCGTCAGTATCTTCACCTCACGCGAGATGAGAAAGTAAAAATAATATATTTTCTTTTTGGATGTGTCGTTTACAGATAAAAAACAAACAAACACAAATGCTGAAAATTGATAGTGCTGAATAATAATAATACACTCACTCACTTGGATCTTATTTTTGTCTAATAATTATATATATATATATATAGAGTATAAATCTTGTTTAAAAAATGATATTCCTCTTGGTTACCTCTCTGAATTGACTTGTTGAAATATTTTCTGACAGCCTCATGTCCAGCGCGTTAGAAATTGAGTCAATATTTTGAGACATGACGGATACCAAACATGTTTATGAAATGGCCTTTACGCATGGGACTCATGAGGCTCACAGCTGCCTTCAGCGGCATCACAGCACCAGCCTACTGCACAACTTTGAAGTGCTATTTCTGGTCCAAGTTGCGACCGCATCACTCTTGGAGACAAGAATCAGGGGAGTTGTATCAGTTGTATCAGATCCCAAACAAAAGAAAGTTGCATATCGTAGAGCGGGGTCTCATAAACCGCTGCTTTCCCCCCCTGCTTTGGCTTTACTCTCTTTCACTGTAAATCAGAAATAGCCCAAAGTAGCCATTTTAAATTCAACAGTATGCCTCCAGCATATTAGGACCATGACACTAAACGGTTATCGACGTGTTGATTAGGATGCATCTTTTATGCATATGGCTAAGTTATACAGCCATTTCATTAATCGTAATCATTTTGAGGGACATAGGTGCTCTGGAATGTATCATTTCGACAACTCTTTTCTTGGCACCAATATCCAGCCTCTCTCCCTCCACTCAATTCCCCCCTTGTTCAATGATATGCCATTCTTACCGTTTCCACCTGTTAAAAGATCCCTCCATATTTTGCATAGCAGAGTAGTAGTGGGCGATACCTACACGCTGGATCAAGCTGAAGGCGTGTACACGTTCAGATGAGAACCACATAACGTGCACTCTTTCCTTGGTCTCCCAAGACTCACTTGTAAAATGCCTTGTAGAAACGTAGCCTAGTAGCTAAGAAGATATTTTAATGGTCCGCATGGCACGTCTGTGCATGTGGCTTTGAACTCTAGCGGCCGGAGGTTCCTGCAGAGAGCACCGCAAATCCCACTTGATAACTTCGACAACCCACAACGGCCTGCACTGGACGAAGTTTTTTTCAGGCACAGCCACACCGGGATGGATACATGATATTCATATGGATCCAAGTTAAATACATGGCCTTTATATCCAAGGTAACCTCTATGGTGAGCACGATGATGTGGAAATCTAAAGCACAGATGTTCCACATGATGTGAGCGCCAGTGGACGCCGACAGGTTGTGTTCAAGGGAGACAGAACAACACAGAGTGCGCGCACGAGAGGAAGACAACACGACGGTATGTGGAGTCACTGCGAGCTGGAAGCATTGATAATAACCCAATAACAGAGAGCGTTGAAGTGAGCTGACTTCATATCAGACTTTAAGCTGTCTCACGGGGTTTACCGAGAAAAGAACGTAGGCTAACACCCGTGTCTCCGGACCTGTACCTGACACACGTCATGGTGGCCCACCTCTGAATGGCATGCGGGTTGTTTACCAATAAATGCAATTCATTGAATTATTGTAATTTTGTTTTCTGATATTGCAAACTTGTGTTATTCATTAGACAGATATAACACACACACGCACGCACGCACGCACATACCCACGCACAGACAGATATATGCAGGGACAGATAGATAGAAATGCATGCATGCATTGATATGGATAATGTTGGTGCGTAATTGTACAACAACGTCACCATATCCACCACCAGAGGGGTTGGGTTGCTGATCTAATGCCCCTGCAGGTTAACACACACACATGCACACGTGCAGTTTATAATAAAAAGCTGTATGTGGCTGCACAACGTGCTTTGTCTTTCGACCAGGCCAGTTGTTGCCTTGTGTTTTTCAACTTTTGTTTTGCTGTTATTCAGTCTTTTAACCAAATCCACCGTCAGCAAGCTCACAATATCTGGGATTGATGATGCAAAGAGGCCAATAGAAGTGTGGGCCCTGCACCGTGGATTGTTATTTGGTGAGTGGATGTTATTGGGGGGAAAGGCGCTGCGCCAATGAGCGCGCAGCTCCGGCACCACATGACCACCCCCCTCCTCTCCTATTCATCAGGGCTGGACTGTGTTGTCTTTTCAATTCATTTATCTGCAGGAATGATTGCGACTATCAGTCTAGAGCTCACCGCCTGACCGAGGAGGTGAAAGTTGCGCCACAGGAAGATAAACCGCAAAAGACAATATTGCATGTATACATGATTTTGCGTGTGCATCGGATGAGCGGTATAGGGGAATTCCTCGAGTCCTAGAAAGTAAACAGAAAATCGGTGGATTTGAGAGTTTGCTCAGACGAGTGAGGTCCAAGAGATAGAGCGAGGGGGAGGAAGAATATCTGCGCGTGCTTTTTTGATTTCTGCTCTCAGTCGTCTCGGCGAGTCTAGACTGAAGATGCTCTTGGACGCAGGACCGCAGTATCCCACCATAGGAGTCACTACTTTCGGCTCCTCACGGCATCACTCAACAGGCGAAGTCACAGAGAGAGAAGTAGCGTTGGGGATAAATCCGTTCGCGGATGGGATGGGCGCCTTCAAAATAAACCACAGCTCCCACGATATCGGCTCCGGACAAACGGCGTTTTCCTCCCAGGCGCCCGGCTACCCGGCAGCCGCCCTAGGACACCATCACCACCCGAGCCACGTTGGCTCTTACTCCACGGCGGCTTTCAACTCCACGAGGGACTTTCTCTTCAGAAATCGGGGTTTCGGGGACGCCACCGGGGCGCAGCACAGTTTGTTCGCCTCCGGAAGTTTCGCTGGGCCACATGGACACTCAGATGCAGCGGGGCACCTGCTCTTCCCAGGGCTCCACGAGCAAGCGGCGAGCCATGCGTCTTCCAACGTGGTCAACAGCCAGATGCGGCTGGGCTTCTCGGGGGACATGTACGGACGGGCCGACCAGTACGGCCACGTTACGAGCCCGCGGTCCGACCACTACGCTTCGACCCAGCTGCACGGCTATGGCCCCATGAACATGAATATGGCCGCACACCACGGAGCAGGGGCCTTCTTTCGATACATGAGGCAGCCGATCAAGCAAGAGCTCATCTGCAAGTGGATCGAGCCGGAGCAGCTGACGAATCCCAAAAAGTCGTGCAACAAAACTTTTAGCACGATGCACGAGCTTGTGACCCATCTGACGGTGGAGCATGTGGGGGGACCGGAGCAGACCAACCACATCTGCTTCTGGGAGGAATGCGCCAGAGAGGGAAAGCCATTCAAAGCCAAATACAAACTTGTAAATCATATCAGAGTACACACCGGAGAAAAGCCCTTTCCGTGTCCGTTCCCCGGCTGTGGCAAAGTATTTGCTCGATCGGAAAATCTAAAAATTCACAAAAGGACTCATACCGGTAAGATCCGCTCAGATTGCCCGCTTTTTTTTACTGCCAAATCCATGTTGACAATATCCAATTCAAAATATGCATGCGATGTGGGTTGTTTTATGTGGCAGTCTCTTTACTGGCATGTGATGCAGTGCAGTTGTCAACATAATTTTATTATAATGTTATTTATTTAAGTCTCGTTATTTTCTGGTAAAACGTTCTCCTTGTAATACATATTTAAATTGAATACAATGAATTAACCCATGCGCCTAAGCGGCTTAGTCACATGTATTTACAGTGTGTTAGTAAGTCTGTCAGTCAAATTTATATACAGAGGCTTCCTTTTCACTCTTTACCATTCTAGTCTGTAAAAAAAAAAATGTATTTACAATAATGTTCGATGTGTAATTTTTCATTGTGTTAAACATTGTATTCATTCTTTTTGTGTGTGTGTATTTAGGTGAGAAGCCTTTTAAGTGTGAGTTTGAAGGCTGCGACAGGCGATTTGCAAACAGCAGTGACCGCAAGAAACACATGCACGTCCACACGTCTGACAAGCCCTATCTCTGCAAAATGTGCGACAAGTCATACACACACCCCAGCTCCCTCCGAAAACACATGAAGGTAAAAAAACCGATGGCTTTTTATCTATGCATATTTGTTTTCAGTATTGTTTTAATAACATTGTGAAACGGAATTTAACATTGTAAAGGGTTTTTTTACACTCGGAAATGATAGTACATTACATCATGTAATATAATTAGAGGAGGTTCTTTTTATTATTATTATAGAAATAGAGAAGCATAATTTAATTTGCCTTGAGAATGTATTCATTTATTTCAACATAACCAGTATATTAAGATCGTATTGAGAATAATACTGTTTAGGTTATGGTTTTAAAACATTTAAATTTGGAGATTTGTTTTGATTAATTTCTTATGTCGTGTGTTCGCACACAAATACAAAGCAGCGATCAAACAGTGTGTGCAGGATGCTTTTTTATAACGTTTTTCTTAATGTTGAAGGTCCATGAATCCACCAATCCAGCACCGCAACCATCTCCAGCGGCCAGTTCAGGGTACGAGTCCTCCACACCTCCCACTATAGTATCACCGTCCACAGAGAACCAGAGCAGCAGCTCCATATCACCAGCAGCCTCAGCAGTTCATCACACAATCAGCCACAGCACGCTGTCGTCAAATTTCAATGAATGGTACGTGTAAATATTTTTGAACAAAAAAAACGAAAAAAATAAATAGAAAAAGGACTGCAGAATTTTAAAAAGCAACTGCTTGGAATCAAAGACATTATAAAGTCAGCCAGTGAAACATGGACTGAGAAAACACGGGAGGCCCGAACGATCATTTCAGGCTGTTTTAGTGTCGATGAGAGAGAATGCATGGACAAAAAGGAGGCAAGGACAGCCACTGAGTTTAACTTTTTTCCCTCAATATTTCTTTGAGTCCTTATTTTTACCGAGACTGCTCGAAAGAGATCTCTAAAAGCATGCTATCTCTGGGTAGAGGCCTGAATTTTTTTGTACATAAGGATTTCACCAAGTTGGAAAAAAAATGTAATATTTTATTTTGTAAATAGTTCTATCACAGTTTAAGGGAATTTGTGAAAATTTGCTCCCTAGATATATGGTAAATGAGATGGGTTTAAAGAATATTGCGATGAATAGACTTCATTGAAAAGAATGTTATAGTTGTGAACCAAATGTGAATTATTCAGTATTACTACAGTCTACACGTCGACCTAACCGACTCTTAGTATTAATGTGCTTTTGTAGCCTATTCAGTGCAACATTTTCGTCCAAGGTCCAGTTTGAGTAGCACCGTATCATTGTTGTTATTTAATGTCATGTCGATAAATCGTGTAGTGAAAGCCTGAAATTCCGTGTCAATCTGTTTATGTACGTGATAAATATAAAACCTCTGTCAATTGCTTTGTTTGAAAGGAAGTATTATTACATGTAAGTAGCTCAATTTTCCATATTTATCCGCATGTAAAGGACCGGTAACATGTTAGAAATGATCGGTATTTATGGAGAAATGCGCTCGTATGTAAAATTTAGTTTACAAAAAAATGTTTGGATACATTTCGTACTATATTAAAGGATTAAAACAAACAATAATGCATTGCGTTGGAGGTTATTGGTTGCATTGGTAAGGTTGATCTTAACACGGGTTCCTTTTATATATGCTGCATAACATTTAATAATTAGCTGCAGACCACAGCAGACTTTCTTTCCACCATAATAGTGCGTTTAGCATGAGATCAATGAAAGAATAATCTCATATTGCACAAATAATTCTCACTCTTTATTGTGTGTTGTGTGTGCGCGTTTGCACGTGTGTGCGTGGGCGCGCGCGTGTGTGTGTGTGTGTGTGTGTGTGGGAGGGGGGGGGTTGTCAAAGGACACATTTAATTTAAAGCTGAAGGTTGTGTTTGAAACGCACTGTCACAACTTCCCTGACAGTCAATGATAAGCAAATTCACTCCCCCTTCTGCATCTTCTGTTTATCCAAAATTAACATCCAACACTTTGCCCTGCAGTAATGTGCAAATTAAATCGATTAATCACGGCGGTTGTTCCTCGGTGTAAACCGAGATAGTTTGCGTTACTTAATTGTTCGGGAATCTAATTTTCAAATCTAATTTATTTTCTTTGACGCGTTTGTCGGATTTCATAGATTTGGCCCCCTCATTGTTCCTGGCTGCAGCTTGCTTGACCGCCCCATTAGGCAGAGATCACATCAGCAGCCGCCAGTGATCATGGTTAACACTGCCGGTGCGCACGCAGCCACGATCTGTCAGTCTGCAGCTTTGTCAGCACTGCTGTACAGCCGACAACAACCAAATAGCAATTTTAATCGTAAAAACAATCCACAGCACAGAAGGTGTTTGTGTGTGCATGGACGCGCGCAAGCTTTTATTCCAGCAAACAAAAAAATACAAAACATCCACCATCTTAGATGATTTGCTGAAATGTATTGAAATGTATTCATATTTTCTTTTTTCACGGACTATTACATTTTGAGATAAATGAAGGATGGTAATAAAATGACTTTTTCGACTCTATTTAACATCTATTTAGGTTCTAGTGCCGCTTGCTTCACTGGCGCACTGCTGTAGGAAAAAGACGCGCACACGCACGCTGAGTGAATTCGTCCGAGAAAGTCACTTTGCAGCTTTATAGAAAAATGTAACTGGACATATAAATACAGCAGGTTAAAGTAGATGTGTTAAAACTATCTTATGTGGTTTCTATAGGCATGTCGATTATTTCTACACATGTGCCATATTTAAATATATTTAGCTGTATGGCACATTGCAGATATGTTAGTTGAATCCACCTTAAACCAGTGTATGCATCAGTTGAACTTGAGATAATTCTTTTAAATTAATAAATCTGTTTCCAGAGTCCAGGCTGATATTGATGGAAATATATTGAGAATTTGAGTTTAGTTTGGATTGCTGGTTATTTGTATAATTGTGGACTGTCTGTTCATAGATCACCCTTTTTTTATTCCCCTGCTCATACTGAAGAGAGAGAGACCATGTTCAGTCCAGATCGCTGCAGCTTTAACGTGCCACGACTGCATTGCAAACTGTACTTCAGTCTTCTGTTGTATTGCTTTACACTGAAGTCACACGCGCTATCACAAATGAAATGCTCGTAAAAAGAAGTCGACTCAAGGCTGCAGCGCGTCAGGCTGCCATGGAGCTCGGGTATTCGACTCCATGATCAAATAGGAGCGCAGGAAAACATCCACTTTAGATGTATTTACACTCGAGTCTAGAAATGACAAACACCGAAATATGGGGAAAGCGCAGGCGCCAGTATCATGAATATTTATCACCAGCACTTGTGGCCAGTAAACCGAGTCTGATGTGTGTGTTACCGAGTAGACACTCGGCAGCTTGGCTCAGACCGGATGGTGGTGGTTCAGTCCTTCACTTCATGTTTTTGAATTGTGAGGTTTATTTTGGGGGGGGGGGGGGGGGGCAAATGACAGTCAGTTAATCCTCGCAAGATATAGCAGAATGGCGAAAGTTTAGGAAGAACACAGCTGCTGGTTTTTAATGAAAAAAATGGCCGGATTTTAGGTTCTTCTTGCTTTCTTTTTTTAAATGACATTTTGGATCTCATGTGGTGGCTCATCTGGAGAGTTCTCTCTTCAGAGACACATGTGTTATGGCTGTTCCTGTTTTTTTTGTTTTTTATTTTTTAAACATTACATGTCTAGATAAATGCAACTTTTGGTGAGACTTTTTTGCAGCACAAACACTTATTCTGAGAAAAGCTGTAGTCTAATCTGTGCCCCTATAGATGGATGAGGTGCCCATGCCTTCAGCAGTCTGATCTGCATGCCCAGCTGCCGTCACTCAGTGAGAACCAAATCAATAAATTAATCCACATTTGCAGTTGGGGTTAACTATTAGGTTCCCTGTAGCTTATGCAGCCATGTGATATCTATTTTTAACAGCTCCAACGTTTGAAAACGCCTCATATTGCAAGACATGAATATCTTGCAAAAATGGTATCCTACAAGCTCCATCTGCTGAGTTTAAGGGTCCTAATACAAAAAGGTCAAATTCAAGTCAAGGCCACTTTAGTTTATTGGCATGCAGACATGTCAAAACGCCTCCAAGAAACCCTGTCGTATTTGCAGCCATAGAAGGATTTAATTGCCAGACTCAGGGTAATGGAGCAATCCATCCCACAGTGAACGTCGACGTTTGCATACAAAAATAATCCAGCCATTGATTTTTTTACACAAAATGATTTATAATCTTAGAATAATGGACTGGACTGGTTGTTTTTGTTCCTTCAAAGTTTGGAAACGTGTTTTTTTAATTATTGTTATTTATTTCTATTTCGTCCTTGGCAAAAAGACCATGCAGTAAAGACACACAAAAAATGTATCATGATTATTTCATTCACATATGTGTAAATACCACACTCTAATATTTAAGCTTGTATTTAAATTTAATCGTAAACTCTAACATCATACTGTAAAAAATGACATTCCCACACTTTCTGATTTAACCTGAATTACGGGCCACTGTATAAATTCTCTTTAAATCTTTATTATTTTCCAACCACATGCTCTCACGTGCAGTTTGAGTTGTCAGTCGAACGTGGCCGTTTTCTCTACGAAATACGCCTCGTGCATCTTTAGAAATAAAATGTCAAACTATGGGGAAAAGAACATAACCCACATTATAATCCCACCCCCCATGTATTATTTCCATATGATAATCCTCAACTATAGGAGCTCGTGCACGTCCACAGCTCCTTTGACTTAACCGCATCACTGATTGGGACATTCATCTCCCCTCCGCTACCGCAGTCGCACTGCCGGGTCGGGAGAGGAGGGCTCGTTATAGTGACGCATCGGCTCCCGGTGACCCCCGTTGCATCAGTTGTGGTCTCTGACACGCTATTAAGTTTAGACCCGCGTGCAGGAGATTTGTGGAGGCGCTGACACGGTGTTGTCGCGTCCCCCCTTTGACGCGTCGCTAAATGAGGCCACTCCAATTAGCTCCTCGCGACAGGTTGACGCCGCTGTAAAACTCCGCGGAGGGTGAAACGCGTCTGTGAGCCGCGGGAACGCGCGGCGACGTCGTGTGTCCCCGCTGAGCCCGCTGTTGTGTAGTTTGTTTGGAGGGGAATGGGCGGGGGGGGGGGGGGTCTTGCTCAAGGGCACTCTGGCGGTAGTGGTCGAGTCAAGGTATAATAGAGGAAGAGCGACATTCAACTCCAGGGAATGCCAGCGGCAACTGACGAGCTTCCGGTTACAATATGTCGCTAAATTTAACCCTTGCAACCAGCTTCTCGTTCAAGAGCTATTTTTATTATTTTACATTTTTTATTACATTTGTCTTCCTATATCTTATTATTGAAATGATACAATTTTAATTAGTTTTCTCTCAATTTTAAATATTGACGGATGTCCTTGTGTTTACAAACATTTATTACATATCATGATCACCTTCAATAGCTGATATACGTGGAAGGTGACAGCAGTTTCCAATTGTGTGTTTCACTATAGTCGGAATGAAATCAGCCCATATTTTTTTCTTTTATGTGTAAAAATATGCGATACATATGGTGCATTAATAGGAGAGGTCTTCTCACTTGCAGAGCAGCTTGTGGACATCTGCTTATCTGATGAGTCTTATAATGACTTATTATTTCACAATGAGGATGACCAGACAAAGATAATGACTGACATAGTCCCTCTGATCCATTCCATCAGGGCAATGTTTCTGTCATGTGCATCATGAGGTGTCCCTGAGGGAAATATGACTGAAACCATATCCACTCATCTATAGTGACATGATACAAACTGATATTTGGGTTTCTGTTTCATGCTTTGTCCTCTGTTCAATTTAACAATGAGTCCCAATTAACCCATTGTGTTATTTGAGGCACATGCATGGTGTTTTAATTGTTGATAGAGCCAAGTTATTTCTTACGATTGGGAAATCTTAGAAGCCTGTTCTCACTCATCACCACGTCGACAAAAACAGGACTTTCCAAAACTAGGTTTTGATTGGGAGTTTTTCAGACAAAAAATGTCTTTTCCTCCTAATTCAATTTGTTTGTTTGTGCTCAGGGTGGTTAAGGTTTTTATCGTTTACAATGCGTCCTTTGTTCAAAAACGTGATGTAGTAAAAAAAGAACAACTGCTGTTGCAAATTACAAAAAACACACACACACAAAATTCAGCGTATGAATACTTTAACATCCAGCAGTATCGTACACATTAAACTAACTCACCAGCCTCTGCGCAATAACTTTATCTCAGGGTCGCCTGCAATTCATAGATGTTTTCCTGTTGGGCTAGTTCCCAAAACCTTCAAATAATTGGGAAGAACCAGAGGCAATAAATACAAGTTGTTTTTGTGTGCAGATATTTGAACTAGAAATGGATTTTTTTTTTACTCCAGGTTTAAATCATTTTATAAAATAAGTGTGCAATGAAACAAACTGGAATTGTAATCCCCTCGTAAACTGGATGGTGCAAGCATAATTGCAGCTACTTTCCTTGCTCAGTTAATATTATTTTGTGTGTGTTGCCAGTTCATTTTAAAGGCTCAGTTCAGTTAGATTCTGAATATGCAAGAACATCCATCATAAGTGCATCTCTCCGTCGCTAGAGTCCAGGTCACACTGAGCCTGTTTGTCATATAAGTGTGTGCATTTGTAGATATTTTACATTTCTTATCATCGAAGCGTTTACTGAAAAGAATACAACGGTGTCATCAAGCCCAAACATGGAATCCTGCAGTAAAATGTTAAGACAAAGGATGCATGTCAATGGATATAAATGTGAACAAACCAATCAATCATCGACATCATTTCATTTGGACAAGAAAAGCTCTCGAAACATACCGAGTGACGCAACCCCGATATGTTTCACCTCTCATTTACTGCTTTCTCAGAAAGAGAGTGATGAAAAGTGGAATTTGGAAAACAAAACGCAGTGTGTAAAGGTATCATCACAACGGTGCGCTTGGCGTGGACAATTTGTCAACAGATGCCTCACCATGGACACAGGTGGAAATGCAAGTTGACTGGCGATGGGAGCCAAGAAAGACCTGGAAGCTGAAATAGTCGGTCGATGTGTGTTGAACTCTAGCAGGCGAAGAATATTAGCTACCTAATGTTGCCAGAGGAGAGATCTGGGAGGAAGATGACTCATTACAGAGAAAAGCGGCAACATGGAACTACACTTGGTTTCCGAGCAGCAGACTGTCAAAATGAAATGTTAAATGTTGAAAGCTATTATACTGATCTGCTGAGAGAGTTGCATGCTTCTGCATCCTGCTTCACAATTCCCCATTTTACAGCACGCGCTCCGGCCTGTGTGCAGCAGCTGGTCCTGCGAGTATCAGTGCAGTTCGATGCGATGTCTTTGACTCCCTCTGTCAAGGCTAACCGAGTGGCTCGGCGTGGTTTAGGTGAGAAGAGATGGAAAATGTGTGATGTAACAGGGTCAAGTCACTTCCAGGAGCTGCGGTGACCTCTGTGCTCCTTTTGACAGGCATGTGAAGGAAGTGTGTGAAAGGAGCACTCTTGCAATATTAAATACATGGCAGGGGTTTTGAATTAATTTCAGGCCACGGCGGCGAGGTGAAAGTGCACAGAGGTGAGACGCCAGGAGGTAAGACTGCTCGGTTTCTTGTAAACATGCAGGTTGATAATACCTAATGTGCTAACACACTAATACGTGAGGAGGTTGAGTAAAGGGCACATACACATCGACCAAACACCTCAAGCTAGAAGGTATTTCCTGGTGCTACGTTTGCTTACATTTCGATGACTCGAGGTGTGACGGACCTGAAAAATGCAAAAGCCTCATTTTTGGTTTTGTGGCAGAGCAGCTTCCATTCTCCAGCATGGATCGTGTATCACTTCATGACAACATGCTGGCAGGCAAGAAATCCATCTGTGCTCCCCGAGTGACCGACCGTCTGACAGTTTCAACTGTGATCATTCGGTATGTTTGCTGATAATAATTCCTAAATAAAATGTCACGCACTTGCGTGACATTATGAGGCGTGTGTATCCCATTCATTACAATCGCTCGTTGCTCACTCGTGGTTTGATTGATAATGATTGGCCCAAATTTGCTCGGTCCAGGTGTTTGCCGTTTATTATTCTTCGACCCTCTTCAATTAATCACTAATTGATGTTTCCACCTGCAGTGGAAATTATCCTACAACCGGCCAAAAACCTCACACGTGACACTTTTTGTGGAAAATGTATCAACATGTTTACCAATGAGATGCCAGGATTTTAATGTTTGCCACATAAAAAAGTGATATCCAAGAGTAAAACACATTCTCATGACTGCCTGTTGACAACGCCTGTGTTAGTGGTGTCATTGTTTCATGCGCAGCATGAACATATAGTCAATGTTTCAGGGTTTTGAAAGTACCTGACCAGAGTTGATGTCAATGCTCACCATGTCCGGGGATTATGTTGTAGTTGAAGTTGGGTCAGTGTGTGGGACGTGACATGATATTTAACGTCTGCATATGGAAACACTTTGTAGTCGTAGAAGAATGTTTTTGAATAATGTTTCATGAATAAAGGCTTTGTATTACAATGCGTGTCACAAGTACTGTTGTGTGTTTTGTCTGGCACAAATCATTCAGAATTCCTCTTAAATATTAATTTGTTGCTAAAGGTAATCTACCTCAGTACAAGATGCTGTTTTTTGAATAACGCAGAGCCTGAACACTCTAGTTCTGCATGCTTTCCTAACGTCTCATATAACCTCTGTACTCTACTGAAAGGGCAAACTAAATGTTAGCACTCATAAAGGTCAAGTCTCTCCAGAAGATCAAGTTCTGAAGAAAACGCGCGGCTTTAACCGACAAATAACATCAAAACTTGGCAACAATTGTAGGAACGAAGACTGAAATGGAGATGAAAGCTTCTCTGGAGCTCAGAGGAAAGCAGCGTTAGGACTGAACGCAAAACCACATCCGAACTTGTCAGCAGCTTTTGCAACTTAACTATTAGTATTGAAACTTTGTGTTGCAAGACGGATATTATAATATAAATATGTTTCCAATACACTGTGAATAATCTGTCTGTTTACTGATAACAAAAAGCAGGACTGGTGTTTAAGTGACAGATCACTTTTATGCAACCACTTGTTTTTTGGAAACATGTGACAGCCCCCCCCCCTCCCAAACACACACACACACACACACATTGCATAGACTCAGCTATTGGGTATAAAGCCACGTGCAGTATTGGGTTGTCTCTAATGCACAAGTATAAATAAGTCTTTACAAAGAGCATCCGGCTGAACTTCTCACGTAAGGTTGTTTCCAAACTCACGCGACGTAAGTATCCATCTGTCATCGCTTCACAGAAGTCTGCAGCCCCCGCCCTCAAGCAGATAAATGGCGGCATGTTGCTACCTAATGGCGAGTGGAATGATTGTTTGAAAGCATCTATCTCTGCAAATCGTTTTTAATATATCTGTTAAAAAAATAATAATCTTCTTCCAGTTGTTTGTATTTTCTTTTCAGGAAAATAATTGATTTATGCTTAAAACTCACAATCTGTAATTGAGTCTCACTTTTGAAACTCCGCCACAGCACCACTGGCTTTGTTTATGTTTTGATTTACGTGATTTATTTGTGTAAAAAAAAAAAAAATGATCGACTGTGTTAATTTAGAGTAAAACATCAGATTTTAATGTGTTGGAGCTCGTACACGTTTTCTCCATTGAGGCATTGCAATCATAATAATAATTTGTGTTTCAAGTTTAATAAACAAATACTGTGCTGGTTCCCATCAGTCTTGTACTTTACCTGCTGGTGCTTCAAACACTGAACCTTCCTCTCCTCTGTTTTCCTAAATATATATTCAGGTCATAACACCCTGTGATATGTTGCATTTCAGATACAACATGTGAAGAATAAACACAGGAAGACGCCGTCTTCTTTTCTCCTCCCTGTGCTATACGTTGACAAAGAGAAGGAATTGGGATTAGAGTCCATTGTAAAATATCTAATATCTTTAAAATAGCATTAGCATCAATCATTGCAAGTTAATAATAACCAAAGGGGGTGTGGGGGGGATTAGTGTCGTGATCCCGAGCCTTGTTTAACAAAACTGTGACGTACTGTAAGGTTTGAACACTTTATCCCACTGGGTTACAGGTCGATTCTTTGCCAACTGCACCGCAGCCTTTGTTGTCGGAGCCTTTGACAACATATCACACACCTGCTTATGTGAATTACAAGAGTTATATTAATATATAGGGAGGTGTTTTTTGACTAAGCCTTCTTCTTTAAAATCAACTTAGAATAATATCTAATGTTTTGACATACACATTGTTGAATACGATATACGAACGCTACGGAGGACCATTTAGGATTACTTTCATGTTTATTTTGGGAGGCCTGGATTTGAGAGTCGTTGACTCGTGAAAAATGTCAAAGTTACATCACTTGATGGCTTTCAGCTGCTTCCGCGACAACCCAAGCTAACCACGTGGCCATGTGCAGCGCTCAATAAATCACTCATTCCCAACACTTTTGCTGATGGTGTTTGACTAGAATAGCAAACATCCATGACAAAACCTGTTTTTCCCATCCAATAATATGTTTCAAACAGAAACAACCAAAGTCAAACCATCATTATTTGTATATTATAACTCTTCAAAGTGTTTTTCGATCTCTTTTCTTCTGCAATGAAGTTTATGCAAGTTGAGGATTGTTGCATGTGCAGATGGTTTGAAGTCGCATCAATCTCTGTCAGCGGTGTAATAATGCAGACATTCCATACTGGGACCCTTCAAGAGCAGAGGAGGCACAAGAGAGAGAGAGGGCGGGGGTGTTCCCTAAATCAAATAATGGCTTACGCCCTGGCTGAAGTCTGAGAACCAGCACCCCAGTGAGGATGCAGTGGGAATGAAATTATATGCACCCCCACGGTTGCACTGTCTGCATTTTTATACATTACAGTTACAGAAACGTTGTTACGGTTCATCAAATGAAATCCATATGTAACATGCAATAAAACGTTAATCTTTGTGACGAGTAAGTCTGAGCCATGTTACTTTATGAATCTGAATGATAACGCATTTATAAAATCATTGCAGTTTAATATTACGGTGGTGTTGTTGTAAAAAGAAAATTGCCTGAGCAAATTATAAGCAAACTGGGGCATTTCAAATGAATGGTTCTGGTTATGTGTATCAATATTTCATGAATATTATGAGCAAAATAGGCTTTGAGTTGATCAAATCTCCAAAATCTTGCCCCACTTTGTGACACTAACATTAAGCAACATCTCTATTCATACCGTTTCCCCATCTTTCTGGCATCTATCTCTTATGGTGGTCTTACATCCACTGAACAATCTCACCATGGATTCAAAAGTTAAAAAATGTTTTGGCAGCACTTCTGATTCAACCTCTTGTACCTCCCTGACTGTGCGTCCTGGCTTGATGTTGACATCACATGTCCAACATTCTCAAGCACACGTCGGAGTAACACATGGAAAGTATTGGGGCTGCAGGGAGACATAGGATGGAGAATGATAAGAGTGGATGCCCTTCATCTTTCTCTGTGAATACAGGCCTAAGTCAATTTTACTCTCAGCGTGAGACTTTCTGCAGCCCAAGTTTTGTGCAAATCCAATCAGCTGTCTGCTGGATTGAGATGTAGTGTGTCACTGATGACAGAGCTCGCTGAACGAGGAAGATGCAGTCCAGCATTTCTAATAAGACACTCCTCTTCTCTTAAAGTAGAAATTATCATAACAAAGGGAATCAGGCTTTAAGACCTAATGTACATTAAGAAATTATCAAGATAGTTAAATTATACATCATGGACAGATATATATATATATTTTTATTTCAATACATTCAAATGAATCAGTAAATTAGACTCTATCTTGTTTACAACATTTAAATTGTCTGAGCCTGAGTTGTCTTTCTTTTTACGAGGAAGCGTGTGTATATTTATGCCCCCTCAGTTATGTTTTGTGTGTGGCGACAAGAGATTTAAGCTCCGAGTTGAGCATGCCATTGCTTGAGTGCTTTGGCATGGAATATCTCAGTCGGCCAGGTGCAAGCTCCCAAATCATACTTCCCTCAAATGTGCATCAACAGCTTTGACAGACGGACTGTACGGGGCTATACCCTCTCCAGTGCTGCTGTTCCAAGAAGACAGAGCACACATACATGCGGCCGACCCACCCCCCATGATCCTCACTCCATTTTTTTCTTTCTCTTTTGGGCACTTTCCCATCTCCACCCCTGTCTCGTTCTCTTTCTAATTTTTTTTGATTGGCTTGATTCCATGCTCATTAGCATGTTCCATTATCTTCTGGAATATTCAAGGGATTGTTTCCAGTTGCTGCCGTTCCAATTATTGTAACATACAACACGGTTCATGACTTTCAAGTTTCTGGAAGTGTTTCAGCTTTTTTTGTCAAGGTCCTCAGTCACTTGTGAGGGCTTTTTTTTCAAGGGCATCTGTTCTGAGCTGGCCCAGAAGAGAGACAAGGCGGCAAAGAGGGAGTGGTTCGGGGGGGTTAGGGGAGTAGTGGGCCCGGCGCAAGCTGGAATGATCCACCTAGAATTTGTTAAATCAAATCCTTGCACCTGGATATAATTGTCCTGCTGCTGTGCTGGGAGTTGCCACTGCCACAAAGAGAGCAAATTAGTGGCTGGAAAATGGCGACCTGTCAAGACACGGAGCCTCACCTGGTATCATATTTTACTAAGACAAAACACTTTCCTTGCATTGTTGCTTAATGATTATTTTGTTTACCGGTTCGATAAAAACAGCACTTTGAGTTACTGAGATGATGAGCATGAGATCAAGCCGCACAACAGCAAACAGTACAGCAGTGTGTAATCGCTCCTCAAAGAGCTAAATGATTCATTTAAATGTGAATTAAATCAAATGAGAATGGTTTTGTTTCGTGTTTAAACATTTTTTTTTCTTCTTCTTTTGTGTTGATTTATGTTTTGATGCTCATTTGCTTTTTAAAGGAAAGACCGATTGTTCAGACAAGTCAACATCTGGTTCAGTATTGAAACAATGCACATGTCTTATATCTTTGTTTTTCCCTTTATGGATACATGATGAACACAAGATGTACATACTGTATATCTAAAGAATTAATAGCTAGCAATAGTAATATCTATCAGAGTCTTGAGTACAACTGACCTCTAATCCCTTCTTGTGTAATCAGGGAAGTCTTTTCATCTGGATTTGGAATCTGGAATCTATATCTTAAACACACTAAGCCGTTATATGAGCAAACTCACTTACGTGCGGCTGCTTTCGGTCAGCCCGGAGTCTCGCAGATTGTGTGAGCTGAATAGAATTACATCTTCTTAACTAAATAATGCAGTTTACCGAGATGGCAAGGATAAAGAATTGCTACCGTGGGGGGTCTGGACAATAACTAGGAGCATTGATGAATCTTGGGGAAGATAACACCAGGCCGAAGCATTCCTCTAAGAATATTAATGGAACACCCTCGATTTATATTCCTTCATGAATTCCAGCTGTATGTGAAGTTTATTGTATTCATTTTCATCCATGACAAATTAGTATTGTTAAATTGCAAAAATAGATTATCATACATTTTATAATTTATTTTTTTGTATCGTGGCAAGCTGCAGAAAGTACCATAATGTATCTTACTCTTCTCTATAAAATGGCCATCTTGCATTTGGTATCCCACATAATATACATTTTTATAGGAAGCTTTGAAATAAAATTGTAATGGAAATCGGATTTCTGAATTAAAACCAATTATGGTTTAGTCATTTAGTTTTATGGATGGGAGTGAAAGGATACTTTTATATTCTGTCTCTATGAATATTCATTGGAGTGGCATTTTGTGTTGGCCCTGGCAGGGCGGTACAGCAGTGCGGTCAGAGCATGGTTAGGTGTCTCGTGGTTGCTGAGTGAAGCATTTATTAAGCACTGTGGCAGCTCGGTGGCCTCTGAAGGTTTTCAGTGGGAGAATAAAACATGTTTTGAAGCTTAACGAAAGTTGACAGCAAAGTTATAGTTTCCATTTATTTTCCACATTATAGACTGGAGGCAAAGTTGACGACACTTTCCAACTATGTCAGAGTCAAACATTCAAAATCATGAAATAATGTTTCAGACTGCTGTACAAATATTTTGTTATTTGACTCTGTGGCATGCTTTCTAGTTGAAAACAGAACCATTTACTGTAGCATGAAAACAAGTGTCCTTCGCAATGAAAGGAACACATGCATCCAGTTGTTTCATTCACGCACGGTGAAGGAGTTTTTGGAGGAAGCGATTGCTAAATCTGGAGTAATCCATCACGGTTTCTCCTTCTCTGCACCTGCACGGTGAGGGTCGGCCCCAGGGGCCCGGGGGCCATAGACAGTGTGGCACGTGGTCTAATGGCGGAATCAGCTGGCAGGTGTGCCCCAAAAGTTTCTCTGCCACCTGCACACTGGACAGGCCATAATTGGTGTAACTGTTGTCTTGCTTAGCTGGACAACGAGACACACCTGGGCCAGGATGGATTAAATACCTAAATGGGTCTGCCTTCTTCTACTGGGGAGGAGAAAAAGAAAAACAAACAACCTTTGAATCTCTGGAATCTCCTTCTCCATAAGGTCAAGCCTCACCTGGGCCTTGGTGAAGATGCAATAACAACATCAAGTGTGAAGTATATAACATTTATATATAAACCGGACAGCAAGCTATCTATTCAAATCAACTGGACACATTTCTGTTTTGATCAATCATCCAATGAGATGGTCCAGGATGTCTGATGATCCTAAGCATACCAAGATGTGCACAGTAGAAGATTAATGCGGCATTGCAGCGCTCATCTAATGACACGCGATTGAACAACAGTGGCTTTAAAGCTAACAATGTAAGAAACACCAATATTTTCTTTTAAGTTGGAATAAATTGACCCCTTTCGTCCCCCAGAGTCCATCTGTGGAGCTTGAATGGCCATTAGTGCCAGCATAAAACAAATGAATCCAGCAGAAGATCCAAGAAAGCTGATGCTAATATCCAACTACAATATTCAAAGTATGCAATTACAAAAAAAAGCTGCAGGTAGTTATATTCTCTCTATTATCCTTGTCTGTGGTCTCTTTAGAAGTTTCTCAACAGTTAATTCACAAATGTAACTAATCAGATAACTATCAGCGTTGCATGCTGCACATCTTTTTTGATTTCTTTTGTCCAGATTTCAAGGGAGACATTTCTTTAACAGATAAGTGTATTGTTGTTAAAATAATAATAATGTTGTTATATTAGCAAACTCGTGTTACTGACAGACTTCACTTTCCCTTGTCACAAAGGGGTCTCTTGCTTGTGTCCCTTCCCCCTATTTGGCATCCCTCTACATGCAATCGCTGTAAAGAGCAGGAATACCACAAAAGGCTGGCAGCAACACTTGTATATGGATTTCAACGAAATACACCGGCAACATAGATAGTAGTAGCTGCATGTAAGTTGTATGCTGCAGTTAGCCTGGGATTCTTCAGTACTATTTAAATGTTTTGATATTGCAAAAGACGTTTTCAAACTGAAGTCATGGTATATGTTTTAATTGTAACAGAGGTATGGCAGAAAGTACGCATTTGTTTTATTTTATATTATGTTCCTCTCTCAGCCCCTACGGACAGGGCTGATATGTGAGACAATTATTTGGCCAGTTGGAATTAAAGGTCACACGACACCTGCTGGCTTATTCACAATTATGTAAAAAAGAAATGATAAAAACAACTGTACAAAGATTTAAAAATGAAATAAAATCTGACCTTCACAAACACTTTGATAATTGTTGAGATCCAACATGTCCAACAAAAAGTACTGTTCAGTGACTAAAACCACCACGCCGGTGTCTACTTGTCTCGTTATTGAAGTAATACATATCACATCTCATAGCTGTTTGTTTTGACAATGTCATTTATGATGTTTTTAAGCTTTTACTTTTCTAATATAAAGAACATTTGTTTTATCATCTTAAAAACATTTTGGCACCTCACTTTTACATACATGATGTATTTACTGTCTGAATATTAATATACTGTTGTAATATTTTGCCCTCTTCGCTGCTGAAATGTGTGATTTAAGAAAGAACAGGCAGTGGGGGATGGGAGGAAAGACTGCGCTAATGCCTGGCACCTAACAGAGAATTGTTTGAGGTGCATCTCCCAGATGATATCAGATGCAACTACTCTGAGTTGCTTTTTGAACTTGATACAAATAGAAACACAGCTTCTGCTCTGTGTGGAACTCCCAAGCCAGTCGGAGCTTCCGAGTGTCCTCTTTGCGTGGACCAGCCCCCGTCTGTGGTGCATTAGTTTAGTTCTTTATATTTAAACTGCGGCCGCAACACATAGTCTAACAACTCCCTAGAGAGGCAGTGATTTGATGATATTATATTTAATGTGTCAGTTTATTCCACGAGGGGTTCCCAACATCTGGCATGCTTTGAATTGTTAGGATGCTCCCACTTCCATGTATTTCATTTCTCCTCGCCATTTTTTGTACATGTTTTAATTCACAGTTGTCATTATCAATTAGGCAAAGCAAAGTATCCATTTCCTGTTGTATCTTCCCAGTTTCAGACCCTTTTTTGTTGATTCCCCGCAAGTTGTTTACACCGAAAATGGCAGCGTTTGCCGTCTGATAATACAAACAGCATTTGCATTCGTATAGCATACTCTATTTAAGTTCCAGTGCTACCCAGCCACACAGGTACCTAGAGCAGCTCTCTGGAGGCCTTCTCTGCAGCCATCCCTTAGTTAGCGGTCACAAATTAAAGGCCAGCTCCCTGCAGTAAAAGAGCCTGCCGGAAACTGGGTTTGATTTGTTGATGTGAGTGTGCTGAGGGCAGAGTGGGGGCCAAGCATTAATGGGATCGAGACAATAGGCCATCACTAATCAGAGACCTCAAGGTTGCCACGAGGTTAATTGTAATGCAGGTGGCACTAGGGGAGGGGGCGAATAAGAAATGTCGACTCCTTTACTGCCTTGGCGGCCATTGTGTTCTAACATTAAGCCCTAGGGCTAGGATTTGGCTTTCTCTCTCGCTCTTTCCCCTGTGTCCTCTTTACCTTTTAATTTCTTATTATCCACTGATTCCCATTCAACCTCCACGGGTTAAAGAAAACCTTTTGCCACATGTCAAAAGGAAATGTTAATATTGAGCCTGTCCTGACTGTTGTGATGCGTGGTAAACCATTGTGGGTGATTCAACAGTGTATTTCACATTCACTGGAAGCACTCCTGTTGCATCATTGTTATTTGTTTAAACCGACAGAAAAACAGCAGACCCTGCTTGCTTTTGTGTCGTTGAAAGGCCATCTCCAAAGAAGAGCCGGGTCATGAATACACAATAGGACAGTGTCGTCACAGTAGCATTTGTTTTAACCTACGGGTTTTGTTGTTTCTTCTTCCCATTTTTTCCGGGAGGTTGGATTGAGCTGCATTTACCATGCTGAGGTTTTTCATGGGAGTTTTCCAGGGAGATGTTTGAAAGAATGTAGAGTTCAGAGAGACCGACTCATCACTGAAATATTGAGTTTAAACAGTTTATTTAAGGGCAGAAATAAAATCACTGCAAGATAATTAAACCACTGCAGCATCAGCCTGACTGCAACACCAGCATGTAAGCATGTGTCAATTCACACTAAACATAAACGACTAAATGACATTAGTTTTGCAGGTATTTGTCCATACCTGACATTTTATAATGTTTTAATTATGATCACTCTAGAGGAAACAAGGAATAATCACCAAAAGCATCTAAATGTCATGGCAATACATCCAATAAGTGTCAATCATTTCACTCAAAACCACAAATGTCAATCTCATTGTGTCTCATTGGGACACCAATATTATTATGAATCCTTCTCTGGGCATCATGGATACTGTAAGAAATGTCATGGCAATCCAATTGTGTAATTTCAGTGCAGATCAAAGTAGTGGACCGTCAAATGGTCCCTAGAAACATGTCACCAGAATGGTTAAAATGAGACTTGAAGCAAATGTGTTTACATGATTAATATCTTACCAAAGCACAATATTTCCCCTAAACCTAACCAAAGCATAACCCAGGATGCAAACCTCGGCCTGCAGTTTCAGAGTCCTGTCCTTTTTATGGCTCTTTACAACTTTGTCCCCTGGAAAAAACGTTCACTGACCACCATACATGCAGCAAATACATTCCTTAAAAAACAAACTGGCAGAAGAAATTGCAGAATGTAATTTCTATATAGCATATGAAGAAATAATTATCATCAAATATCATTATTCTTTATAGATGTGTAATTTCTTAATTAACTTGAGTATCAATATTTACTTTTTGTTTTAATCTGCATTTCAGTTTGCAGATCGGATTTGTTATCGCAGGGATTAATCATTCAAAACCATCTATCTCATCCTATTTCATCTGCTCCCATTGATATAATGTCCTCTAAAGTTTCAGGTTTTTCATCCTCTTCTACCTTTGCCCTAACGCAAAAAAAAAAACCCGAAGGCCGATCTCAGCTGCTCCAGTGCTGGACATCACAGTGACGTGTTCAGTTTGAAGCTCACATGTTCAGTTTGAAGCTCTCGTCGTTTTCTCCTCTTTGCGTTTGAAAGGGAAGGGGTCAACTGGAGTAAAGGGAGGGAGGTGGATTGCCTTGAAAGACAAACATCTTAGTGTCTGCCAACCTGCAAATGGCCCCTGTGTTTATTCAGCTGAGGATTGGACAGCAGCCAGAGCATCACTGTGGCAGACTCCTTGTTTCATGGCATATGTGAGGCCAATGCGTTGCAATTTTGCATTTGATACATGACAAATGAGATGGTATTGAACAGCAGGGGGGCTGGTAAGGCATGGATGGATGAGGTAAAGTCGGTAGGGTCGAGGATAAGAGGAGGGACGGGGGCATTGTGTTTCCGCCAAAAATCCATCCTTATCAAACTATTGTGTTGAGGGAATTCCTTTTACTGATATGTCATTTAAAAAGTCTTGGAAACATGTTTAATTTATTGTTATGTCCTTTACTGTGCAATGACATGTGGAACAACACTCCCATTGACCAAAGGCGGGGTCTCTCCACTGCTCTGATCACCTGTCTGTGTCAAGAGTGCTAATAACCCTCAAAGCAGCCGCCTTTCGTTTGGAAAGCTTTTTACATCTGGCATGCAAAAATATGCATTTCAGCTTTATTTTTAATCCAAATTTGCAACTTCAAAATAGTATTAACCTGGTGATTAGACACTACAGTGGCTTTAAAACCCCCCAACGTTACACATACACCTTTCATCTTTCACCCACTTCACGTGACCAAGACCTTGGTCTGACAAAAACAGATAAAGTGGCATTATTCCAACTCTGGGCTGATATTTACCACATTCATCCGGATATGTGACATTGAGAGGGACAAGCAGAACCAGCATGGCGATTAAGGCCCTTTATCACCTGTGCCTCCAAGACATCCGTGACTTCGCCGCACATCCGCATGGGCAGGAAATCTGTCGAGCCGCAGACTAGCAGTGACTTTGAAATGAGTTGTAATGTAAAGCACTTTGAAACGCACAACGGTGCTTACCTGAGCACATCATCTGTCGTCACTACGTGTCTTTGGGGGGTTGGTCGATCACATCCGTCAAAGTGTTTAGGCGGGTTTGTATCAAGCGGAACATTCTTTCATCTTGCTTAAGGAGGAGCGTGGCGTTTATGTCTCCAGCTAAGCTCTGAACTGACACCTTCTGTCCTGTTCGGTTGGCCTTAACTCGGGGTTGATCAGCAGCTCTCAAATTCAATCGGAGTGGAACCTCGTGTCAGACTCGGGGATTTTAATCCGAAACTTTTCACAACATCACACTCAGAGATGTTCTTTCAAACTCAAGTCGCAACTGCAATAATTGGAAGAAGCTAATCATCTGGATATTGAAGTGGTATTTCTGAGGTTTCTTGGATTGGAAAGTCACATTGTGGCAATATATTGTTATTGCTAGTTCTTAGGTGGCTAAAGCTTGTGTCAATTCAAAATCTCTACTGTTCATGAATAATAGAAATTCTGCCACGTTCACGCAGAATAAAGGCATCCTATGTAATTGCTCCTTCATGCTGTTTTTGATGCAGAATTTTTCTCCAATGTTTTTTTTTGTGTTGACAGAAACCACAAAATTGTCATAATTGGTGGGATCTGTTGCACAAATGTACATGTTCACGAATCACTCAATGTTATTTGTTGATCCGAAAGCATTTATAGCAGTTTACACATATTGATTGGGTAATAATCACATAATGTTTCAGTGCCTGGAGACTGAATCAAGAGTCTGGTGCAACAAGTCTGGTTCTTAATGAAATCATGATCATCACACACCACCTCTCATCTTCGATGTAGCACCTATCGGAAGGTGTAGTAGACCGTCTCCAGGGAGTCTGGGAAATTCTTTAAGGCTTGTTGGTGGGAAATGTGTCTAAATTCCAAACTTGACACCCATGTTCTGCCACCTCTGCTACTGTGGGATCCAGTGTCTTTGGGTGAAGGGGATGTCACAGGTTACGAATCGACTTTGTTGCGGCTACTCGAGCATCAAACACCAGAACGCCTTCATTAGGAGATGTTTCCATTCAAGGTATTTTGATTGGTTAAAATACATGATCAATTGTCCCCTGATAGCACTGATTACAGAGAATTAAATACAAGTGTATAAATGCTGTAGGTGGATAATTGTGTGCTTAGTGGTTAAACAAAGTTGTAAAAGCCATTTGGTACATTTCATTGTAAATTTACGGAGCACGGAGGTTTCTTTTGTTTCTAATAACCTGCAAAGGAGTGCAATGCCTGCAAGGTGTTTGTACTGGGACAATAAAGACACCTCACACGTGTATTTAGCACAGAGTCTTGTTTTATTATGTGTGTTTACATTACGAACTGCAGTGAATTATATAAACGGTCCTGTGAGGGAAAAAATAAAATCCAGACTCCATGCCCTCTTTCCAGGAACCAACCAACAGGGATGGTTTTAACCACAACATGATTTGTATTTTTACATTTGCTTTACATATGAATATATTACATATTTTCAGTTCACAATTACAATCAGGTTGCATTGCAGGGTTAGATGTAATCCCAAAGTAATACAAATTCAGCTCACAGCTAATGATATTCATGAGTTGCAGTGTGCCCCAGTGCTCTGCCTGTAGCTTGTACCTATTGTTAAGCCGTCCTTTCCTCCCCCTGAGGTTCAGGCTAGTGGCAACATTTAAGTAAATGAAATAATCTACACGTATGCGTATAGTGTAGAAAAGCCGCCTTTGAAATTAAAAGTATTCCAGGCCCGTTTTGTGACGTTTGCGTCATATCATATGTCTTCGTCTTTTAAATGATGGCTCGGGAATATCATTTTACTCTTTATATCATAAGGTCTTCCATGATTAGATACAAAACCTCAAATTATTAGGAAAAAAAAATACTCTCCACTCTCCTTTTTCTTTCGACAAATCAAAGCGGCTCAGCCTGTTGTTATCCTTCATGTCATTATCAAGAGCTTTTCTAAAGGACATGAAAACTATGTCACTGCCCGCCATTTAACATAAGACAATAACCTCCTTAAGTACAAGGCTAACTCTCAGCTCCGCCTGCATTAGGCAAAAAGAAGGCTTGTGTAATTAGTCGTGCACAATAAATCAAGTGGTGTGAATCTATTTCGCCATGGCCTAATTGAAAGTGCTCTCTTTTTTTCGGGGGGAGCTGTAGTCGGACACAGAGCTCCATCGGATGGTGATAGATGTGAAATCCAGCACAAACAGTTTGAACCAGTCAGGCCGTGATTGATCAGTACCCTCTGGGATGTCGGGTGGATCTTTTCCTTCAAGCAGAAGATAAAAGCCTTAACGACTCTCCAGTCTTGTTGTACCTCCCAATTGTGTGTTTGTGTGTGTGTGTGTGTGTGTCTCTCTGCGTGTCAGGGTTTCATTATTTCGCGGTGTTTGACCTTGAAGGTTCTGTGTGCATTTGGGCTCTGATGTCTCAATGATTTCTCTTTTAAGTGCCAAAATGTGCCTTTTATGCACTATTGATGGGGCTATACACACACTACATTAATGCCCCATGGAAGGGGCTATTTGCATGAAAATTTAGTTGATTTATTACTGGATTCTATAGCATTTTCTATAATCGCCCAGCACATTTTTGCAGAGGCTTAGTAGTGGCCGTAGTGATGGCACAGTACAGTGCTGTAACACAACTTCAAAGAGCGTTTTGTTCACACGCACCCTCACAAAAACACAGGGTGACTTCACTAGCTTCCAGTGGCAAAGGTGGACCAGCTGGCCTTTTTTGTTCTCAACTTGTGTTTTTTCTTCTTCTTTCTTTCTGTTTTCGACCTCTTCATCGTTCCCAGTTCTTCTTCCATCTTTTTTTTTCTCCGAGCATTTTCTTCGGAGATTTACTTACACTTGCTGTTGTTGATAGAATAAAAAAAATAAAAAAACTGCAAACAGGAGAGCGGGCGATGCTGATCATTCAAGTCTGGTGTGTGGTATTTCAATGAGAGTCGAGGCTGATTGTCCTATGGTGGCGATGGATGTGGCTTTTGGAAGTGGAGGTGCATCAGAGGGGATCACTCGGCATCTGGCCCAACACTCTTGTGTCCCCGTGACCCTCCTGTGGGGGAGGCTGTGAGGGCCACAGTAGGGGGTCCCACTGAAAAGCGACATAAATTTCAGAGGGAGAATCAATAGACTGTGAGAATTGTAAGAGATGCATTGGTTTGCACTCGCTGACTGTGACCCTGGTACTTTGCTATATAGCAGTCGCCAAGGACGCACCGACAATCCTCAACAACAGTGAAAATAACAACGTAAAACAACAGCATCTATGATACACTAAAACGAGACAAGGCTTTTGTTCGTCTCTCTATCATCACACTAACTCAACTAACGGACGACCAATTCGGTGGCATGGCTGAATTTTAGGGATAGCCGCCGAGGGGGGAAACCTATTCTCCCACAAGATGTATAAATAGCCGCAGCCATGGCTCTCTGTGTCAAAGTTAGGACACTCAGTGGGGTGCACACTTCAAAGCAACCAGGGAATTCTCCAAAACAACTGCTGGCAATTTCAAATCAGCATTGCCTCTGACAGCAATGTAACCTCTCACCTGTAGTCTGCCATAAGATGACTACAGGAGGAAATGTCAAATTCAGATTTTACAGTACAGTGTGTGTCATAGAAAATGGAAAACCGTCTATTCGGGCCTAGCGAATTATATTCTCCAGTTAGAAATGTCCGTAACATGTTGAAATAGATTTTGAAATAGTGTTGATGCATCGATATGTCATTGCATGCCACATAATGACATACAAACAATTGGTTTTGAGTTTTGAGCTTTGGCTGCGGATTGTATCCAAAAAACTGAAAATACAACTGACCAGACCTCACGTTCCTCTCGGTGGGAAAGAAAAATGACCCGGAAGGGTTAAAGGCCAAAAGAAATGTCAAGAATTACCACAAAATATATTTAAAACAGAAACAGGACAGTGAAGCTCCTCATTTTAATTTGAACAACTACATGTGTTGAATTTATTTGTTTTTGTCTTCAAACAGCAGACATGGACCAAGAAAGATAGCCTTAAGCCTATTGAATGAAGACATGTGGTTAACATGGTATTGTGTCTTTGAAGGAGTCGGCATGTGGTGCATTTTTGGGTAGTGGGGTGCTCTCCGGCCACAGCAGGATACTGGAGTCTCAGACCAGTTTTCAGGTGCTGTCGCTCTCTCCTCCGTCATATTAATTATGGGATAAAAAACCCTCTAATCCCTCAGCCTTTGAAGTGCTAGTCCACTTTTTGAAAGGCTAGAACCAAAATATCACACACAGACACACACCTACACACACACACACACACACACACATACACGTAAGCATACAGGACACAATGCATGTTACTTTAAATTATAAAAGATAGCAAAGCACATTTATTTTTATGCTTCTTTCTAGGGACTCTGATTTTATGTTTTTTCGCTGATCACGATCTTCATGTGACATTTTATAGCTACTAAAACTGCATGGATTATAGTCTCTTTATCCCAGTGATTAAACCTGTACATCATATCATTCCCTCCAAGGATTAGTTCACCCAAATGCCTTGCTGGTAGTCATTTGGCTTCTGCAACATTTTGGATGTCGATGTCAAACTTATTTTCAACAGCATCAAGACGCTATGTATTCACGTCTCATCTCCCTCATCGCAGGTGAGAGAGCAAAGAACTCATTCACCGAAAGCCACGCTATGAACGTCCCCTGAATTTTCAATGTTTCCACTCATTACCCTTAACCTTCTCTTCACTAATCTTCTCAAAGTATGATGTGAGAACATCTTGCTCCTTTTTCTCTTTTATTAATTTGCCAATTCTGGTTGTTGCTATGTCTGAAAACACATTGGTGCAGATGGACGGTCCTCTCCTCCGAGATAAAAGTGGAGTCCCTGCTGAACGGTCACACGAGTCTGTCACCCGGTCTCTCGTAAGCGGACTGTGGTCTGTAATCAGATCTGAAGCCTGCACTTCATGGAGGAAAACAGCCACTGGAGATTGGCAGCCTACAACAGGTTTCATGGCTGTTGTTTCAGGTGGGAGGCGAGTTAGTCGGATGGATGATTGTCGGAGGGATTTTACACTGCCCTCTTGTGCTCTGACACATACTGTACTCCCTCTCCTCTGTTCACGCTGACTAATTTTTACTGCTTTGATGGCACAGCAGCAAACAAGGAAAGAGCCAACAGTGCAGTTAAATATTATGTAAATATCATTGAAAATGCTGAGGGATGTCGGTGCTGATTTGTTTTTGTTGATATCTACAGTCACGCAGTTCATTTTTATGCAACCTGCAGGTTATACAAACAGGTATTACCTCTGGAAAGTGATGCACATTCCTGCTTTGAATACTCAGCCTCTGAGTGAGCTTACTTAGCCCCTATACACAATAATTAGTGGCATATTGCTTTTGCACAAGTGTTTTTAAGCACTACTTACACCCCACACTTCGGCTTGTGTAAGAGATAGTTGTTGTTTTTTTTATACATTTTCTTTCTTGATTTTTTTGAAGAAAAAAGCTGACCTTTCACCTGAAAAGTTGTGTCCGTAAAGCAGATTCATTTTTTAAATAAAGGAAACAGCATTTGTACAATAAAGAATAAAGCAAGCGCCGTGATGCTATTAGGACCGATTAAGAACGGTGCAGACATTGTGAGCTGCTCTCTTCCTGCTCTGCCACATGTCAAAAGGATAGAGAGGAATAATTGTTTGATCTGTCCTTTTGCCTGTCGCTGCCCTAATCACTCAAGACTGATTCAGAAAATGCAGGCTTGAATGTCAGAGGGCCTCCTGTGGAGAGGTGGAGCATTTCAGCGGCTTTGGACAGCCGTGCCCCGGTAATCACCACTCTCAACCTGGCCGGGCACTCCAGCACTCCCCTGATTGAGCACCTCAATCTAACAAGGTGCTATTGCTGGAGCCAGAGATTCTGCCAGGTTTTGACAAACCAGTGGATTGTCCCTGATCATCATGGGACATTGCTTTTTCTCAGCTCAGCCATGCATGCTGCAGGCAGCCTCGGAGCCAGGCACACCTGCCAGAGCCGTGAACGTGAGCGCCGCACGGGAAATAAAAATAAAGAAACGAGCTTGAAGGTTACCGTCCTTTAAACGAAAAAAGAAAAGATATGATAATTCCACATCATTTGAGGGATACGTTGCGAGAGATCAGCTTGTTTCCTGTCATGTTGGACTGTGGAGCCGTTTTGGGAATACAGTTTACATTTCCCATGTGATTTCTGACTTCTTCCACGCTTCCTCTGACCCTGTTTCAGTCGGTGACACCGGGCCTTGCCCTGAGGGAATATACATCCCGATCCTTGCTAGATAGCAGCGTGTTTACGATTACCTTTAACCTCAAGCGTTTACCTCTAGAGACATCATTGATTATAGTAGCAAGCAGCAGTCAGTCAGACTTTAAATTGTGATATTTTCTAAAGATAACGAGGGCTGCAACAAACAGTAACTCTCATAATTAATTGATCTAGATATAGTTTTTTTAATAGTTATTTAACCTTTGAAATGTCAAACAGGAAATGTGAGCAAATGTTACCCAGAGCCCCGGGTGATGTCTTCAGAATGCCTTGTTTTGTCCAACAAATAGTCCAGAACTAACGATATTCAGTGTACGATGTATGAACTAAAGAATTACAGCATATGTCAAATTGGTTAAAGTAGAAGTTTTGCAATATGCTTTAAAAAAAAGAAAGAGAAAATAAACGATTGGGACGGTTAATCGACCATCTGAATAGTTGCACTTAACAATCTGTCGATCTACTCTGATGAATCCACTAATTGTTTTATCTCAAAGTAACATGTTTATACATCTTGCAGATTCAAAGCGAATCCCACATTTTGGACCACAATAACTGTCGGTACATTCATATTATAATGAGCAGTGCCATACAGCAACACACCACTGCTGGACATCAATACACAACAGAACTTTCTCTCTGAAGTTTAACAATCAGCCCATAGTTTATAACGCACTTCTTCAATGCATTTTACTGTACATGACTTATCATAACTAGTTGGCTTGCAAATGGTTACTCATGACAGTGTAGACATTCCAATTCATATTTGTGCCACAGTTCTCCAATCAGCTGTATATGTAAAACCTGTATTGACGAGTAATGCTACCATTATAGAACATTATACAGGTAGTGAGGGAGAGTACTGGAAAAAGTTTGGCATTTTATATAAAAGCAAGTAAAGGAAGGGGGAAATACATTTGAATAAAACAATGTTTTGCGATAAAAGTGGATGAAAGCCGAAAGAAATGGTGTTGGCATTAACTTAACACCGAGAGTGTAATACGACATTAATTATTTGAGAAGAAAAACTCTAGGAAATGTGATGATTTTTAGTTATAACCTTTACAATTAAATTAGGGACAATTTAAGTGGTACTTCCTGAGTTTCAGCCGGCTTAAGAGGTTAATTGTAAAATCCTTCAAGAAATACATAAAAACGCAGCTGCTGAAAAAAGAGTAATTTTGAAGGGGTTCAAATGCATTTGGAGTAACTACTAGCTGTTGGAAGTTCGGCAATGTATTCGGAAATTATGATCAATTGTAGTTTTTACAAAGCTGAATTTAAAGTGTCATAAATGTCTTCACTCAATGGGAAATAATAGCTTTGCACAGGCTTGAGAGCATTGGAAATTCATCGTAGCTTTGCCTCCAGTTCTTTAACCTCTCATCTGTTTTCAGCTTAATATGATATTGTTGATTTATCTTTGATATATTTGGAGCTGCGGGCATTTTCTCACTCCTATTCTCAAATGAATAGATGGCCGTTGAGGGTATGGACAGGTGTTTCATTATTCTATTTGGCTTGCCTGTGAATTATGGAAAGAACATGGCGGTCACTCCATCAAAAGGAATTATGTTTAGTTTCTCACAAAATCATTTGTCACGCAGTACAGGAGGTATTGGAGCAATGAGAGACTCTTAACTCCTGTTAAAATCAGCACCTTTGACTTCTTGCCACAGGAGCCGAGGGAACACAGCCACTTGGTCTCCTGCGTTCTTGTTGGCATTTTCAACGCAGATCCTCATAACTTGATGCTGAAAGTTGATTAATAGTACATTTAGCACAACTCACAGCCTTCTCGATAATAAATTAGGGTCATTAATCAATAAAGAGCAGAGCAATTCCAGGAGACAGGGGACATGCTGGTTCCTAATAGAAAAAGAGAGAAGTGACGCTCAGGCCTTTCCCACCATTGACCACCCTGGCTGAGGTGTTCATTGTGCACCTGCCTAAATCCAATTAAATGACATAATTAATGAACATCTTTCTCAACAATAATGGGGTTTGCCTCTCCACCAGCCTATTGATTTTTTTAGTGACAAACCAGTTAGGATAGCCTGTCACTGTCAACTTGAAGATTTACTGGCTTTTTATGTCTTATAAGTTAAACTAAAACTAATATTTGTGGTATTTTTTCTAATAAGATTAAATGTAAGGTTTTGAGATGATGAGTTAATGTTTCAGGAGATTCAGCAATTATATTTTACTTAGTGGAATAGCTAACAATACATACCGGTCCAATAATGGACCCAAAAGAGACTTCATACATTATCCCTTCACTAATTTAAAATACAATATGCATTCACACTCAATGACATCCAAACAAAAAGAAGTAAAACTACACAATCAATTAACGATAATAAGCTAAGTAGATATCATTGAACACTAGCAGGAAACAGTTATGTGCTTGAGTAGTGAACAAATGACTCTCAGGTTCGCCTGGCTACCTGAAAAAGCGCCTCCCCATCCAACGCTGTCACATCGCCTCAGCTTCATTCAGCTTGATTAATGATAAGCTGTGGGGCACAGCGAGAAGGTCTAGTCTCAATTATGAAAACTGCAGTAACTAGTCCATTGTGCTGATGCCTTTATTCCACTGACAACACTGAGAAATAGCAATATTTCTAATCAGAGTTGAATCATTTATCACTCATTTATTGACGTTCTTTGATTCCCTGCTTCATCCATCCAACCTTGACCTATCCTTTAAAGGAGTTGCGCGCTACACCCTTTTAATCCATTATAAGTCATTCCTGTGTTTCATTTATTTTCATAGGCACTGCTGTCTAATAAGAAATACACTAATCGGTTCTGACTATCCTCTTAATGGCTGTTTGCATCTCTAAAGCATATGCCAGTGTCATTTTTGTATTGTAAATATATTCGCCTGGAAAGAACAGAAGCAACTTTCCCTATTTCACCATTAAACTCACAACGCCTTGAGTTTATAGGGGAAGATAAGTGAGTTTAATATGCACTGGAGGGTAAAGGAAATATTCTATTACTGCATGTAGTATGGAAATTACCCCATAAAGAAACTAATATGGCAATTTGGGGGGCAATTTTTAATATGATTTTTATGATGCACAGTTCTACTTATGGTAATGAAGTTGTCATTGTACTTGTTCACTGCTGCTAACGCAGAGCCCATCTTTCAATTTGTGGGAATTAGACTAAACTGTTACGAATGAACTTCATTAATGCTGAAATGAGAAAAAACAAACATGTTATTGCATTTCTGGACCACTGGCTCTGGGATTGTGTGTTTTATATTGTTTTAATCTAATTTTGGAGTTTGAGAGAAAACACTCTCTTAGGTATAGGACCGCTCTAAAATACAAACAAACAGCAGGAGATCGTTATCTATTCTGAAATGGATACCACACCAAAGTCTCATTGAGAAGAAGGATGGTGCGGTTTACGATTGTTACTGAACTAACAGTTTATCTATTCTAATTCAAGTATATTTAGTGTCAAATGAGCATCAATTGGGTATAACAAGGTGTCCTGATCATAATGTCTTATGGGTCTGAATTTAATGTGGTAGTTTATTACCATTATAAAGGAAAGCAACGCTCAAGTAAACCTAAAATGTGAAATAAAAAACACATCAAAGGAACCATTCAGGACCAGTGATCGCTCTGGTAATCTCTGTATTTTATTCTTTTATTGACCAAATGATATCTGGTCTGCCATCAGTAATTGCTCCAATTCATACCACGTCAATGGATGTGAAAGCTTTTCCGAAGAATGGAGGAACATTTCCAGATGTTGGGTTGTATGTGTAAAAATAATAGGAGTTTACAAAACCAAGTTATCCACATTACCACTTCTTAACATCCTCACTGCTGTTTTGGGGAAGTATATGTAACTTACTGTAAATGGAGTCATTCAGAGGTAAATGCATACCAGTCAGTAATTACACCACATTTTGATTAGCATGTCAAGGCCATTATGTAATCACTCCACCGCCTCCGGCTACCTCTGGACCTGCTGGAGGAATCCATTTAGTAAAAATGCATACTTTTCCTGATTTTTTATAATATGTATTCATTTGGGATACTTGATAGTAGCCTCAAACAAACAGCCTAGAACACTCAGTTATCTAACTTCAGGTTGGCAAGTGGGGAAAAAAATCAATGTCCAGTGTCAATTCCAGGTGATGTAATTACCTGTTGAGTCTTCATTCATTTCAAAGTGAACACTGAGTTTGGCTCAATGAGTACAATCCCTTAATCTCATTCTTTTCGCTGATTAGGAAACCCACAACCGTTCAAATGTGACTGGACAGATGTTGGGAATCAGGTTTGATTCTTTTAATTGCTTTCTACTCTTCAGGCACATTTCTCTCTCTGCTTCTTTCATTCCATTTAACAAACGGATAATGTTGAGATGTCTGAAAGTCTGGTCTAGGATTCTGGCAGACAGTGATGCAGGTCAGTGTTTTCCTTGAAAATAACTGAAGGACATTTAAGTCAGGTTGACCGAGCAGCAATCAGGCACACAAAGACATCTGAAGCTATTAAGCTGTGAGTGTTTTTATTTTTACAGCAAAGGTACAGTGCAGGTCTGGCCAAAGAGAGAAAAGAAATGTTAAAGCCGCCCCCCAAAATAAATATCGTTACCTCACTTGGATATTTGACCTTCACCATGCAGAGTGACGTAGGTGCAGAGTTTGACTCTGGAAGGCTGTTTTCACATGTATTTGTGCAGACAATCATGTTTTTGTGATATCATAAATACATTAGTCAATTGTAGGAGTATAAGTCATTTTTAAGATTATTAATTAGTAATAGGCTACTTTGGCATCTTTTTGGTGTAAAACAATAGCATCTACCCCACAAAAAATGTCAAAGCACAGAGCAATGTTATATGTCTAAACATTCTGGATGTGGGCCTTTTCAAATAACAACTCTGCCCTTGGCTGTGTCGCCTTTAATAGAGTACTTCACAGATTTACCATCGGACTACGATATCATCCACTGCATTACAACATCACCACACTCATAATGGGCTGATTCTTTTTTTTTTTTTTAAGGATACAAATTGAAGCAGCATAACTAGAGGTATTGTGTTTTTTACTACATCGATCCTTGCGAAAACCTTGCACCTACATTACTCACAATGCAAGTCGACCGCAATCCTAAAGCAGAGATGAACAAATGACACGAGATGAACACCACTGACCAGAGACGGAACAAGAGTCCATATCACCAAGCAAAGGCGTCCCGATAGTGTTGCTGTACGAGTGAGTGCATCTTACTCCGGGTAACAATCTGTTTCCTCACTTCTTGCTTTTTTGGCTTCTCTGTCTTTATCTGACACTTGTGAAATAAGGGTATTCCAACTTGTCTGTGAATGCTGTGACATCTGCTATTACGCATTTCAGAGGTTGTCTTTGGCGATTTAGTTGCAGGTTTGGAAAATGAATTTAACATCACAGGATTAGAAAGCATGGGATTAATTATATCCATCACCAAAGCACTGAGTGACACTAAGCTGTCTTTCAAGCATCCAAATGATACTCTCAAATTTAATGAGTTCTTAAGCCCTGCCAACATATAATTAAAAACATTGACACAGAGAAATAAGAATGCAAAAATGTCTCCCAGGAATCTGCAGTGAACTTCAAGCCACGATGCTTAGCAAGTACTATTCATTAAACACATAAATGGTGGAAGTGCAGTGAGAAGCTATCCATTATTCACTGCTGTCTTGCAACTGTTTAGAGATGTCTTTATTTCTTTTCTCATCAGTAGAAATGCTTTTTATTTCACCCCCTGCCTCCTTTCTGTTTTCAGAGTCAACTGCTTTTGTTAATAGATCCCTGTGCTGTGCTTTAATCATTAAGTGGCAGTCTGTCACTGTATAAACTCAACAAGGCGTTATTTTGAAGGGCAGTAACTGACTGAAGTGCTAAATTCAGGATGTCTCCCCATTTTAATTTTTTCTTATGGTACAATCAGTTGCTGCTTTGGATTTTCAGTTTTCTTTCCTCAACTGAATTTCTCAACCTCACATAGGAAACTTATTATAAATATTCCCTTAAATGTGGTCCTCTGTTTTTTTCTGTTGGCCTTGAGCGTCGAAACAAGAATGTCAGTTCGCAAAACACATTGTAAGAATAACTGAATGTACTGAATTATTGTTTTTGTGCCGTTTCCGTCTCAAGCGATAACATTTCTTTATTCATTTAGGTCCTACGTGAGTTATGGCGAGATTCAATATTTCATTGCGAAGTCCTTACCATTAAACAAAATAAGTGTTTTTCAAATCAAGACGCTAGACAAAAATCAGACATTATTGTAAAAAAATAGATATAATTAAAAGTCATCCACGTTTTCTGATGCTTTGTTTACAGATGTAATGTTTGGAAATAGCAGTGATATATATAAATATTGTCTGTTATGACACACATTCCCATCAATAAGACAAACTCAGCTCACATTGACATGTTCAAGAGAAGATTATGGGTGATCCGACCTGCAGCCAGTAAAATCACGTACACGTGCAAGTTATTGAGCACATTTCACCGACCGTTATCGCTGACATACTAATCCTAGTCTTCCTCGATACATCCTTATTATTTTCTGAAAACTGGATCTGTTTCTTGGTACAGGACTCCAGCTCCTTGGTTGTAATAGTGGCATGCGAGCAGCCTTCTGCTCCCAGCAGGTGAGGGCGATGATGACGGGGTCTGGTGGCAGGCCAAAGCCCGGCTGGCACGTGTTGTGCCTTGGTCCAGTCCCTTCTTGCCATCCCGAGCATATGGGTGGAGACATTGTTATCCACTGGCTCCTTACCAACAACCTATCACCCTTCCAAACTGAGAAAGACCAGACTGGACCGGGAACTAAATCCATCTACTAATATGTTGTTTGAGTGGTGCATAGATGGACACATACGATATGGTGCTTGTTTGTTTCACGTCTTTATGGATGAATAAAATAAAAAAAAGTGACTTCTTTGGCTTTGGTTGATGTTTTTTGGTGTATTTGTGTTGCGCTGAAACGTCAGCACGTTGTCTGACTTGTGAAGTCGCCCTCGGATATGATTAATTAGAGTCCTTGAACTTGGACGATGATCATGCAAACAGATCTTTCCGTTCTCTCGCTGCCATGTTTTCTCACTTATGCGTGCAGTGAGGAAGCAACGATACACAGAGCTGGCTTGGTGTCTTCGCAACTGTCGACCTGCATATCCGTATGACGCAGACTGCAAAAACAGCATATGGTGTAGGCATTCGCACAGTATTTTCCATTCAAGGTTAGTAGAGATGCTTTGGAGCCGCAGCTTTGCTGCAGTGCTCGCTTGTGCAAAGCCTTTTCACCTTTGTGCTGTAGCTGATTAAACCTGGATAATAATAGAGGCAAGAAGTGGAAAAACCAACCCCCACCACAGAAGTCCTTGCTGGACTTGCGGTCTCGCTTCCACTTTCAGGAGCTGTCGCTTCGAATCGGCAGAAGTCAGCCAGGCTGAAGATTTCCCACTGACTGGAGAGGAGTCGTTGGCCAGGCTTTCCTTGTCACTGGGAGTTAAGGCAGTCACCGATCCTAATGCTTACACTGTTGTTGCAGAATTCCAATTTTTAATCACTGCGTGACTTGTCAGACTTAATGAGGGCAGTCGGGTAAGAATGATCAACATATCAATAATGAGCACATCAGAGGCTGATGATGACTTCCTGTTTGAAATACATATCCAGGATGCTGTGTATAACATATAAGTTTACTGAGAGCGTTGTCAAAAACGTTGCACAGTGTTTCCTTCAGGTTGATTGGTTGCCAAGGTGACTGTTAACATTGTGTCCATCTTATGCAATCATAGCTCCGGTGCAAGCTCTAGTGGGCTCACCTTTTCCACAAATCAGGCAGATATGTTTAAGACAGAGTGAAGAAAAAGAAAACAGCATCTGAAGCTTTGATTTGTCAAATGTGAGCTGAATTGTTACATAATCTGTAAGCGTAAATGAGATGGAGGCAGTGTTCATAAGTGTGGACTTCCGCAAGACAATGCAAAGTGTATCCTCTGTGTGCGTGTGTGTTTGTGTGCAGGCACCTCTGTGTGTATATGTAAAGAAATCCAAGCCGGAGCCGAGTGTGGCTGGCGTGTGTTCTGTCAGATGTCTCTCCCCTCTTTTATCCTTTGTGTGTGAGAGGGTCAAGAGGCAGGCAGACTCCTCCAGTACTGTGAGCACTGGAGGAAAAAAGACTCTCCAGCTCTCCACCTTAAGTCCTGCGTCTGGAACACAGAACCCAGCTTTGAAAGGCCGCCAGCTGGAACGCCAACGTCACGAAGGAAGCTATCAGTTTTTAGGCCGACAAGAAACCAACTGACAATTTTCCGGGTTTTTTGGCACATTATTAAGACATTTATAAACATTTAGGTTTGTAACATGCAAACCCTTTGAATGTATGATGACTTTATAATACAAATTGTGCAAGGTTGGAAAGTAATCTAAAAGGATTATGTTTCATAATCTGTTGATAACGGAATAACTGACATTTTTGGCATTTTTGCTTGCGTTTTACCTGTAACTTTTCTACTGGTAAAATAATTAATTCATCTAATAAACTAATTGTTGCAGCTCCTGTTCAGTGTTGCTTATGACGCTTTTTGAAATATTAAGTAAAAGCTTTCCACAGTGTGTAAAGATATCTATTGAGAGAGTGAGTTCTGTACCGTATGGACTACTGTCGATATATTCTGTTCATGTTAAATGTTTATTTGCTTTCTAAGCATTGGCTGTATGAGCCAAAAGTCCTCAGAGCTGAAAAAAGCAAATACTAGCAATTTTAGGTGACACAGTCGGGGTTAAAGGTTGACTAGGGGTGCCATTGTGTTGCTTTCTCTTTTATTAATAAACAACATTCATTAAAGGAGGACTGGGGAGCACCGCAACTGAATATTACCACATCTCTCCCTTCCTTTGTGTGATGGGAAGAACCCTGGTGATTCCTCACATGGCTCCAAAGGCTACGGGGGGAATTTCTCTCAGAAGCTGCCCCTTCAGCTCAATTCCTCCCTACATTTCCGAAAGCTTTTCATTCGTATCCCCTGGAAACCGCTCCACATTCTTTAAACTCTCCTTTGAGAAAAAAAAGAAGAAGAAGAAGAAGAAGAAGTAGAAGAGAGGAAAAGGACCCTTATATGTTTTGTTATGCCCTTTGATCACACGTTTATCTTTAAAACAGATGTCTGACCACCGTCCTGTGTTTATATCAACACATGCTTATTTGAAAGAGAGGTCCAGTAATTGGGTTTAGCATCACTTGAAATCCATGAATCTCAAATCATAGCAATAAAAGGCTCATCCACTCTCACCGACGCTGTTTAGAGTAAGCTTAACTACCTCCCATCCCCCATAATATCCAAGTCTACAGCCAAGTGCTTTACTGGCTATTTCTCAGACTGTTTTCATTCTTTACAAAGGATAATCTATTAATATAATTACTGTTGAATAACCGGCAGAATTATCCATATGCGAAGTAGCCTACACCATATGCAGTGGGCTGCACCCACTGAAAGGTGTGAAGAGCTTTATTTAGCAGTGAATGTGAGATGTGGCATGTAATTGTATCTTAATAATGCAGCAAAGCAAAGTGCAATGTGAGGATTTTAGATGAGGAGCCACGTTTAATCTTTCAATCCATCCGTTTATCTGAAGAGTCAAGAACGCTCTGCGAGGTGGCTGCAGCACATCAAAAGGCTGTCAGATGTCCCTCAGAGGCTTTCAAGTGAACCGACATGCTTTTATGTGTTTTAAAGTGGTCATTTATGTTTTCATAAATTGCATTAGCTGGGGTCACTGGTGGACTCTTTACTGGTGTGATTGTGTCCCTGCCTGGTACAAACAATGTTTTGATGCACTTGAACAATTCTCTGTTCAATTTTATTACATTTTATTTCGCCGTCAGTTGTCGAAAAAACCCATCACAGGGTCACCTTGGAAACTGTCTTTTTTTTCTTCTCCTAAACTCCTGGAATCTGACACTGGAGTCGGTAACAACAGGTTAGCGACCTCTCATTAGTCGATGAGCCGGATGCATTTACGAGGTCATTTCTGCAGGACAGGAGGTTATGATGATGAATGGTAGCAAACCTCTGCCTAGACACTCTTTCCCCATGCCGCCGTGTGGTTGCCATGGTGGACGTGAGGGCAATTTAAGCGACACCATATCCACCAGGGGGGCGCCCTCTTGGGTAAGTGGCTTTGCGATAGAAAGCCGACGCCTGCCACTGGCATCAAGGTTGTTGTCACAGGCAGCTCTTTAAGCACTGAGTCGCCATGTTAAGAGATGAAAGTTGCAGTGAAAGAGTGACGGCAGGGACACGAATTACAGGGGGATAGGCGCGTGGAAATTAGTTCTCAGAATGTTGCTTACACAAGAACATGCAGGAATATTACCTCATCAGTCAAATCCTCCCAAGCTGACACCTCTTGTGAGACACCCGATGATACCCCACTGGACCCCTGTGCCCCCCACCCGTGGCTCAGCCCTGAGGGTGCCCCCAAGAGAGAATCTGTGGTTTGGAGGTTCTTCTTGACAGACATTCACAAAATTACTCAAATGGTTTTGCATACAGTGCAGTATCTATCTACCAGGGGCACTTTACCCTCAATTAAGAGTTTCCCGGTGAAGCTGCATATTTTGCATTTTGTAACGATGTGTGTGTTAAACTGAAGGTGATTTTAATAGGATTATCTGCGGTTGGGAACCAGAGATTAGGAGCTTTATATTGCGGAGTTTGAGCATTTGGAACAGGGGAGTGTTTTAATCTGAACTGGATTAAAAAAGACAGACTGAGAAGTTGAAAGACACCAAAAAGAAATGACCCTCTTCGTTTTAGAAGTTGTGAGCTAGCACATTACATGTTAATGTCTAGTGGGGCTCAAAGTGTGTGCGCAGCATTGGGTAGTCATGTTTTATTTTTTTTCCTCTTTCTCAAAGTGGATGCAAGCTGAAGCTTTAACTTTAAAACGTCAATCAGCAGTCAATCTCTTTGTTTTCTTGCTGTTGGTTGTTGTAGCTCGTATATTGTACACATTGTGTCACTCTCATCCATCAAAAAGGTTATTTTAGTCCATACGGTAATTCAGCTTTGCTATGTAATATATATATATGTATATATATATATATACATATATATATGGTTATATGTATATATGTAATTATATAGACGCACACATCCACACACAAACAGACACACACACACATAACCCATACATATGCTTGCAAATTGTATGCTAATGACTGACCAGAAAACATAAAAGGAAAGCACCAGGATGTGGTCTACCTGCAGCTGTTAAATATATAATCCATCTGTAATCAAATTTGACAGTTAATCAAGTGAGGCATTTGTGATGCAGACGTTTGGACAGACATAACTAACTCTATCAGCGTCTGCATAATAAATGTGTGATTTTAATAATGTTTCTATTAAGCATCCGCGCTCACTTTACAAATGATCGGAGGTGTCTACTGTTTATTTGTTTTTCAGTGAGCTATAGGTTGTTGCTTGGAACAATAATTATGATGGGAATGTGATGTGATATGGAGGGGGTCAGCATAGAATGAGTTTAGGAAAAAAAAATGGAATTACTTATAGATTGGATGAATTAATTTCTAATGATATTCACTGGTTTTGCATGACAGCTGCCAAGACCCACTCAAGAATGGCGGAGAAGTAAATAAAGGAGTCTTTTTGATGGCAGACAAAGGGGACTATCATTTACAGAAAGTGGGTTTCACCACATCAAGAGGGGAGAGGGTGCAAGTGACACATCAACAAAACACGGTGGGCTTCCTGCATGGGCTCCTGACATCCACAAAGCCTCAGACATGTGTTCCATCTCTTCAGGCTGAAAGAGCCGAGACCCTGTCTCCAAAGTGCCAATTGTTCCTCCCACGTCTGCATATGAGTGTGTATGACTGAATACAAATATGTTCTGTTTGTGTGTGTGTGTGTGTGTGTGTTTGGATGTGCATGGACATGTGTGTTGATGTGTGTAAACATGTGCTGTGCATGTGTATCGTACAGTAGGTGGGTTAAGAGTGTGATTTTATCCTAGCAAGTGCACACTCACGCTCAGAGAAAATAGGGCTCTATAATAAAAGAGCTAAAAAGGTGTAAAAGGTTACTCAGGTTAATTGCATAGACTACACATTGTGTAATGCCAAAGTCCTTTGAACAAAAGCATAAATTAAAAGCAGTTGCCAGCTGTTATCACTCATATTTTAATCAAGTTGCTTGGATTGTTGTACCTGTCATTGATGTAGCAGAAGGTGCAGAATTTCTAATTGTATTTCATAAGAGAATGAATGTAAAGATAAGTAACTGTTAGTGATACACATATTGCAGTGTATCAGTGCAATATAACATATATGTATCCATCTATTTTTGTTATTTCATCTTTTTCTGTGGTAGAATATAGAAAGTACTTTACGAGAACCGATGCTGATTTTCTATTTCATAATGAGCCTTTCTGTTTTTTCTTTTGAGGGGCATAATTATGTGGTGACACTTATCTCTCCAGAGAGTCATTGTTTGAAAAGATTCAAACTGTCATTGAAACTGTTGTTCATACGCCTTCTTGTGGCTGCCAGGAACATGTTTTACATATGTACGTTTATGCAAAGCTCAGATTTGTTGAATGTCAATGTTTTTGCATTTGTTCAATGCAATTTTTTTAAACGTTGGGCGGTATGAACGTGAGGTGGTGTAACAACAAGTATGAAAAGTGAGAAAGTCTGATCAGATCAGGTGGGAAAGGTGGTTGATATGATATGTCAAACAAACCTGGCCTTTCATCCAGGAGAGTGTTCTTTGTCCCATGTGAAAAAAAAAGAATAAAGTAAATGTACTCTTTATGAAACATTATTGTGCCATTAATATTACATTATTATTTCAACCAAAAACACAAGTTTGTTTTCAAACCGTCACCAAAAAGTTTTGTTGCCTAAACCTAACCAATCGTTGCTCTAACTAAGCATGATACAAAGCTGATATGAAACGTACAAAATGTGTTTTTGGGTTCAGAAACGTGGACATTCAATGCATCCTGTGGGCTGCAGAAATGTGCTATGCCAACATTTTATTGGTGACTGACTGCTGCAGCATAGAGTAAAATCTGTTCATTTACCTGGACATTGTTAGATAAATGCACAAAGCAGAAAACAGAACACAAAGACTCAACTGTGTTCTTAGTCTTACATCTCGTCTCTTGTGAATCATTGACAAGCCAATCTGTTCCAGCACCTCTATAGTTGACATTACATCGTACTTGTGTTTGTTCTCAGGATTAAATCCTCAGCACATACACACACTACTTCCAGACATGGATCACAAACGATTACACCCTCCTTCTTCCGGATGGATGTTCCTGGATCTGCCTGAATAGGAGGAGTGCCACAAAACGTTGACCTATTTAATTACATGTACACACAATTGTCCCCTCCTCTCAAGGCCTAACATCTAATCATGATACTGGATGTGCATCTGCATTTCCGCCGCGTCTCCCTTGCTTTCCAGGAGGGTCAGGGGCTTCACCGGTTAGCCGCTTTGACGAGGTACCCTATATTGTCTCTTGCCTGGGAGAAAGAACCCTTCGCCTCGTCTCAGTGTCAAACTTTAACCTTTCTCAACTTTAATTACACTAAGTAAGTTTGCAGTGTGCCGCGGTGCTGTCCGGCCGACTCAGCTCCATTCCGGCGCTGATGGGAAGCCTGCATGGGTGCCACAGCCCCCGCTGCCCCTGACACAGTGACGCTACACAGCACTGACGCTGATGCTGACGCTGACTCTGGCCGGCTTCCTGACCATGCAGACACAGACACGTAAACACACACACAAACACACACACTGCTGAAAGTCTGTCAGGGGCTGCATTCAGAGGTTTACTGCTACTATGTTTATGTGCACATCAACAATCACGGGATACCACTCAGTTCAAACTGTATTGGAAAGGTTAAGCCCTTAGAAAGGAAGCACTGGTTCATAAAGTCAGGCTTTAACCGTCCCGAAACAGATGAAGACGGCGCTCCTTCATCACAGTGAAGATGACCTTTTTATAGAGAAGATCCGTTTTGTTTGCTCATTACTCATTCCTCTGCAGGGGTGAAATGGCTGTTTTTTTTACCTGTTATGTAGTCAAAACTTCCACTTTTGTAATAATGCAGATTTTTTATTTATGGAAGGGCCTTTGGGCACAATAAAAAAATTCACTTTTCTCCTTTCTTGCACGATAGTCCAGGGATATGATCTGCATCTGCATGTGAAACTGCCCATTCATCACTGGACTGCTGTTGAAAAACTATTCTCGGCGAGCAATCCATAATCCTATAAATTGAGAGAATTGACCTAAAAGTAACAAACCACATTCAGCGGTGGTTGTAAGAGAGCAATATAACACAAAGCAGCAAAGCGAAGTCAAATATGATGCAATATCTGTAAATCCAACATATTCTTCTGACACTTGGCCCTTTTTTTAACACACACGTTGAGTGCTTGATTGAGACGGTTCGATCAATTCAAACGATTCACAGGTAGTCAATTGCGCCACTCACATATGCACCCTTCTGGTAATATAGGCGCCTTTTAGAGTCATCTAATTCTGATGATGAATTGGACTTCCATAGAAAAGCCAAAAAGGAGTTACTGTGGTAACCGCATGGCCTGTCAATCACTTGCAATCAGCCTTTTTTCTCTGTTCATTGCTTGATGCGTCAAGATTAGGACCTTCTCCGTGGGGGGCTTCAAAACACTCAGAGGAAATGAAGAATTGCGTGGAAGTACTATGGCTGATGTTTGGAAACTTCGCAGAATGTGACCTTTTGGCTTTGACTTGCGAGCAGCTGAGAGGAACAGAAAACTTGATTTTCTTGTACCTTACTCCAATTTAAGACACACACAAAAAACGTTCTACTCGCAGCTGTAATGAAATACATTGTGGAAATTACGACCGCACGCTGACCTCTTGTTCTAAACCTCGACAGTGTCTGTGCTCTTCATCTGCGTCAGCTCCAGAGACAGCATGTGTTTCTGACCACAGAGGCTTATAATGAAATGCCCACATTAAGAATAGAAGGCCATTTAAATGCTAATGCTTTCCATGTATAAGTGTGAGCTGAGGCTCGGCAATGTACTGGATAATACCATGCCTGTATTTACAGATACTGACACAATCTTTAATGCAAAATATTGGAAGCTGTTTTTGATCAAAAAACTAAACAAATAACATTTCAGTTTATGTTTGTGTTGGATACATTACTAAAGCTTTGTCTCCTGGTCTTTTGTTGGTTTTTACTGGAATAACTGTGGTCTTAAGCGAACACATGCTCTTTTAATTATGTTACATTTTACCATAGCCCACTGGCAGCAGTTAAACATTTAGGGGAAGTGAAACTAATTCGTTAGGCAGGACTATGAACTGTGGCATTACATCCTTGAAGAAAAGGGGAAAAGCCATATAACAGAGGCACCCAGACTCTAAAGATCTTAATTCCCCATTAGTCCCTTATTCTCTCCAGTGACAAAGACGGGGCCCTTTCAGTCTTGTGTTCCCTTGCATACCAAAGTCATTCAACAGAGGAGACCTTTACCAAGAGCAATGCTCTATTCAAGCCATGTTAATTACAATTTTAAACCATTATTTGTTTCAACACCTGGTTAACCTATTCAGACCTGTTTAAATCCTCTTTATTATCCCAGGTGTGATGGGAAGGCACTAAGGAGTGAAAGGGTCCTGTGTGTACCGGGAACATAATCAAGCCAATACTACATAGTGCTGAATAGCTTTTTGGGATGAGATCAGATGTTACACACTCCAGTCCTCAAGTAAAATGGTGCGAGGTGGATTATGTCTGAAAAGAGGATTTTGTCAAGGATGTGTCCTCAACTTTTCTTTTTTGCCAGTAAAGCATCATGAATAGCACACTGCTTCTTCAGCAGCTGTATTAGGACTAGAAGACTCAATTGCGGGATTAAAAGCAATTGGCTTTGTTGTGCATTTCTGTGCATATATTTGTGTTGCAGTTAGAGGCTTTGAGACCAAGAGGCCATGCTGCGTCACCAGCATGTATGGTGTTTCTATTAGAGGACGTGGTCATAGAAAAGTCTCCTCACCTTCTAAGCTCCTTCTCTCTCTCCATCCCTCACCTACTTTGAAGTTGTACTCAGTAGTTAGACCATAGTCCTCCATCCATTATGATGTCATTAACGAGGCTTTACACAGGAACTTGACCCCTGTGGAGCCTTTGTTACCATGGCCCCTCACGGCTTACCTGTCTTTGGTACTTGTTTGAGGATGATCCCAATTCAATAGGAAATATCAACAGAGTGGCATAATAGGACAACATGATGGAAAATGGGGAAAACACGTGAAAAAGAGAATATTACACCATCACGAGAGCTTTATTTCTGACTTTACAATGCCTTTTCTAATTTCCTGGCCGAGCACCTACATCCACAATGGCTAGAGGATGTATGCATCTCCCTCTGTGTGGTTCAAATATAGTGCAGACTTCAACGTAGTGAAGGATAGCCACACAGAGTTCTGATTAACGAATTAACACCCTCTAATAGCCCTTCACCATCCTCCCTTAAATGGATTAAGGCTTCTCTCTAACACTTTCTTTTGCACAAAATTTAATTAAGATTTAGATTTGGTTTGAACATGCCAGGACAGATTCGTACTGCATCCATGATGTACTTCAATTAAGGAGCAAAGCAACTTAAGCTGCTTCACCAATAATTAGACTATCTCCGTATTTTAAATGCTATCTAATTATGCTTTATCCCTGTGTAATTCAATTTGCTTGTAGGTTACAGTGTCGATAGAGTGACCATATATTTACATTTTAAAGGTCATGTCCAATGTTCGGGTTTGTATTGCCATCCCTTTAAATACATAGTTTTTAAATAGCTTTGTATTGCAACCACGCATTAGAGCAGCAACAGCAAATATTTAATTAGGCGCCACTTTAATCCTCTGCCATCCCTGACAACATACTCTCAGTTAGCATCCAATCAACAACTCCTCAAGAAAATATGTAGAATAAATAAAGCTACATGAGTTGTGTATATATACATGATGGGTTCCGAAACAGTATTTTTCTTGTCTGTGTTGACAGTTGGCCTCCCGAGGTGTTTGCCCATGTATTTGTTTAGTGTTTTAAAACAACAGAGAATGTCCTGCCCAGTGTTAATTTACTCAAAGCAGCAGGGGTCACAGGCCTGGTCACTGACCATTACACAGTAGGACAGGGGTGTCCAGCTGACTGTCCTTTTAATCGACAACAGCAGGCCTAAGGAATTTAACAGCATGGGATTCACCATTTTTTCCCGAACAAATAACATTTATGGAAGATTTACGAGTTACTGGAATTATCTGGGCTTTCCTCCCTTTCAGCTCATTCAATTAGCGGCTGTGAATGTCCTGGTTAAAGGGGGTGACAAGACAATTGAAGGTGTCATCTAATTATTTTAGCCCAGCACTATGCAAAACCACTCCCGTGCTGGAATCCCCGGCCTTGGCTTGGAGATATGAAGTAAATGGTTTAAAGCAGCAGGGGTGATGCAATATGTAGATCTCCTGGAGACATTCCTCAACCTCTAGCATCTTTAAAGTGAATCAAGGAGCTGCAGGACTGCAATTTGATTAGATAGCAAATATATGGAAAATCAAATCACCTACTTTATATGCACTTTTATCTGTAGACTATCTTCTAAGGTCAGATACTGTACACAGGATTCACTCGGTGTGCTCCCACATCCACTGCTCTTGAGAACAGGCCAAAGTACACAAGGCCGTGTGAACGGAATAAGTGATTCCTGTCTCAACTCCATCATCCCATATGGAAGTTTCAAAGGCTTTCCTCTACCCCAAGCCAGCCAAGGAAAACCAGGATTGAGAAGTCATGTGAACAGTGCGGTGAGGTAGCAGGAGGGCCACAAGCTGAAGTCTGTCCTGCAGCCAGGTTTTCCCTTGTTTGTAAATTAGCTGTGAGTAATGAATTCTGGGAAGCTGCCCTGCTGCAGGGTTGCTCCCTCACTGCCGGACCCTCCCATGCTCCCCCGTCGTCATTGCCTTCCCAAATCTGTCCTGATGTTCCTAGTCTGTCAGGAGCCGCCCCGGGGGGCAGTGCGATAGGCCGCTCGGCCTGCCCCCTACCCCTCTCTGGGCCCAAGCCAGCTGAACCGTGTAAGTCCCTGCCATGAAAACATGGTGACCCCAAACGGAATTGACAGATCACAGACCGTGGATGCTAGGCCACCAGTCCAGTGACATCAGTTTCGACCGGTGGTAAGAAAACTGCGAGCATGAAGTGGTCTCATTGACATATTTGGGGTCTGCGCTGATAATCTGAGTTACATAATGCCAACAGCAAGAAGAAAAACATGAAGAAAACCCTCATGACGGCTTTACTTATGTTTAAACAACTGTTTAGCTGTAGAAAATGCTTATAAATTCCGTTTGCACGAGATTTGCACAACTAACTTGGTGCATTTCCCAGTTTGCTCTGCAGTGCTACACTTATCCTTGTTTCTGTACAAAGCCTTGGCTATGACTACCACATGGGTCCCCAAGCGCACATTAGAGAGCCTGGGGGGTCTCTAAGTGTCACCCATGAAATCAGGATGTTAGGGTATGAAAAACGGGGGAGGGACCGCTAGTAATTCTCATTATTGTTAAATGTTCATCGTCCCTGGTGTTGACTTTGCCTTCGTCTGGCTCCGCTGCCAAGAAACAACATGACTACTGCACCCAACGTTTTTAAAGCGACAGATATGGGGAAAATCTTCTTAAGTCTGAGTATGACCAGAAATTAATTGCAACAAGATCTGACCATTGAGGTTTGGACATTTTCCTCACCAGTGCCTGCCTTATAATTGCCAAAAACATATCTTGAATCAGATTGTGAAACATGCGTAATCATATGGTGATAAATGCAAAATGTTCTGATTCTAATTCCAAAGGTCAATAGCAATTTGTCAGCAATTAATGTAAAGAAGGAACTGCAGGGTATCCACATCATTTACACTGTTGCCCTGTACAATCCATTCTCCAGCTTTGACTGGCAGAGAGAAAATAACTTCTCAATGGCAGATTCTGATGTCCATAATGGCTTAATGTCTGCATTTGACAGAGATATTGGGGTAAGAAGAGTGACTCTTTGCGCATTGGCGTGGCCCAGAGGCTTTTGCTGTCACAGCTGATGACAGTAACTTTCTCCATGCAGATTAAATTGGTGTTTACAGATTTGCCCTGGGTGTACATTTTTCCCCCTGCTGGGCTCCACTGGCTGATGATGAGTCTCAGATGAGACCAACCGTTCTCGACACTGATGCTTATGCTTCCATCACATTGAGCCGGTAGTGGCTTACCAGGCATCCGGCACTATCCTGCCACACAGTGCTTTCCACTTTGCCACAGCACAGCATTACCATCTATTTACAGATGCAGAAAATGTGTGTGCTGCTTCTGCCACTCCTGTCATGCTGTACTTGCTGCACGGTGGAGCTGCTCGGCGTTGGAAGATGAAATGCTGTTGAGAAAATTAAACATTGTTAGTCATGATGTTGATAGTAGACTCCAAGCAAAGATCCCGCAGTGTTACAATAGATATCAATGACTTCCTAGTGTTGTTGTATTGCTGGGGTTGTTACAGCTGGTCAGTAAGAATGTGCTCAAAGTTTAAAGACACAGTGGGTTGTTTTCACAGATGCCTTTTTTTTTCTTCTTGAGACCCTACTTCAAAAAGAAATGGAACTTGGCTCATTGCAGCGCAGAGTTTGGCTTTATGTATGCGAATCACTTAAAAACGGAACAAAGAGACACATGTTTTCACACAACACTACAGTATTTGGTTTGACATTTCTTTTCAAATGGACAAAGTAAACAGTTGTGTGGCCATGTGGCCCTCCACTGTACAGAACAGTAAGAGTGATATGCCTTTACAGCTATTGTCCCAATGGTGCAATGCAACAATATTAAGTAGTTTGTCACGTGTAATTTACATTGATTAAACTTTAAGTGTACAACTGTGGGGTAGAGTATGCTTATTGCCTGACGTGTTGGATGCAAAGTATCTACTCTGAAGAGCACTTAGTTAGTGCAAATTAACTACACGGAAAAATCTATGAGCAGTAGAGTTTTTGACAAACATAGGCATTGCAAGCAGAGGTTAATATATTGTACAATACATACTATAAATATAAATGAAATTACTCAACTGGGTATGAGTGAATAACAGCGGTCAGTTTCCAGTAAAGTTATCAACCCAGTCATTATTTAGATATAATCCACACTTAATAAAACTTTCAAGACACTTTTGCGTCTAAAGATGAATATCCAGAGCAGCATCTATTCATTTCAGGTTGTAAACAGTAGTCTCTGACACTGAGGTTGTTATCGAGTTGTGGCCCCCGGCGTAGGATTGATCCACTTCAGTCCAGCAGCAGGGGGGCGGGGAGCTCTGGAGGGGCTCAGCGGGGCTCCCAATCAATAAGGTTAATAGATGTGGGGGCCACGCAGTCAGAGGTGTGCAGCCTGGCATTTTCGGTGCCAATGAGGAGAATTCCTGATGACGAGGTGTCTCTTTTGGAGGCTGCATTAATGTCAGTCTGATTACCTGTGGCCAGGATGTCAGATACAGTGGGTTAGTGGAGCCTTGTTGCCGGGCCATTAACTGGAATTAGCTTTACAAGGGACCCTTCAGATTGGAGACTTTAACTTGCCACCTCATCATCCGCTGTCCATTGAGAACAAATTGCCAACCCCCTCCTTCCTTTCCTCCAGACTCTATTCTTTCACTCTGATTTCTATAATGCCAACAGTTTCATAATCACTAGATGAGTAATTTCCTCTCATTTGGGATTTGGAGAGAGAGTTTTTTTTGTGGCTTTTTATTTCTCCAGTTCTCCTTTTTAAGGCATTTCAAACATTACATTTAAAAAGATAAGAGGGTTGGACAAGAGGGAATGATGGCTTAGAGGAAAATGAAACGTTGAATAGGGTAAAGACAAAAAGGGAGTGTGTTTAAAATCTTGTTTAACTGGCTAAATGAAAATGAAAGCTTTCCATTGTAGGATTTGCTCTCTTACACATTTGCTTCTGGACTTTGCCATATTACAGCCTCTACTTCAGGAACTCAACTAAATCTCCCGTTATTTATTTCATGGACAATAAGCTAACAGTTCTCAGTCAGTCTTTTGTAAATGTTCCTCACACAGAAAGTTTGTGCTTAGCTTTCCCACACTGTGATATCCACTAGACTATTACGATTTCTGAATAGGGCCCTTCAGTTTCTCTCAGACTTACAGCAGAGTTTGAATGGTGAAATGCAAATGAGATGCTTGCTGATCTATTCTCTCAGTACCTGGCTAATGTCTATACAGAAAGCCAAGTGTCTAAGTGTGTTTCTGTGAGGATGAGGATACACGGAGAGGTGGAGGCTGGCCAGTGCCACACCTGCAATTAGCCATGCACCTGCATCAGCTGAATTAAAGTGTGCCGGCAGAAGTCATGCTGGCTTTGCTACCCTCAGCCCCACTAAACAAAACACTGAAGTCATTTGCAATAAAAGAATCAGTTGTCTCTTTTCCCCCACTTTCAAAAGGTCCCTTTGCATAGGAAATCAGTTGTCTCTCCCTTCATGGACACCATGCCGTGTGGGCTCCCATGGAAATGAGTTTTGGCATTGTTGTGCCAAGGCACTCCCCCTCTCATAAATTGAGGAGGATTAAGGGAGAAGAATGTAATAAAGGATAGTCATTTCATCATGACAGCCATTTTTAGAGGGGGTTGGGGCATTGGAGATTTAAAGGATAATCATCCCCGGGTTTATTTCCACAACATGCATTACAATATGCTTCTTTGAACTTTGCTGCCACTTAGGTTACTAGATTTGCAAAAGGAAAAAATTAAAAAATCAAGCATTATAATCAAATGTTTAGTGTTTGGGACTCGAGTGACATATTAGAGAAATCTGAGTGAGATATTAAACCGTTATGGCTCTTGGAGATTATTATGCATTAATCTAAGTACTTTGAAGTGTGCCTTAGTGCGTGTGTTTCTCCAGTAAAATCATAAGCACACATTTTGGCTCGTAAAATAAGGCCCTTGCTGTATAGTATTTAAGAAAGAGGCCCCGTGTTTGATTTTTGCTGCCGTTCCTCTCCTTGACGTTTGTACCAAAGAAATATCAGGTTCAAATAAACAGGAACTTAAAGTGGCTAAAACATTTTGTTTAGTCTGATCATGCTGCCAAATAATTCTCCACGTATGGTATTAGTTGTTATTGATCATGAAGCCAGCTTGCAACCTGCCCCTCCTGGCTGTTTGTTTAGTCTCCGCGCGTGATTGGAAACACTTCAGAAATGGTGACCAGCAGCAGGTGAGGGGTGTCTGGGCTTTGAAGTCTGTGCTCCTTATTGATCCTGTGCATATTCTAAAAATCAAAGAAGGCATCAAAGGCATAGCTAAACTCTTAAAGACTCTGCACGCACCAAAAAGGTCACCAATGACAGCGTGAACAAGCAAAGCAGGTGGTGGCTGCTGGTCGGAGCAATCACCCCTCCAACCCCCGTCACGCCCCAGACAGACTGCTGAAGGCTTCTATTTTCATGTTGGACAGCAGTATGGCTTCCACTTTGACTGGCACTTGTCTCTCATTAGAGAAAGGAGAAGCAGCTTGGGGAAATCTTCAGTCCAAATTAATTAGTCTGCTAAGCCAACACACTGTAGTATAGATGCTCGACTGCAGAGGATAGATTATTGGAATATAACATTTGGCGCAATTAGTAAATGCAGATACTTTTTGCTACAGGATTTTTTTCTCACCATACTAACACTATTTTATGAAGATGTTAACCTTTATCGTGTCATATTTTGGGAGTCAGTGTGCAACCCGTTATGAGAGGCCTGACCATGTTGCATGCTGGGCCGACATCAGCCAGTGTTTCATTGCAGATATCAGTATTAGTGTATTTTGGCTGATGAATATCAAATTAACGGCTGTACAGAAGTGCCAAAGATACTGTATGTTTGAGCAAACTTAGAGTGTTTCCAAGAAGACAGACCTCTTCACAGTTACCCCTAATTAATCATGAATTTTCCCTATTCCAAAGTAGAAATTAAAGGATAATGTCATGTTTCTAGACGCAAACACGCTTCCTACTCAAAACAGAAATAAACAAAGTATTTTGTATTTAGTTCAAAATGGTGTCACAAAGTACAGCTAGACTCAGCGTTATAGTGACCAATCGTTGTGACAGCAGACAGTACACAGAGCCATCACCTCAACAGTCAATGACTCCGCTATTGGCAGAATTTATGACCCTAAAGCAACTAGGTGGTGCTGCAATTGGAACATCTTTCTGAAACTCCACGATAAATCCACACTCCTTCGACCGCCAGCTCCCCCTCTGATGTATGCCTGTCCTCCGCTCTCCTTGGGTGCACATGGGAGTTATTTGAGCTTTTCTGGGACCAGCGGGAAGCAGCGCTGCCACACCAGCTCACTGTTGGATTACCCCTCATTGCGTGAGTCTTTGGCCTCTTTCCTCTCGTGACGACACAGGGTCGAGTTCACAAGGGGCTGATTTAACTCATTCACCGCAGTCCACTGCCACTAGCCACATGCCTGCCAGCTCAGTAATTCTGACACGACACTAAGTGTTTCTGAAATGAGGAGACAAAATGCCTCTTTGACTCGATTCACCAAGATTGAATTTTGTAGGGGGGTGATGGGTTGATCTACGCCTAACGCTCTCCTGGGAGTTAAAAAAAATGTAGCTCGGAGCACTTTAGGGTATTTTTTTTGTAGCAATACTGTAAATGTGTATTTTACACTTTCTATCTTATTTGCTTTCCTTCAAATGAGGTTTGGCTGTTGTTGGGAAAAACATTAATGGTGCTTTAAAAAGCTGAAGCTATAAGTTGACCAATCAATTGACAAAAAATGGTCAGCAACTCTTCTTTTCTAAAACTGATAAATGTTTAAAGTCACTCCTCACTACAGATTCCAAACACTTCATAGTTTCAGCTCTTAATATGATGTTATTGTTAACGGCATGGTGTCACAAAGACAAGCATTTTCAGAATGTTGAGACTTACTCAATCAAGGAAATCTGCAGGTAATACGTTACGGATTTGTGGATTTCAGGCCACAAAGTCATGATTTCCATTGGAGAGTTCCTGATGGTTGCTGCTACTGTGCTTTGTGGATCTAGTGTTGCCACATCGGCCTTGATGGAGCAACGGAGACGCTTACAAGAGTACAATACATCATTAGTCATTCGTCACATTGCCAGAAATAAGAAATCCCCCATGTTTCCCAGTATGACCAATTGCTTTGTTGCCATCACCACCTGCAGCATAAACACGATCCATGTTACAGCTTGTCAATTATGACCAACATGCATCGGCATTGACTTAATCAAAAGTAGAAAACTCCTGTGATTATACGAACGGATACAAGGTTGCTTATTACAATGTAAACATAAACATTATGGGAGTCTGCTGTCATCTGTTGGTTTTAGAAAATAGGATTAATCAGACTATTTATTAGATTTTTAATATCTAGACAAGTACATCTCCACTTAATCTACTGTAAAACGTTACAAAAGCTAAATGTTACCCTCAGGTAAATAAAATCATTATTTCTCTCTAATTGCATGTGGATTAAAATGGCTGGACTATCTCGTTTCTCAGGATGTTGTCACTGAGCTCAAGTAAAGACCAACTGAAAGCTTATCCTGCCTTTTCCCGAGAGACTTAACAATAATGCATACAATGAACCTACCGACCCTTGAAACCCTTCTTTTTAGTCGGTGTGATGATGTTGTGTTTTTATTGGCTGTGTTTCTTAAGTGCTACTATTGCTGTAAGTAGCCTGTGCAGCAAATCCCTAGCCTCCCTAACTGAGGCATCCCGTCATCGGAACAGAGGCGTCCCACTGACGTCCCAGGAGACACAACTTGAGTAATGTTCTCACATTAATAGGGCAAACAAGCGATACTCTTTACATCGGGACTATTATTCAAGACCCGGCAGGGTTCTGTCTGCAAATGATGCATCTCATGTGATGCCATTTTCACAACACGTTTTGAATGTACCAGAGGTCATTTTAATTTCTCCAACATCAGTCCTAGTAGTTTTGTTGGATCTTAGAGGTTCAGAGGAGACATCACTAATTCATTAGCAGGACAAGTGACCCTCGGCCATGGGTGTGGTGGAGTGTTTCCTCTTCTTTGGTGTTTGTGATCCATGTCATGTCATTAAAACCCAAACACACCAAGTCAACTCTTTTGCAGGCAGGGATAACACATTAATTGACATCTTTTCAGAAAATGTATGTCAAGTGAGAAGAAGTTACAAATGAGCTGCAGATTTCAACTTTGTTTGACATAAAACATGCACTTTAACATATTTGTATTTCTTGACACACACGTTCCTCCACAGTGTTTCAGCGAGGGACAATCAGGACGTTTAGAAAAGGGTGTAAAAAAGTCTGCTGCCTGTGGCTAAGAGAATGAACCATGGCAGACTGGAGATCGTGAATAGGCCTTTTACAGGTCACAGAATCCATTCAGCCCTCTGACATTGTTATTATCTGACCGTCATAGATGGGCCTAATTAATATTCTAATCATAGGCCTTGGGAACATTGTAAACAAAATCATACCCTGAGTACCATTTGCTTTTTCAGTCTCATGTTGACTGTTTTAGTCAGAAACAACCACTGTGGAGCAAATAAAGGCTACATTTAAGACAATAATTATTTATTTTCATAGTCAGAACTCATCTTTTCATCTCTGCCACGTTTTTGACAGAAACAGAAAGTGCATCAAAAATAAGGAAAAAAATATTCAACAGAAGAAATGTAATTATGTTTGGCTTGATAAAGGAATTGCATAATCACTACACGTTTGCTTTTTTTTAACAATATGGCTAAACAGAAATAATAAGTTGGGAAAAAAGTATTTTTTCCCACCTAATGAAGCTCAAATGAAAAATGATTGGTAAAATTGGTTACAAGCCGCTATAACTTTAAAATATCTCATTAAATCATGATTTTGGGTTTTTCAAACCTTCTTGCCTGTACCCTCAATATGCATAATGGCTCCTTTTTGAGCTGAAGGTGATGGATGAGTAAATTATTTCATATATTTTCCTCTTATTGTAAGAAATTGAGCTTGTGATATACATGGATTATTCAGATCCAAAAAATTATCTTTGTATGAGTGCCAAAAATAAGAATTGTATTTTAATAATCAGTTTTTTAGGAAGTGCCTTCAAAAGCTGTGCTGCAAATCTCCATCATTTTGTTTATGAAGTGACTACAAAAGCCATGCTGCAAATCTCCATCATTATTGTTCCTTGTCAACTTAGAAATGTCTTTCTCCGTGGGGCTTTGAGAGAGTTATGGAGTGTCGCGACGAAGGGAGACCTGAAGTTGACAGACATCTTTTCGGGGCACACAGTCTCATGACGGAGCTCCTTCAGACGGGAAAGTGAACAGACTGAAATGCTAATTTCCACACGATGATAAATCTGCAGTATGAAATTGTCGGTACAGAGCTCTCGCCCCGAGGCTGTACGTTATTGCTTTATTCTATTAGTCAGTTATTACCAGCAATCACAGTCAACCCCCACTGCCCCCCGCACACAAAGCCCCTTTTACATTACATTTATCAGGCGTTGTACAAACGTTGAAAACATATGACGGCAGAGCTGTGTTTCCTCCAGGGCTGGGGGCCCTCTGCTGAGGGAGGGGACCTCCAGCTGGCCCATGGTGCATCTGTTCACTGGGCTAGGCGGCAGTGACACCATGAGGGCCACTTACAATCTTCTCCATCAGTCTTTCACACCTCGTCCTATAGATTCAAGTTTGCACCTTGAAAGTTGTTTATGTACATTTGAGGGTCTCTTGAAAGCACCACTGCTTGAGGCTCAGGGTCAAGTGTTCACGATGACGCGTGAATGTTGCTGTCGACTATATGTTTCTGCTCGCGCCTGCGTGTTGTAGCTAATCACCTGACTATACACTTGTAAATGTGCTACCTCTTCGCCCAGATGTTCAGCCGTGTGCCGTCTCTCCACTTCCTCTTTTGGGAGCATCAGCCCGAGGCTATTTACATCACTATCTGTGGAGTAATTACCATACTGTTTTATATAATGCCAAGGCAATCAAAGGGTGATAACATGCAATTAAGCAGTGTTCTCTGATTTGTACGTAGGCAATCTTGCATCACTCCAGCCCTGAAGATAAAGTGCCCATCTCAAAATGTCAGATTCTAGTGGCTTAATCTGATTATTTTCAATTAATATTCATGTCTCTCTATCCTAGGATTGCTGCGGTTATTGACATTGATAAATTGAGCTAATTTCCATCCAAATTTGGACCAGAGATGCTCCATTTGGTTGAATGTCACCTTTTATACTTCTTCTCCACTCACTTATTTCTTTGTTTTGCCTTTATCTTTTGGAGAGAGCTGAAATCTTCGACATCATATCAGAGATTATGGGAGTCTTGAAAGGTTCAACAAACTCATTGAGGGGGTGTTGGGATATAATTGTTTGTCATGTCATTTCTGCACCTTGCAAATTCCCCGCGAGTCCTGTTGGAAGGGAGCAGGCAGCCGTGGATGACAGGTGCCAGGGGGGCTAGGTGTTTATAGTGTTGCCCAGGAGAGTAGTGCCGGCCTGGGCCTCGAGAGACAGCGCCGTCTGCCTATCTTAACCCAAGCAGTTCTACATTACAGCTTTCGCAATCTCAGCCACAGACTTGTGAACGCCATGAGAGCTTTGGGGAAAACAAACAAAGGGTTAACATTCTGAGAGGATGTTCATGTTGTATTGGGAAGACACCTAATTTTCTATACGTTCATACAAAAATGATAAAAGAAAAAAAAAGTCTGGGCTGTTGTAGTGAGCCGGCTGCTCAAACGGGTAGGCAGCTCCGTCACATTTCAGCAGATTCTTCCATCTAGCCTGAGGGAGCGTGGTGCTCACCGTTTGAAGATTAAAACATCCACTGTCATTTCCTGCTCCAGTGGTTGCTTTCCCAAGAAGAGTGGAGATATGAATTGTATTTTCCACCCCCTTCAGAGCTGATTATCGAGAGCCAACCTTTCAGTGGCCTCCATGTTTCATGGTGGTCTCAGGAACAAGCCACCAAAGAGGCGGGATTGGAGGGGTGCTGATCAGCTGTGTGTTGTATTTGTGTAAGCCATTGTTCCAACCAAATACAAAAGGTGAAGCATGGCTAAATCCTTTCTACTAACTTGTGTGGCTCTTGTGTGGATGTGTTTGTGTGTGTGTGTGTATGTGTGTGTCCATATATCTTCCTTAACATGCATGTGCCTGGGTGTGGTTTGATGTCTGTTGTCTGTTGGCGCGTCTCTCAATGTGGTTGTTGGTACGTTTCGACCCTCCATCTCGTCTTCCCCTTAGCCCATCAGTGCGTTGTCAGCAGCACGTCCAGTCCGGAGAAAGGCCCGGGATAGGACTAGGTGCCGTGGTGGGGGGCTCTAATAGAGGCATCAGTCAAGGGCCTGTCCAGCCGACCATACCACAGGGCGTTAGCGTTAATGCTGAGGCACATGGCGTAAGCGCTGAGGAGCAGGGCTGTTTGTCAAAGTGCATCCAATGTGAAGGAAGTTGTTAGTTAAGCGTGTTTGCCCTGTCACATGGCTGCATGGCTAGCCCACTTCAACATGTTCTGGCTGCTTTGCTTTTTTTCTTCTTTTCATATCCTAGCCGTATTTCAGGGGGTGTTTCTTATCGCGTGGCATTTTGTAAGAAATCCCGACCTCAGTTGTAATTGTTTAATTGTTAACACACAATAGCTCTTGAAATAATGATTATATTATACAATTAGTTAATTGACTAGTTGACATTGTGGGCAATGTTCAGAACAAAATGTAAAACATTTCCTGATTCCAACTAAGATGATTTTCTTTTCTCTCTCATTTGAATATGATTTTTGTACTGTAAGACAAAACAAACACAGTAGGCTAGAACAATATATCGGGTAGTATAAGCATTATTTTTGCATGTTAAAAATCATACAATTGGCTGTTAACATTATCAGATTATTTTTAATATTTGCCTCAATAATTATAACAAACAGCAACAAATATATGCTGCGCTGCCAACTAATATTTAAATTCACAATTTAATGATATATTCTCGCCATATCCCAACATTGGTCTGTCTGGCTGGAGACGTGAAAAAAATTATGCACAACACATCTTATATAGTTATATTTCCATTCCAAGGATCCAAGAGAAGAGTAGACTTTTGGGTTTGAATATTTTGCTTCATGTAATAAATCATAAACCTTCAACAAGAGTTACAACAAGACAAAACTACATGTATATGATCATGTTGGATCTTATCTAATAAGATAATTGTAACCACCTGAAAGCTGCTTAATGTGCAACCAAAACTGGGCATTATCATTAAAAACAATCATTGGTTTAAGCCCTCGTCAGAAATCAATAATATGTATGTATTTGCTATATTGCCTGAGCCAACGTTAAGACCTCTATGGCTATTTTAAGAGGTTGGCCCAGGTTGCGTGCGTGTATGCGTGTGTGCATGTGTGCAAGCCACTTCCTGTGTGACCTTCTGGAGTGTGAGAGGAGCCACAGTGGGACACAGACCAACTCTGCATGGAGCAACAGCCATGGCTGCCCACTCTGCATCAGCAGATCAGCAAATCAATCCAGTTCTGCTGCATCACACATCATCCCTCACCACATTATTTGGCGATTTCTGCATGCTATTTTAACCCTAGTCATATACTGGTCCCTATCCTTCCCTTATAGTCTTATCAATTACATAATTTGTAAATGATGAGTAGCACCAAATATTTTCACTGGGCAAATGTGACATTTCTGAGAGAAATTGAGTTCGCCGTCATTATGTTTTAGCTTCATCTAGCTTTTTTTTAAATCATTGTTAATATGATAAAACCCAGAGCATCATTTCATCATTTTTCCCTCTTATTACTTTTTCTCTGAAAATATGGATTTTCAGTAATTAGTGTGTGAACCATGTGTTGTTGAGTGTGAAGAAATGGAATGTATATTCATATTTATACTTGTTTCGTAACCTCCACTGAGACACCTTTTCTTGACACCATTTACAAAAGTAAACAATTCAACATGTTTTCTTGCAGATTTGGCAGTTTAAATACATATTGAGTACATTAACATAAAAACATGTTCTTTGAAAAAATAGCACATTTGCACCTCGGGAAGCGATGTAGAAACAAAAAGCAGTTCAGGAAGACTTCATGGGAAATATGGCTGACATTCTGTACGGTGCTTCTTGGCACTTCTCTCTGAGGGGAGAATGTTGCCTCGGGCTGAAATTGAAACGGTTCAGCTGTTTCCAATACAACAGCTCTCTTTTAGCGAAAACAGAAGTCGAGATGTAAAGATAGCACATGTTAGAGCATATAGATCTCATGCTCACTTGGGACTTGCTGCTTGTTTAGAGAATCTCTGATCAAAGCCGCCCCTCCTGAGAATGGCTTTATTAGATTTCACACCTTCCCCCTAGGAGCTGGGGAAAAACACAAAGCATACTTTTCTACATCAATAAATATCCCTTTTTTCTCTCTTAAATAAATCCCTCTTTAAGTTACCATTACATTGCAACACATTACCATTTATCAGGCCACAGGGATGGCACAAATATTTAATGCATAAGCCTTGTAAAATCCTCCCATATGTTCTGCCACCCCACAAAACAAATGCTCTACCTTCCTGGTGATGAACTGCAGTCTCATCAGTAGAACGATGGAGGAGGAAAAGCAACACCATCTTTTAATTGGCTGGGATTAAGTTTGGATTGAGAAGACTTTTTGGTTGAATGAGATCTGGGCATGCTGCCAAATGAATAGAAAATGGTGTTCTCTTCCTCTCGACTGGCCATGGCACCCCCTCGTCATTAGGAGGGGAGTGCATGTGAGCCATTCCAGATTCGATTTTAATAATGCCAATGTCTTCATTTTGCCTCCTAGTCTCTTTAAATTGGGGGTTTGGGGTAAATGTAATACAGATCTTTTTTCCCATTTAGGGGAACTTAGATAAAAAGAAGTATCAGGTGTGTCTGCAGGGGAGTTTGAGGGCAGTCCTCTGAAATTGAGGAATTGTATTATCTTCCATGAAACCGAGTGTGCTTCAACTGAGGGGTGTTGAAATAGGGTGAACCTCTCGCTGCCCTGTGATGTCAGCTTTCTATTTGTCGTAATAAAGGGGATTTAGAGGTTTGGTTATTTTTTAATAAGATCTTCCTCCTAATTCTACATCATCTTTATTGCTATTTACTACTTCCCATGGCGTCAAGAACATGACACGGTATTTGACAGATAGTTTCACCTTTTTAAGTGCCGGTATCGTCAGCATACTAACAAACAGGCAGAGTGCTGTTTCCTGCTCTCCCCGACTGAACCGTCTGGCCTGGGAGCTGAAGCCAGAGGTTAGAGCTTCATTTTCCTTCTCCTCGCCGCATCGCCATGACAACGGATATAGAAATCACACTGTCTCCTGGGAAGAAAGCCTGGCTGACACCACACAGTGGCACTTTTGTGGTGCACGAGGAGAGCAGGGTTCATTTAGGCGAGCCGGTCAAGGATGAGTATTCAGCTTTCTGAAGAGGAAAGATCAGGCTGGACAGAGAGGAGGAAAAAAGGAGGCCATGGTCAAAGAGCTGTGATGCGCCTTCAATCGCTGAATTCACCAGCCGGAAACAGAAGGTGACTGATTCATTTATTCCTAAAATAGCCAACAAGTTTGCCAAAAGCGAAGGTTTGAGGCTCTTTAAAAAACTCAAAACGTGTTTTTGAAGTATTTTTCCCTGAAATGGGTGTATTATTTGCAGTCTTCCTGTAATTATATCATTTAAAAAAGTCAATTTAGCTTTTACTCAAGCAATTCTTGAACTTCTATCGAGGTTTGTCTAAGACATGAGAGGCCTCTACTGGCTGCTGAGGTCCTAACATCTGTCACATTAGTGGAAAACAAGCCAAATCCTACACAAGACACGATGACATAAGATGCATTTGGTGGAAGTAAGTGTAAAATAAGCATGAACAGCAAAGTCTGATACCCGAGCGCAGCTGTGTGTAGTGTGGTTTATAGTTGTGAAGCTTATTAAAATTCCACGCACACATTGTTTGATGGATTAAATCCAAGAACTGAAAAGTCTTCTTCCCTTCTGTGTTTAAGAGCATGTGTCTAAATCCGTTCAATAAAACAGTCAAAGACTTCACACTGTTCAGTGAACAATAAAAATCGATACCATTAAACACTCCTTTAAGAAACCGTAAGTGTTTCCCCAGAGGCCTTGTCGGTTTTTTACGTATCATATCTTTTTACGGTCTCTTGTCAATAAAACATGTGGAGGATCTTAAATTCTTCATTACATCTCTGAGGTCTCCACGCGTCTTTCTTCTCCCCCTCTCCGACGTTTTTGAAGATTCAGGTAACTGATAGATCAATAGACAATATTTCTTAGAGGAGCCAGCGTACCTTTCATGCAGCGCTAACTTGTTTCTTCCTGCACCCCAGGTGTCTGGGGCGTCCGTCCAATCAGAGGATCCCATAAGAAGCGGCCCAACCGACCACAAGCCTGGTCATTCGCTTCCTGAATGCATTCCAATTCCTTCACAGGCGTATAAGCAATTTTTACAGTAGTTAAGCAGAGGTGAAACTGCTTCACATAATCTCGCTTAGACCGTCTCCGCTGCCAGCCCAGTGACAAATCATGTTAAATCCCAGGCTGAGCTCAAGCACAAAGTGGAATAAGCTTTCTTGTGGCAATAAACATGTGAGTACGGACAGTGAAATCACTCCTGCGATCAGCGTTATCCGCGCTTCCAGTGCACCAAAACATCCTCCGTCCAGCAAGTCACAGCTTGTGGTAATGGATGTTTTGAAAAAGTAACTATGATTCAGAGCTAAAACAGCATGTCCTGACAACATTTACCGTGTGTTCTGCTGGATTTCATCAGTGATGGTAGGTTGTGGTCAATAAGGGGTCATGTGTGGCGTGCTGCCCGAGGGTGTCAACAGGTCAGTTAACTATTAACCAGGACAGGGTATTCGCCTTTATTTCCTCCTTCTCATCTTTTCTCTCCTTCTTTTCTCTTTTACTAACTTCTAACCACTGGTTTCTACACCTAACTTGACACTAACTTGACTCCAGGGAGCAGCTTCAATTGTTTAACCGTAAGCTGACCATGACAAAGTAGCCCTTTCAAAGTAGCCAACAGGCTTACTTCCACTACAACAACGCTGTGGCAGGAATAGCATTCAAGCCCGAAAAAGAAAACACACAAAATTACACATTACACAGATATAGTGTGACAGTGACGGGACACAGCATCACATGTAAGGGCTCGTACGCCCAGTGGAGAGAAAAAAAAAGTGAAATAAAAAACGTAAATATTAATCTTTTTTATTTTGCATCATTATTTCGGAGACCTCATTTATAAATAATTAATCTTTTTGTGTTAATCTATTTGCACTTTTTGGCTTGACTTATTCTGTTGCTTATTCTGACAAGCTCCAGTCAAAACTTCAAATGTGTTTATTATACAATGATTTAGTAACAGCAAATCAATTGAGCTGTAATCTATAACGCAACCATTTGACACATGCCATAAGAATAGTAATATAAAGTTCAACTAATAAAGACCCTAATAAGCAAGAGAACTGACCCAAGGAGAAATAACGTTAACCCCGAGAGAGCAGCTGCAGAAATGTTTGTGTTATTAATGCGTTCTGCTTTGTGTACACACAAACGTTGTTACTTAACTGCTGAGACTGTATCTTGACGCTTCGTGGTCTTGGGGGCCTCTGAAGACCGTGGCACGAATCCCACCCCTGCCTCATCATCACACACACCCACCCCCCCTCACACACACATACTCCCCCCTTTTACCCCATCCTGTTTGAGCTTCATCAAAGCAAAAGTAGCTCAAGGATTGCTAATGCTTCAGATGGTAGCACTGGTCCTAACAACCCTGAGGTTGAGGAATTCTTTGCAGCTCACTAAGGTCATTTTTTTCCCTCCAATCTCTCCCCCCTTCTCTCACTCACTTTCTCCCTCCATCCAACCCCCTTCTCTCACCCAAAATGCTTTTCTCTATTAATCAGAGCTCACAGCTCAAACTGGTCTTCAACTTCCTCCCCAATCCTCGCTAAGCCTGTCATTTCTGGCTATTATTTACTTTAATGGGCTTTGGCTGATCCCTGGCGAAGCCTTGGATCTGAGAATAATGCGGCTGAGGGTAGCAGGCCCAGACGCAAGCGCGGGGCTGCCTGTAGATTAGCTATGGCAGATGGGCTTTACAGGGGCTTCCTGTGAGCAGGAGTGTTGATTGAGAGGGCATAATGAGAGAGGTGGTGTCCTCACAATGGACTCAGCCACCTCGCTGCCCCTCTTGCGTCCAAACAACCTCTGAGCCCCTCTTGCGCCCTCTCCCTTTCTCTCTCTCTCTCCCTTGCCCCCCCACCCCCCTCCCCCTTTCTCTCTCTCTCTCTCTCTCTCTCTCCCCTGTGTGGAAGTCGGAGTGCAGAAACAAGCACAAAAGCAACTGTAAATAACCATGAATGTTAATCCAGCATTAATTGGTTCCCTCTTAAACTGGGTGTGCACTTTCACAGGCTGGGCTCCTCTGCGGGTCATTAAAGGCATAGACCTCTTTTCATTGTTTACTTAACTAGCTTCTTCTGTATTTCAAAAGACAGAATAATACAATTGATCACGGCTACAGTATCAAGATGACCTCACTCGATTGTGTTGGGTTTGAAAGAAAGAGTGTGAAATCTCGGCTATGATATGTGTTTTCTTACACCCCCCCCCTCCCCCTCCCCGACAAAGTTTCTATTTTAACACTTTCTCCGCACTTTAGACTGGAGATAAAACTGAAGCACAGTCATTGTTGTCATTGCCCCCTCACCTGTTTCTCTACACACAGCGGTGTTGACACTGGACCCTGGGCCACACTGGGGCAAACACTCTGCAAACGAAGTGTGGAAAACCCCGCGGTAGTCCCGGGGTCAAGTTTGTATACAAGAGTTTAAATTTTGTTGCATCCGACTCTCTGTCTCCGGCTCTGGAAGTTTCCACACAAGGGCCACTACACAATCCACAGACTCCAATTATCCCCTTCCTCTGAGCGCCTTAAGCAAGTTTTTCTAAACTCCTTTCACTTCGCTCTTGTCAAGCAGTGAAAGAAAAACTAACCACCATGTCAAGAGAACTCAGCTGCCTAGCAACAGGGCCACAGTTTAATTCTGATTTGCTTCAGATTTTGAGTAATGGGAATTGACAATGTTAAGCCAGTCAGAAGTGTTGTTTGTCACCTCTGAAATGCAAACACAAATGCATTGTTTTTCCAAAGTATTGAGCATGATTGATGTTTAGAGACAACAATGGCATCATTCATTTCTTCCCTGTGATTTTGCCAGGATTGATGTCATATCTTTTCATGGCAAGTTAAAGGTTTTGAAGGAGCATGAAAATGCACAGCTTTTCATCTTGCAGCAGACGGCAACGCGGCGCATGCATTCCTATAACTGGTGAAGTTTAATGATTCTATTCAGCCTGTGTTCATCTCACCCAGAAATAATTTAATAAAAAAGTGTGGCCTTTAGAAGTATCTGTGTCGTGTCACAATAGTCGCAGGATGGACAAAAGACCACCTCAATACAACAAAGGGAAAGTCGTCAATATGAAAGCCTTTGATACCCTTCATTTATTTGTTCTGGGACTTTTTTGTTAAGATTTGTTATTCATGTCAGACTTTGATGCGAGTAGATCTGGATTTGCAGCTTGGTTATAAGGGTATCCAGAGACAATAAGAGAAAATGGGGTTCCCCAATTCCTATTTGTATTAGAGAGGGAAACAAGTTCAGTTTGAAAGTTATTTGGTTTGCATTTTGTGTAAACACTGTACTTTTAATATCATTATATTTATAATTTGTGTTATATGTGCTATTGTGTTGTATTCACCAAATTTGTTTGACAATATGCGGATTTCTGAAAAGAGAATTTCCTGGATAACTTTACGACTTCTTGACGATCTTCCTGAGTTATTTATGTGTTTTAATGAAAACATTCTCAACAGAAAATGAATCCAACATTTGTGAATCAAATCTGCTTTTTAAATAATTTTTTTAGAACATATTTCCCAACAGCTGCTCCCAAGTTATGGTTTTATATTTTACAGATTTTTAATTAATTTAAAGCATGAAAAGTATTATTTGAATCCAACAGGGACATTTTGTTTTGTAATTTAACCATTTGTGGATCGTCTTCTCTGTCCCACACACCCGCTTTTATTCCTGGAGAACTGTGTTTGATTGTATGATTTGGAAGCTCGTAATTTCTTCTGCTCCAAGGAGCATTTTTCAAAAGGCACAAATGACACAATAAGAAAGCCATCCATCACAAAGGAAAATTAGTGTAGGAATAAATGGCAGTCTTTGCCTCTCTCTTCTGAGTCCCATGTGAAGCTCAGATGAATATCGAGGCAGACAGCAGAGAATAGTCAACAATAACCTCAGTGACATCAAAGGCCCAGACAGTGTTACGGGGGAAGCCCACAGAGGGCCAGAGACAAAATAAACACTGGCTAAGTCAAAGCCCACTCCCCCTTTTTACAGTTGTAGGTCTTCAGAGTGAATTCTGCGTGCATGCTGTTGTGTTCCTCCTGACATCTGCAATAGATTGTAAAGCTTAATCTTTGCGGCAAATAATTTTCCCCCCACCCGTGGTTAACACTGGCCTGTGTGATAATGCACCGTCTTATCCTTACAGACAACACAAAGACTTCATTTTATTAATTGTGAAAAACCCCACTGTTCACTATGTGTGTCTTGCATGTGTTGCCGTTTTCAAAGAACGTTTCTGTAATCTCGCGCAAGCGTTTAGGTTTGCCTTTATATGCAGTTCTACAATGTTTGTTGTGTGAAGTGACAATGACATGTATGGGATATCGGTGCAGAATTCATGCATACGGTGCATGTATTCTCACAAGCTTACATCACAGCTATACTCTCCTCTCTGTTTTGGTAGTCAGGGGTCTTATCACAATACATCCTTCCATATTTAACATACAGCGGCGTTGATCAACCGTGCAGAATGAATTCCATTAAAGGTCTTGAAGTGATCTATGATAATATTTGACATAACAGTACAAGTAAGTCATCACTTCAATAAAAAAAAATCTATATTCCCAAAAAAATTATGCCACAGACATAAAGAGAAGTCTAATTTGAGATGATTTATAATAATCAACATGATGAAATAATCAAGAACTACACCAGCAGCACAAATAGTGCTTGGAGTGAAACACATATCTGATGTCTCTCAGGTTCTGACACTGTCTGAAATGTCTTTCTGCATCCATAACAAATGGCTTTCAGCACTCACGCCATCTGTCCTTAATGAGTCAATTTTCTCTCCAAGCCATTTCCATACTGTATTGTGCATTGCATTACATGCATTTGCATAATTGTTCAAAGATTTTGCGCCAAAATAGATATCCATGCTGGGAGTGAGTGTGAGAGGATGAAGCCGGAGAAGAGAAGAAAGGGAGAGAAGAAGGCAGAGTGAAGATGTTTGTGAAATAATGTGCAGAGAAAATCCATTTTTCCCCCTCTGAGCCCCACAGTAACCTAATCAGGAGTTGCTTTATCTGCTAATCCACATTTAAACTTTAACCTGTAGGGGGGCTCTTTGTGTTAGTTAATGTAAGCATAAAAGCAGAGGCTGGCCTGAATGACTAATCAGATCCATCATACATTGTAAAACTAAATAGCTTTTTCCAAAAAGGAAATCAGAATTAGCGTGACTTCCATCAAAGGAGACGCAGGGTAAACTTTAAATGAAACAATGGGCATATAACAAAATGGTGGAGTGGAATAAATTAGTGTTCAAAAGGCAACTTCTTAATCAGCTCAGCTGTCTAAGCCAGACAGAAACGGGGATGTTGGGTCATTTGGTAAATGAAGGCGTGGAAGGGCGAACCTCAAGATGCAGAGAGGCAGCTGCTAATGGAGCCAAGTTCAAAATGAAATGCAAGGACAGGCATATAAACAGGAACAAACGCTGGCAATTTAATAAAAAGTAATTTGAAGGAAATCTGTACAGGCCCACAGGACATGCTGTGGCTAAGATGATAAATGACGGCCATGACAGATGACATATTAGGCTTTTAATATTTCAGTATATAAATAAAATTAGAAGTTTGAGCCCAAAGCAGGACGTAAATGAGATCATCAACAACAATGGTTATTCATTGCAGTATTTTAAACATATTAGCTGCTGAGGTCGAGTTTAAATTGAATAGAGACGCCAGCTGAACAGAAAAGGTATAGAAAACACTTTTAACCGCCTCATTTAAAATAGTATTTTTTCTTCTAACCGTGAGAGAAAAACAACTTTAATATATATAAAAGCATTTGTTTAATGTCTCTCAATCAACATAAACTATGAATATTCATAAAGGCTCTGAAACAATGCATTATTTACCATGGCACAAATACTTCTCATTGGAAGCCAATTACCTGTCACAACTGCTACATGCTAAATGGTGCAATTCACATGAGAGATCAAGAGAAATGGGGATTTTTCTTTTTTCCTTTTTCACAGCATTAAACATCTGTTGACAGAGTTCACATTTACTCCTGTGGGACTCGCACTTAAATTTGTTTTCCTTTAATCCTACATTAGATTGTGTCACAGACACTGCGTCGGTGTCTGTAGCACAACAGTGACATATGGAGCTCCAGACCAGATGTAATGTACATAATATTCAAATAAAGGGAGAGATGCTATAAGATGTCTTCTTTGGACCTTAAACAATACATTTTAAGCTTTGGAAATATATATATATATATATATATATATAATTGTATTATTCTTTTGGAAAAGACACTGCTCTACATGTCTGTTTAAAAACTGGACTGGAAATGCTCTCAAATTACAATATTTTGTTCTGCTTTTGTCCACTAAACACTACTCTTGGATTCAAAGCAGAGAGCATGACTAAAAATAAAAAAAGAATGGCATGTCACTTTACCATTATTGATGTATCTAACTATATAATTTTCTCTCCATTAGTGACATGCTTCAGCATTATCATATCAAGCAGTAAGGCATGCCGTCAGCCCATTTCATGATGCATTTGATTTTTTCCCTTTGTCTTCTCCTTTGCTCCCTGTCCCTCCCCAAAAAAAAGTACATTAATTGTAATAATGATGGACTGTGAGATTCATCTCATGGAAAATCCTGTAAAATCCTGTAACATTTTACAAAGTAAAAATTCTGAGGATTTGACATCTTAAATTGTTAAATTCACAAACTTGCGTAGCCTCTTAATCTGGAAGGCGTTAAGATATTAGTGTATTTTTAGGCAGTTTGACACGTAAAATACGGCACTATGCAGGTGTAAAAACACAGGTGGTCGCTGTTCATTTCATAAAATTGCAGTACGAAAACACAGAATGGTATTCTAGTCACACAGAGCCTACTTACATACGTATGGATAATCCAATCCAAACACTAACAAAGCTAATTAGCTCACTGTATGAGAGAGGTTGAAACCTGGGGGATGCACTAGAGGTGATTATCATTTTCATTTTAATAAAAGGTTGCTGCTCCCATGGCATGTGTGTGTGTGTGTAGTCTGTTTATGAATCATTTGTGCTCCTAGGATACTAAATAAGACCAGGCCACTGGAACATTGTGCTGTGGTCTCTGTGCAGGAAACTATGCATTCTCGCCTCCAAAGGTCTGAGCACATGAAGGGGCGACTGTCCTGTTCTTCACTTCTGCTGTTATTGTCTCACTTCTGCCAGGTCCCAAAGCTCTTCTGTAGGATATAACTCCATCTAGTGGCCCTGCAGGCTTCCTTCAACAACGCAGACTCAACCTATAGATGTGTCCACACGACTTCCCATCTAAACAATTAAAACCATATATTCAACCTTACAGGATATGTTCTACATGTATACAAACTAATTATTCTTTGTATGTACATATCATATTCATAAAATACTTGTTTTTTTCTTTCTCTCCAGAGCTAGGGGGTTCACTGTGGTCATGCTTCAGTAGGACCACTCTGCCAGAGGCTGAGGGTAATAAAACAATTTTTCGGAGCCAACACTCGGAGCCTCATAATAAAAGAAGCCATCTCAAGGGACATGTAATCTTTGCACATCCTCTAAAGCCCATTATTACCATAATACCACAATAAAGTTGTCTCTGTCATATTAATGTTCCCCACTTTTTTTCTAGAATTCTAATGAAGTTGTCCAGTCCATTTTCATTTAGCAGATTACGAAATATAAAGAAACAATAAGGGAAGCCAAGGCTTTGCGACTGTAATCACGCAATTTACCACCACTCTCAGGTCTTATATGACAGGCCAATTTCCACACTTATTAAGCCTCTGACACACTTGAAATAATCGTATTAGCGTTTTTTTTTAGTGTGTGTGTGAAATTAGCCCAATTTCTGGGAGACAGTCTTGGATCGACATAGTAGGCCTAGACTCTTATGCATAACTTGTGATGTCTCTATTGCCGCTCAGCACCAGGCAGGGGGTGAACAGACTGGTCCTTACTCAGAGCTATCAGTCAAACACTGATCTCTGCCTGGCCTGCGACAAACTGCACTTTAACTTGTTTTTAAAATTTCTAATCAAGGATGTGGCGCTAAATGATTTAATCCTCTCTGCCCTGAGCAATGTGGAATATTTTAACACTTCTAGCGACTCCCTGTGGAGAAGGTCCGAGACTAGTCTGAGACCTCTGCTCCAGCGAGGACCGAAAACAACTTCCCCGCTTGTTTCTTCACCCACTGTGTTTAACATGGCTGACATTTTGCTTGCCTCGGTGCCATTGGTAAACATTGTCAAGGTAGCGAGAGGGAAAATTGCGGTATCATAATTCACCACCGCAAAATGAGGCCGCTCACTGAGAGCGGTGGAAAGAAGAAACACCGGGGACTCGGCTCATCGCCCCCCTCCAGTGAGGAATGCACACACTGCAAACCGGCTTCCAGTTGGGGTACGCCACATCCTGGTACTTTTATCTTTGACCTCTGACCCCTGGCACATCTGGAAACATAGTTGGACTCAATCACGAGGAAGTTTTCCTTTCTCTTCGCTCAAAGCGAAGCAAAGAGAAGCTTTTAGGTTTTCTCTGCAGCACGGTAAACACAGCATTGTCAGAGCAGGTATGTTCTATTGCCTATTGCCTATTGCCTATTGCCTATGAACTCTGGGATATTTACTAGGCTGTTTGAGCAGTACAGTGGGACAATGGGACACTGAGATGGTGAAAAAACACGATTGTTCTTTTTGGCTGGATGGCTTCAAGACTTCAAGATGCAGATAAACATCTCAGCTGGAGCTCCCCGTCTTTGATGTTGGAGGATGACGATGTGGACACCGAGCTGGAGCCAAGGCAGACACGGCCAGGCAGGATATAAGCCACCTTGTGTACCTTGCTTCAACTGTTTCCAATCAGCTCTGTATTAGTTATTGTATTTCAGAGCCTCAACAATATACACGTGGTATGTGGTGGAGCATTATCTTTCTTGCTAAACCTTTTACGGTTTCTTGGAGACCGATTTTATTTGTGCATCCTCTGAATACATACATTACATATTGCCATTATTTTGTAAAGTCATCTCCCTGTGTTTTCAACTGATTGAGACTCAGCTTGAGTGTCTCAGGGATACAAAAAAGACTTTTAAAAAAAAAGCAATCAAGAGGAGTACAATTAGTGTAATAAATGCAGGTATTTATTAGCTTTTTCATTATTTGTACCAAAAGTTAGAAATCTCCACCTTTTAAAGCGACAATGCAGATGAAAACATTTCTTTTCTCCATGATTCTCTTCAGGTTTTATGTTCATTGTTATTTCAATGTTACGAGAGAAATGTTTAACAGCGCGGAGATTTACTGGAGCAACGGTTTTATTCCACCTTCTGCTCCTCGTTCTATAACGGCTGCTTTTTAAAAAATCCGTATAATCAACCATTTCCAAAATAACATCGGGTCTCACGGAGAGACAAAGTATAAAAGAAAGGGTTATGATTAATTGTCTCGAGCTATTTTTTTCATATGAACTCCAGATAAAGGGCCTCATACAGCATCATTGTTTTAAATTTCTCTGATATTTTCTCTTAAGTTTCTCCAGATGCACGAAGCATTCTTCACCATACCAAAATGCTCTTACCCAGGTGTGCTGAATGATGAATCCCACTTGATGATAAATGGGAGGTGTGAAGCCAATTGTTTATTATTAGCATAGGTACAGCTCACTAAATACTTTATTAAGGCAGGTGTTGGACAATAATTGGAGAAATGTCCCCAAAAAGGCTGTAAAGTCAGCAGAAATGAAATTGAGGTACAATAAACTTTTTTTAAAGTAAACATGAGATGTTCCAGAGTGTCAGTACTGCCGTTACAGGAACGTCAAAGGCCTGAATGGCCGAAGTTTAAAAGAACGAACAACATATTGTTATAAATGTTTTCTAGTCTTAATTGGGATGAATGGACCATTATTCATTATGTTGCCCTCACATTTAATAATCGTATCATTATAATTATTCTAAAATATAATCATCTAAATGTGATTCTTTGAAATACATGTTTTAAAACATTCCCTTATATTTTAAACATATGTGTCTATGTGTTAGACAAGCAATTTGTCTTTTTTTCTTCTTATTATTATGTTTTTCTTATCAAATAGAAAAGCTAAAAGAACAAAACATTGGTGTCACCCCGAAGAAATCAATGGGGAAAAAAAACTTTTTAAACATATTGTGGATACAAACACAAATAAGGAAATTAGTTGTTGTGTAATTTCTCTCATGAGGCCCAGAGTCTGCAGAATCAGGTCTGGACATTTGGATTTGCCCTGTCCCACATGGAGCACCCAACAGGACTCTTCTTCACCTCTAGATGTTTGTATCTTTCCTGTCTCGGCCACCCACACAATAGAAACATCATCTCGCCCACTGACAGTTCTCCGGACAATGACTTGCTCTATTCAGACATAAGTTCAATTAAACATATTCTTGGCACTGGGGTAAGTTCTTTTAAATGTTCGGTTCAAGTGATTGAGCCATTCGCATTCTCACATACAGCTCCTCGGGGTAATGCCGAGATCATTTCAGGGTTTCTGTGTGTGTGAAAGGGACTTCAGAGGAAATCAGTGAATTGTAGATTTCCCAAAGAAACATTTTATACAGAGGTTTGAACACAAGAACACCATTTCTTGTAAGATAAATCAATGTATTTAATGAGATATGAAATGCTTATAAATGTCTTCTCACTCCACGGTTAATTGCCGCTTGTCACCCTAAAGCATTCTGTGATATATTGCACACACAGAGCCAAGAGTTCTTGTTTTCAGTGTATGACTTTTATACTATGTTTATGCTTTGCTCTGTACTTTCAAATATACACACAGTGTCACTATTGTCTATTTGTTCATTTAAATATGTATTAATCATTGGAACTTTTATAGGTAGGCGGCTTACATCATTTAGCATCACAGACACCAAATCATGCACATGGTTGTAGTTTTACAGAAAATCAAAGCGACAGCTTGAGAAAAGTGACTATAAGTAAGGCAATCGCTGTCGTCATTTACATTTAAAAAATCCCCACGAGAGTCACGGTGCTGTAAAAACAGGCCGTATTTTTACATCTGCGGCCCTTGCTGAGCGAGGCTGCACAGGGAAGACCATTTCACACATCTTACCACCCCGTGGTTTCCTGGCTTACAGTCTCCAAGTGCATGTTCTCCACATTTTCCTGTAAGCTCTGCCTCGTTAACTCGTATTCAGACCTGATAGTCTGAGAAGACGTGTTGCACTGTTGTCCTTGATTGTTCTCCGTCAACTCTGTTTCCCATTTGACTTTCTTTAGAAAGTTGCAGAACCAAAGTCGCCTTGACCCGAAAACATCTGAACTTACTCTGGGAACAAAAGCACTTGAATCTGGATAATGATTTGGGAAGCAATTGTGAAGCATTTGATCACTCATGCATGTGTTGGCTGACAAGTGCTTTACTATAAAAGAACATGCTGACCTCCATTAATCTGCAGATAAGAGAGAGTCCCATAATGTTATGGAGAGATGACAGAGGTTCTCACTTCACAACAACGCTTCCTTTCACATTAGACGCGTGTGTTCTATCAATGGGAACACATCGGCAGTCATCAGAGGCGGGTTCAACAGGCAAGACAAGAAATCCAGTAAAGAGTCTGGGAGGCAACAGATTAGAGGAGGTCACGTCATGCTAATGAGAGTCATTACTATCACATGATGGCCAAATAAACTAATTGCCAGCTTATTTATGAGACAAAGTGTCCTAAATCAAAAGGTTAATTACATCTGAGACAGAGTCCTTCACTGGAAATTGACCTTTAGATGTTCTGTTTTCTTTTTCCTTACTCTTTTCTTTATCAGATACAAAAAGGCCAGATGCAGATAGAGTTGCCTGCTTGTTTCTTGATAAGCTTCAGGCGCAGACACTTGCCTATTACTTTTTTTGTGTTTTCCCAGGAAGTGCCTGGCTGCATAATTAGCAAACATCATCAGACGAGACTTGGTGCCACCGAGGACTTTATTTTTCCTGAAGTTTCTGCGCCCCGAAGCTTTCCCCCAGCCACCGAAGAATGTTTGTTCTTCTCGAAATTAGATGGGTTTAATTGCTGTGGAACAACAGCAAAACCCCCACCTCCCTCCAAACACCCGCACACACACACACTGACTTGCATACATAAAAAGTCTAAGATCAGGCTGGCTAATTATGCTAATAGGCAATTGTTCAACCGTGGTGATATGTTTACTGAGGGAGTTGATGTGTTTCCTTTTGCTTCGTCATAAGCAGCCTGTCTACGGGTCCTCTGTGAGATCACTGCACCTGAAGGCAATAGGACTGTGCCCTCATCCATCCTGCCTAACCCATTACCCTTGGACAGGGAAGAAGATAAATATTGTTGCAGATGCCTAACTCTCTCCAAATGAGATTTTTCAAGCCAGATTTATCAAGCCTTGGCGGGGTGTTTAAGTCTCCAAAACTTGGCCCTCGGCATAATAAAATGGCAGCACATGTTTTTGAATCACCCACCACAGTGTTGTTGCCAAAGGGTTATGATGATATAGTCGACTGCCTTTTTCCTGTTGTGCATCATAGACTTTGAGATCCTCGTATTCTGTTTTCTCAAAATGCCTGAGATCTTACATATTTTGGATGAAAGGGAATGTAAATCGTTTTCTTTGCAAAAGTGTTTGCTCCTTTCATCACCTAATGGTTTTATGTTCTATATAGCGTGCGCCGATCTGTACTGGCCAGACGTTTATCTGCATACGCATCTGCTGTCAAATATATACATTTCCTGGTCGCCGGGTGTTTAATAACAGCCTCATTTATCATCAAAATCCATTAGCTTTGTATCCCTAACGCACGGCAAACATACAGATCATGCGTATTGTTCAAAATCGAGTGGAAAAATTAAGTTCAGGTTCTTCAGGTTAATCAAGAAATATCTCTCACTCCAGTGTGGCAGGCACATCTGTTGTAATGGTGTGAATTACATTGTTAAAATGTTTCATACGGAAATCAACATACGCAAGAAGAGTATAGTATTTACCCCGTGTTAAAGCCCTCAATCATCTCACATCAGCACTGGAAACCCAGATCTTTTTTAAACGATACACAGTGTGCGGCCTCTGCTCACACCCAAACATGCAGAGAAGGCATTGACGGGAAAAATTCATAGGGCCCGCAGTAAAAGTTGTGTATCCGAACCTGTTGCTGCTGAGCCTATGGTCTTAACGACCCTCCGTGGAGCATCCCACGGTGAAGCGCCATATTTATGTTGGCAATATATAGGAAAGGAATTGGGTTCATAAAATTCTACGGCCACACAAAAGCTTTTATGGACCGCTGTTTTGTAAGACCGGCTGTATTTATGCAAGTTGTGCGCTTTTTCTTACGTTCAAAACAATATTTCCAATGTCGCCGACCGCAATGACTTGATACGATTTATGACTTTCTTCACTGTTACCGTCATCATTGAGTATTGCTCGTGTTATGTTTTGCCCACTTTTCCTTTAGTGTAATTTTCTGGACCGCTGCAGCCACACGACCCGACACAGCAAGCGTGTGCAACGTGGCGTGTGTTTTGCAGGCCAACACGTCTGGAGGATGCAATGAGCTTTAAAAAAAAAGAGGAAAATGTTCCCATTAAACTCATATAAGACTCTTTATATCTATTTTGAGCGAGTTAACACTAGTATAATAGCAAAGAAATGTATCTTGGTCACATAAAGAAGAAAGGTCAAACTCTTCTTTATGTGACCAATGGAAAAAAAGAACCACGACACTTCATAATGATCTCAATACTCAGATTCCACCCCTCAGCCTCCCAGGTGACTTGTGGCAGAATTCAAACAAGCTACTGTATATAATACATTTCTATTTTTTGTATGAGCATGCATTCCTGTGTATAATGTCGCTCATTTGGAGAAGCTAGCACTTATAAAAAGCAAAGCACCTTATATTAATTATTCATTTTTTCAGGCCTGGTTGTCATAAGGATGTTGTTTCCAGATAACACGACGGTGTAGGAGGGAGCAATTACAGCGGAAAACTAAGAGTTCAAGAATACTGTAACTCTAAACTGGAAAACACTGCCTGCCCACCGCTCCCCACCCATCCCATCATCTCCACCTCCTAGGGGTAGCTCCAACCAGCAGTAGCCGCAGCAACGGGGGTCGCTTGTAAAATAAACACAAAATTCAGGCTGAAGACTTTACCTGCCCTTTGAGCCGGGAGAGGAAATGCAGACAGGAAACGCTGCTTATTTTACCGCTTTTTCCCCATCTTCACCGTGGGTTGGGGGAACCAATAACATCAAAAGAATATTATTATGTCGAAACCTGAAATAAGATCACAAAATAAAACTTTAACGCACTGGAGATGCCGCAGGACGACACCAAAGGATGGCGTCTCCGTAAAGGTGACCTTTGACACTGCATCTCCGCTCCAAATCAACACTCCCCTCACACACTCCGCTTACGCCAAGAGGGAGCCCGGAGTTTCTGCAAATGAACGATCTGTCAGGATGCTGTTTATATCCTCTCTCCCGCTCCTTTATTTAACGCTCTCGCATTAAAAGGGAAGAGCTTTTTAATTAGCTACGGACTCTCCTATTTTAATCAACTCACAAGCGGAGTCCAGCTGTGACATCCTTGACAGGCGAAGACTGGTGACGTTCCGACTGCCGACTTTTCCTCCCCTCCCCCCCTCCCCCGAAAAGAAGAGAGAGAGGACCGCTGAATTTGCAATTGCGAACAGAAAACAGTTTAGCGAGATAGATGGGTTTTGAATTAAAGTGTAACAGCCTGTCTCTTTCCAGCTACGAGACTGTTTGTAGTCATTTTTAAATGAGTTTTTTTTAGCTCTTAAATATACACAACTTGTCATGATGTTTTTTATTACTTCTATTGTCTGCAGGAATTTAAAGGTTTGCCACTGCAAGAGCATTCTGAGTGGATCAGGGCGACGTTTGAAATGAGGTGACCCTCTAGTGTCAGATTACGCTCATTTTATGCATACGTTGTGATGATATACTTCACCAGATACAACTTGGTTAGTGTCAGACAAGAACACCACTCGGTTAGGGTTAGGACATCTTAGTTTGGGTTCAAATACGGGGGTCAGGTAGTTACGAAGGTAAGCAGCGTAGTAACGTACTTCAAATAAGTCAGCGATGACTTTTGGTTTCACACTGGACATAAACACCGCTCTCCTGAATGCCAGTCCAGTGTTTTTTGGAACCAAGCAAGCCATCCGCCCGGATGTTTCTTCTTTACTCCCACGGTAATCACGTAGAGTTTGAGAATTCAGACGCGAAGGGCCACCGACTAACCCAGTTGCCGTATTAAAGTTGGGATTGAACATGCTAATCATACTGTACGTACAAAAAGACGAATACCCCACTCTTGCCTGCTATCGGACAATTCCCAAAGCACTGCATTAAAGCCTTTGAAAACATTTTATTATCCTGGACATGGTGCCAACATGTGCAGAATGCGGCGCACTCGATCAGCCTGTTTCATCTGCCTCATCTTCCTCCGCTTTGGCCACTGACTTCGACTGAACTGTCTTGTGTCCCCGGAGAGGCTTTAAGCTCTTCGGCTAAACACAGCAACAATGGACGTATAACAGAGATTCTACTTGCAGCCATTTGATGTCGCTGCCAGAAAGCCAGTGGGGTGCTTTGGATTTAATTTCCCTCTATTCGAGACGCAGCTCTTATTTACATGACAAGACTGAACAGATTGTGTCGGCCTTGGAAAAGATAAATGAAAGAAGACAACAACAAAAACAAACTTGGACAAATTGAAACAGATATTTGCCAAACAATGTAATGCAATTAAAACGGAGAGAGCTGTTGAGTACGTAATGTGAGTCCACTAACTTCAACCGTCAGTGACTTTTTGATCTTTTATTACACATAGGAGAATAGCCTACTGCTAGACTGTGATGTGCAATCTGCTCGCCACTCATACTGTCATGCAAATACATTAGCTTAGGAGATGGGTCCCTCCACAGTACTCTCAGTGGACAACACTCATTAAACTAATTACACATTGAACCTAAACTGAGTAGAGCGTAATGAGGTATGTGATATTCACAAGGAACTGATGCCATTGGGACCATGCCAATGGGAATTTGTGATGCCACCATTCCACACCTGCCTGACACCACACATACAGTTAACACATAATGTGTTTTTTCAGAACTATTTGAGTAATTGGTAATTTGGGTTTTCTGGACTGCTGGAGGATGAGTGAGGCTGAATCTGTACGTGTCGGACTAATTCATGGTCATTAGCAGAAGTGCAACTCTTCCAGGAAATACATTAAGGTTCCTGAGAGTTCGCAAAGAAGATCGATATCACTTTCTGTTCATTGGCTTAATATGAAGCTCCAACCTCCAGCTGATATTAGCTTCGCTTGGCACTTTCTAAAGTTCTCTTTTTACCTTTAGTTACCTTTGTTTGTATTGTATTGTGGTGTGTGATATGGTGTGTATAATGACCATGCAACTATCGAGTCTTTTTTATCTAAAACGTTCTAAAGCACATAATTATAGTTACATTTAGCTCTATTTCTAATGTATTCAAATTAAATATGTGTGTACAGGCCTTCTCTTCATAATAATAATAATAATAATAATAACTTTATTTATATAGCACCTTTAAAAACTGAATTTACAAAGTGCTCTACAGAGAATCAAAGCAAAACAAATATAATGGTAAGATACAAATAAAAAATAAAAAATCAGCAGACAAATTAAATTAGGGGAACGAAAGAACTGCATAAAAGGACGACATAACTTAAAAGCTGTTCTCTACAAATAGGTTTTAATAAGTGATTTATAAGAAGTCACTGATTCTGTGAGCCTTATCCCCTTCGGTAGGTCATTCCAAAGTCGAGGGGCTCTAATGGCAAAAGCAGGGTTTGATATAAGCCTCGACTTTGGAACGGCCAGGAGGCCCACCGGAGGACCGAAGGCCGTTAAAACCAGTCAGAAGCCTAGCTGCTGCATTCTGGACTAGTTGGAGGCAGGAGATGGAATTTTGATTCATGCCGGAAAGGAGGGAGTTGCAGTAGTCCAGTCTCGAGAAAATGAGTGCATGAATGAGTTTTTCTAGTTCTGACCGTGACATTATTGTTTAGATTTTTGAAATAATTCGTAATTGAAAGAATATTTTTTTTAATCTGTGATTCAAAGTTTAATTGAGAGTCAAACATTACACACAAATTTCTGGTAACCGGTTTAAAATAGGCAAACAGGCGAGCAAGTTCACTCTCGATGAGACAGTCTGATTTTCCCAGCTGCTCCTGAACGCATCATCTCACTCTTCCGGTAAGCTTTGGTTGCCAGCTCAACAGCGAGCATGACTTCTTCTTCTCCCTCCCGCTCCCTCTTGCTCAGTGTGTCTCATGAATAGTTATCCCCCTGCCTCACTTAATGATAACGATACATGCAACAAGTGTAGATTATTTGCTAGGTTGGAGGCAGGTCTAGGTTAGATGGCTCAGACAGCTATCGGATGGTTCAGTTTTCCTGCTCAGCGACACACCGAGTCTTGTTTGAAGCTGCTGGCGGAGATACAGTCAGATTGGAACTCACTAAAATTAATGTGGAATCGGTGTGTGCTTATGCCAAGACGTTGTCGGACACCGTAATTTTCTCTGGCCCTCTCCCAAATTTGCAGACAGACATAATGTGACAACTGGAAGACTTTCTGGGGAAAACCTGATCTGATGAGGAGATATGACCAAGTTGATCACCGGACTTAATCTATGACAACCCAGGGTTCAGATCAGGAACCGGGAGCAGAGTTGTAGTTTAACACCCTTCTCTGCTCTTCCATTCAAGCAGTTGCCCACCCTTGACTTTAGAGTAGAGACTGTGTCTGTCCATTAAATAAATCAAAAGTAAGCAGAAGAGTATACAAGTTAACACAATTATTTCAGCAGTGCAACAAAATAGGTCTATTAAATGTGGTCTCCTAAATATTCGATCTCTGTCATCTAAAGCTGTGTTACTGAATGATTTAATATCAGATAATCACATTGATTTATGTTGCCTAACTGAAACCTGGCTGAGCCATGAAGAATATGTCTGCCTGAATGAATCGACTCCTCCAAGTCATATTAATACTCACATTCCTCGAGGCACCGGTCGAGGAGGTGGAGATTAATCCTCAACCAAAATTACACTACACCTCATTTGAAAGCCTTGTTCTTAGTCTTTCACATCCAACCTGGAAAACACTACAGCCAATTCGATTTGTGATTCTGTACCCGCCACCAGGTCCATATTCAGAGTTTATATCTGAATTCTCAGAATTTATATCAAGTTTGGTTCTTAAAACCGATAAAGTTATTATTGTTGGAGATTTTAATATCCATGTGGATGTTGATAATGATTGCCTTAGTGCTGCATTCATCTCCTTGTTGGACTCGATTTGATCTTGTTCTTACTTATGGCGTTGACATTGAGCATTTGAACGTCTTCTGTCAGACCACAACCTCATAACTTTTGAATTTATACTATTAGTCAAAAGTTTCTACACTAGATGTCTAACTGATAGTGCTGTTCCTTCTGTATTTGATTTCTCAATATAACAGAGGACTCCTGGTCTAACTTTAGTCCGTCCCAGATTGATCATCTTGTTGACAGTGCCATAGGCTCTCTGAGAATGACACTGCCTCTGAAGAAGAAGACAGTGAGGAAGAGGAGGTTTGCTCCTGGTATAACCCTCAGAGCTTGATAGTTTGGCGAGATAGTCTTAAAACATATAAGAAGGCCTCCGTAATGCCAGAGCAGCCTATTACTCATCAATAATAGAAAAATAAAACAACCCCAGGTTTCTCTTCAGCACTGTAGCCAGGCTGACAGAGAGTCACAGCTCTGTGGAGCCGAGCATTCCTATAAACCTTAGTGGTAATGACTTTATGAACTTCTTTAATGAAAAGATTTTAACGGACAAGATTAATAATCTCTTGCCCATAACCAGTGCCAATCTGTCCTCAAGTGGAATGGCCTTCCTGGTGTATATTTGGAGGGATTTTCTCCTATCAACCGTGACCAATTATTTTCAACGGTTTCTACCTGTCTCTTGGACCCCATCCTTTGCCTTTAATTATTAGATATTATCAACCTTCAAGGTGGCTGTTATTAAACCTCTCCTGAACCTTCCTCTCCAAGATCCTTGAGAAAGTGGTAATCAGTTGTGCGACTTTCTACATCATAATAGTTTATTTGATAGCAGAAATGTTACTTCCTGTATTCTTGTTGTTCTTAGTTTGTACTCTAGGTTGAAATGTTATTGTAAGTCGCGCACTGGTGAAAATTACAAATGACCTCTTAATGGCAGCAGATAAAGGACTCTCTCTGTCCTGGTCTTGTTAGACCTGACATCCTGTTACAGAGACTGGAGCAGTCGCACTAAGTTGGTTTAAATCCTATTTATCGACCAATTTTATTTACCTTATACATGCTTCCTTTGGGCAATATTATCAGGAAACACATGACACTCAACTATATTTATCGATAAAACCAGAGGAGAGCAACCAACTCTGTAAAATTCAAGCATGTCTTTGATGTTAAACTCAGACCCTGAGCACCTCAGAGATCAATTATCTGGTGATGTGGATTCTCCAACACCACTGTAAAGAATCTTGTCCTTTAACTCGACTGCATTCTTTCATCTCATCTTGTCTCAAAAGATGGGATTACTGCAACTCCTTATTAGCAGGCTGCTCTAATAAATCTCTTAGGTCCCTCCAGTTGATCCAGAATGCTGCAGCTCGTGTTCTAAATCAAGAATCACTTTTAAAATTCTTCTTAACCTACAAAGCCCATCTATTGCATCTGTCCATCCTACTCCAGGTTTCTTCCTTTTCCTGGTCCGATGTGAGGTTTTGGGGCAGAGACAAATTTGTAATTTGTGAAATTGGGCTATACAAATAAACTGAATTGAATTGAATTGTTTGGGGAACTGAATAATATGACTTCTGATTTAGAGTTATTAAGTTGAAGAAAATGTTGTGCCATCCAGCAGTTAGCGCCAGAGAGACAATCTAAAACAGCAGCTCGGCTCTCTGGGTCACCAGGTCTCAGCGGAAGGTATATCTGTGTGTCGTCTGTATAGCAATGAAAAGATACGCTGTGTCGCTGGAGGATTTGACCAAGTTGAAGCATGTAGATATAAAATAAAAGTGGACCTAAAATTGAACCTTGTGGTACACCACAGGTAATATGAGTAGTGGAAGACGAGTGATTACCTATGGTGACCGAGCAAGATCTTTCTAAAAGGTATAGAAAACCAGCCAAGTGCAGTGTCCTTGATGCCAACCAAGGTTTTGAGGCGATCGATTAAAATGGTGAGATCTACAGTGTCAAAAGCTGCCAAAAGGTCTAAAAGAATTCAAACTGCGCTCTCCCCCCTGTCTGCTGCTAAAATGAGGTCATTAGTTTCTCGACTATTAAGTGCTCTAAGACCTGACTATAATTTCTCAAATATTTTATTCTGATTCATAAAAGCTCAAAGTTATATTGAAATCACTTTTTCTAAATCTTTTGATACAAATGGAAGTTTTGAAATTGCCCAAAAATGGGAAACAACATATTGATCAAGCTTCGGTTTCTTTGAAAGCGGTTATACGATAGCATGTTTAAAGATTGAAGGGAAAGTACCACTTGCTAAGGAGCTATTTATAATTAACAAAATACTGGGCCCTACAGTTCCAATAACCTATTTGAAAAATGTTGTAGGAATAAAATCCAGGCTGCATGTGGCTGATTTCATGTGATATAAATTGGGATAAAAAGGTCAATGATACTGGTTGAAAATGACAAATAGTTTTGAATGTCCCTACTGGCATGTAAAACACGGGTTGGGGGGGGGGGAGTAATTTGTTGTCTTATTTAATTTACCTTATTATTAAAGTAATTTTAAAACTTCAATAAAATGACATGGGGGGAGGGGTTTATGACAGTGTCTATGACCTTGAATAAGACTCTGGGGTTTGAATGATTCTCTAGAATTAAATTGGAGAAGGAGGTTCTTGATTCTGTAACTGCCTTTTGGTAGTTATTCAATGTATCTTTCCATGTTTTATAAACTATACATGCAGAGCAGTTTTTTGCCATTTTCTTTCCTTTCTCCGACAGTCTCTCTTAAATTGTTGGTGGCTTCATTTATCCAGGGCTGTGTTGTTACGTTTAACTTCTTGGGGGCAACAGAGTCCAGGACAGATGTTATTAAAAAGAGAGACCTGCTGTTCTATATCTAAAAGTTGATTAAAAGCAGTTAAAAAAGCAGCAGAAAGTTGTAATAAAACCCTGAATAACACTGAATAAAGTTGCTTTGTGATCAGACACACAGATATCCTTAATTTGAAAAAATGTTCGGGGCCGAGACCATTGTACAGGACGAGCCTAGAATGTGACACTTTCAATGTGTCGGTTGGCCTGAGTGATGTTAAAATATTCCAAAGTATCCACAAAATCTTTGACAAGAGTCTGAGACGGGCAGCAGACATGTTAAAATCCCCTAAAATATAAACTTTGTAATACTGTGAGAAAAGTCCAAGTAGGCTCCAGTTAAGTGTGTTTGTGTCTTGGTCAGAGGTCCAAGGAAACACCAGAGAGCTTCAACTTGATAGATGTCTCAAAGAGGTGACAGCCCTACCATAAAGACAGATATCAGACACACAAAATGTGGATCTCTGTCATAAAAAATGTATTCTCAAGCAGCTGGATAAACATTTTATATTTTACTCATGCTTTTTAACTGAATTTAAAACAAGGCATGCAGACTAATGGCATGTACATTTGATAAGTGATATGAATATCCCTAAAACATAGAAGAATACGAAGGATGGCGCCCACTGTACCATAACCACAACTATTATTCCATAATTCTTCGACATTGATCTTCCCATAGAAAATACCATGTCACTGCATTTTTTCAAAACAAAATTGTAAAGCACTCCGAGACAAATTTGTAATTTGTGAAATTGGGCTATACAAATAAACTGAATTGAATATGGCAGGCAATGAAACAAAGGAAAACCAAAGAACAATCTCATCGGCCATCAGAGTTCGAAGAAAAGGACACACGGGCCGAGTCTAGACAAAAAGCAAAGAACACATCGAAGATGAACGATCAAAAAGAAGTTACTCGGAGAGCTGGCGGTGTTAAGCCAGTCACCTGGACAAAAACAAAATGCTGCATCTTCTTCAAAGACAGCCAATGGGGTGGCACATAAGCAATTCAGTGCTCAGTGGGCATAAATCTAGGAAGAAGCAAAAGTAGAAACCCTCTAAATAAACTCCACAGTAATGGCAAAGCTACTCTCCCGAGCAGACTTTCAAATGACATGGAATGGAGTGAGACTGTTAACTCCAGGACGACTCTAACTGGAGCAGGTGGTGCCGTGTGCACAACATACGGCTGATAACTGCTGCAGGTAAAAGAGCTTCCTGCTTCTTCGCCCATCACCGCCACACACAGAGGGTCAGTCCCTTTCACCACGAGGGTTCTTCCAAAACCTGAAGGTGGGAATTATTCAGTGGCCAAATGACCCTTGACCCAGAGTCCTAGGACTGCATGCTGCGTGGTGTAATTCACACACAATGCATCTGTTGTAAATGTAAGTCACTGCATTCTGTCGGTAGTAACTTGAAACCCACATAAAGAAAACTTACAATAAAACATGTATTTCTTTCAAAATGTTTATATTAGCTTCATCCTTCTGACACCTCCACAATGTATCTCTCTGTGTGTGCGTGTGGGTGTGTGTTTGTGTGTGTGTGTGTGTGTGTGTTGGGGGTAGAAGTAAGAAAGTGTTTAATTCTTTTCTGCACTCCATGCAACCATCTAAGAAGCATGCAGAATTAATTCATTGCTACTTTTATACAGTGCTAATAAATTTGCACTGCCATGTTTATTACATCTCACACTGAGGAGATGGTATCACATTTCCAATTGCCGGGACTGTTTGTTCAAATGTTTTATTTCACTACAAACTCTGTAATTCTCTGTCTCTCCATGCCACCCTGCCTGCGTTTGTTCCTCTTTTATATATTTATTTTATCTTCACCCCACTAAATGTATCCAGACTGGCTGTGATGGTGTGTGCTGGAAGTTTTCCATGCATCATAATTGTTTCGCTAATTTACTATGCTAATTGAGCAATTAATTCGGGAACAGGCGATTAGAAGGGGGCAAAAATACAGAAATAAATAAACAAGTAAAGCGTTGAGTGTTACCGCCGGGGCTACCGTTTGTTCCGACATTAGGGATGCAAACTGACTCAAATACTCCAGCATGTTAACTTCCTTTGCCCAAGGCGAGCTAGTTGATGTGCTTGGTGTGCAGGCACAGAGTTAGCATCCCGAACTTCTCACCATGGGACATTCTGCCGCTAACTGCATGCTCCAACACATCAATTGAACTCCAGTGGCGTGGTCAAACTTAATAGTTATCACTATGTACACTTCTAGTGATTTAGCTGCTATTTTATTGCCGAGCACCTTGAACCGAACGCATAAAGGAGGAGGTCATTTACGTGTCAATGCAATTTCAACGATGTTGCGGAGAAATTCCGTGAAGCGGGAAAGTAGGATGGAGCTTTAATGTGTAGGTGTAAACTCAGCACAATGTCAAGACCAAGCGGGAGAGAAAAGAAATCTCTTAGTCTGTGACAACAACAAACAAATGGTAAGACTCCGCAAGTTTAAAACTGTATGATAGTTCCCATGTAGCAGCTGTAAGTCTAAATGAAGTCATCAAATAACCAAAATTTTTGTTTCTCCAAAATTCGTTTTTGGCCCGGTCCGGGGGCTTTCCCTACCCGGGGGGGACTGAAAATTTTCCCCCCCCTTAGAAGGGGGGAAAAAAATTTTGAGGGGAAATTTTTTGATGTTTGGGGAAAAAAAGAAACCCCAAAAGGGGGGAAAAAAAAAAAAATTTTTTCCCCGGCCCCTTCCCTTTCGGAACTTTTCCAAACGTCTCCTTGGGGCCCATGTCAAAAATTTTGGGGCCCAAACTTAAAGTGAAGAGAAATCCATTTTCCATTTGGTAGTGGGTTTAACTAGGAGTTGCATTACCCGTGTGAAACCAGCAGCACTAGGTAGACTCTGAAGCCTGGACGCGGCGATTGATCAGTTCTCTGAGGATCAGTGTCATCACGAGGTGTGCATATAAACTATTTTAGGTCCATCAGGCTCCAATCCTCATTCAGATCAGAAAAGCAGTATGGAGTTGTACATAATCTCTTTCGGGAGTACTTGCTCCAGTGGCGACCAGTCCATACATTCTAAGCAGAGGACCAGTCACGCGGGTGCTTAAGCTACGACGTAACAACGCTTAGGACAGGAGAAAAGATATCAATTGCAATGAACTGGTTACGACGAGATTGATGTCTTTATGTGGCAAGTGCTGAGATAACCCGTGCACGTGATACAGACTAATCAGGTGGTGCAATTCGTTTTCAATTTGGCAGAGGACAAGACTAGTGAGCATGATTTGATAAGTTCCGTGCTTGAGGTTGACGTTGAAGATGAACAGAACATGCTAAGGATGTTTCTTAAATGGAATTTAAATGAAGGAGTCATTTAGAGTACTTGTGCTTCACTGACGTCCAGCCTGTTAAGGTCCTCCTGTTGCCTACCCAGTACTGACTGGGATGTGTTATAATCAGCGAGGTAGGTCTGCACAGATTATGACGGATGACGAATGCTGAAATGAAATGGACGAGCTGAGAAATGTGATATGGAAACGGGAGGGGTAGATGTTGACGTAGTCCAAACGCACGTCTGCACAGAGTTAAGTAATCATTGTGGTCAGGATCAAAATCAGGTTTGCTGCTGCTAGCGCCTCAGTAATGAGATTGCACTAAATGTATCCAGCTAGTTCCATCCTAGCATGCACTAGTAGGACTTTAACTTCAAGGTGATGTTTCCATCTTTTCATAGCAAGTTTGTGACTTACAAATACGCCAGCTAAATAGTTTAATTGCTGACGGCCTGCTAACATGAGCTTCTAATCATCGTTAAATCGATGCTTAAAAAGATTCCCACCTAGCATAAGTGTGAAATAGCGTTTTGAGTGAATACCCGTAAGCTTCTTTCCATCTCTGCACCTTAATTGAAGAGCGAACCAGCTAAGTGCAGCAATCCATGACATGCATTATCAACTGTGCGGATAGTTAATCACCTTCTTGAACTGTTGCTTAAAACTAGGAAAGGAGCTTGAGGAGGCAGTTGTTCGTTAAAAGAATACATACCCCTGCGGTTAACTCGCTCAAGACAGCCTCGATGTAATACACTGAGTTTAGACTGGGTGACTAAGTCTAGCAGGACATTCGAATCAGATTCCGATGCTAGCAAGCCTGATGCAGGAAAAGGACATAATAAGGCTCAGAATTGGTTATGCAAGGAAGAGTAAGAAAGCTGGTGCAATGGGGGCTGTTGATGTAACAGTGTGCGGAAAATGACCTGAAAGGGTAGAGAGCATGCCTCGCCTGCCTGTAGAGGCGATACTTATAGCATGGAGTGGTGATAAAGGAAAATGAGATTGAGAGATAGGAGAAGGGGAGGAAGGAGGTGAAAGAGGTAGCAGAGAATTATGCATTGTGTAAAGGCTTGTCTGTGCTGTCGTGAGGGTTTTCCATGAGTGTTGACACATCCCCTCGAGTAACCCACACAGTATGTGTTTGATAATTTCAAGGGAGATGAGAGCAGAGAAATAGGATGTTTAAGCGAAGGATCGGAGGAGTGATTTGTTAGAGAGGCCTTCACTAGGTGGCAATGTTAGTGAATCTGTGAAGATGATAGTGTCCTATTCAAGCAGCCAGTGTATGAAAGAATGCTATAACCTCATGTAAATTTTTTGAGATACATAGTTAAGTTTGGAGAGTGCAGACTTAAAAATGTTTAGACAGAAAACTGTTAAGTTTTCAGCTTATTGCTGTGCTACGCCTGTGCTTAAGTTAAGTTGTACAATGAGATCAAGGCTTGGTTATTCTAACAACATGACTGGTGTTGGACAAATTGCAATTTAGAGTTTGTGAGCTTGGTAACGTTGACAATTGAACTCATTTTCAAGGAGTGCTTACCTTTATTTGTCTGCGTTAAGTAATTGAATTTAAAGCACAATGAGAGGAGGATGAGATTTGGTGAGAACGAGTGATTGTGTCTCCATTAACAAAAAGGATCTTCGCTGTAGTGAATCCTCAATTGCGAAGAATTATGAGAGCAAGAGTTGGCGCCGAGTAAAACATAACTCTTGAAGAGGCAGTAATATGGGAAACTATGAAGTTTGGTACAGTGTTAGGAACATTCTTGAGACTTAAGGTACTTGCTGTTGAAGATTGTGAGTGAAATTTAAGGAAAGAATTAGGTTCTGAACTGCAAAAAGTTTTGCTAGATGACTTACTGATGCTTGACAGGCGACGCACAAATCTTGAGTAATGAGTCTGTGTATGCGTCATATGGCGTGGTATTGTGAAAAATTCGGTTGATGGGGACTTGGTATAAATATAAGTCATAATGGATGTTATGTCTTGAAGTACATGGAACATTGTTATAAGCAGGTGCATTTCACGGACTGTGCTTCAGGCAGTGAGCGATGAACATAAAAGTTTTAACAAAGCGTTGATCTTGTGCAATTCTTTTCCACATTCATTTTCATTAAAATTAACTTATTCTAAATTCGGCAATCCTGCAAGTTCTCATGACACCAATAATAGAAAAAGTTTAATGTGAGTTGCATTGAAGTTGGCTGATTATTACAAGTCGAATCTAGAACTCATGTATTTGATTATTTATTTAGCCAGTCAAACGCCAGCTGGTAGTATTTAGTTGCAGAGAGTTTGAAGTGGACCTTTGGAAAGGTTACCTTTATACCACAAGGCAACAGGGCATAATGAGTGTCGTTAGGGGGATGGTACAATATGGATGATCTCAAGGTTGAATGCATTCATGAAGCTTTAAAGTATAACTTGATCATACATTCCACTGAAGGCCTTTGCTCGAGTCTGTTGGCACATAAGGGTGCATGGAGTGAAGTCATAATGGGCTGATCATACATCTCTAGGTGAATGCTGCCAGGTAATTTCCTCAGTAACGTTCGCTATCCAATTGCGTTGTGAGTGGGAGCTCCATACGTTATCTGTAAGAATTCAGTACGTGCCCAGATAATGGACTTGACATCCAATTCTCAAAGATCACATACGGGTGTTTGACTTCAATTCCTGTTTTAACTTGGCAGAAATGTCCTTGATCTCCTGAGGTGCAGTTCTATCGGTTGATGTTTAAACCTAAATGGAATTCTCCAAGGGGTTCTGACTGCTCGTTAATTGGGCTTACTGTGAAATGTCCTGACCCGTCTGCTTAATGTCACACTTCTGTCAACATTTAGGAGCCTTCCTTACAGATTTTCCAAGTTCACCTTCGATTTCCCCTAGCTTGATCCATAGAAGCGTATTGGAAAAGGCATGAAATCTCGGTAGTGTTCAATTGCCTACAGCCTCAAACTGCCTTTCCCGATGTCATTTCAGGTACATCACTAATGGGTTCAACTCCAAAACTGTGACGTTCTGTTATTGGGTCATCTCACTTCGTATATCCTCATAATCACATTTCATCAACTGTATAACACGTGTTTCACATTCCTGGTATCCCAAAATACACTGTGTTTCCATACCTCTTCAAGTAGAACTGTTCCCTGATATTCACATCCAAGATACATGTTGGCATTTAAACATAATCTAAGGGTTCTACATGCACCCTATTGTACAATTGATTATGGGTCTAAATTTATCAAGGGTTTCTCACATTCTTCTGAACACGGATCGTGAACTAGGGAATATCATTTAAGTCTATCAATATAGTCAGTAACTTTGAGCAATTTTCAATCAAAGAATATGGCTACATGTGATGAGCTGTATTTATCCCCCTTTGGCCCTTTAGATCACAATGCATCTTGGAATGACTTCAAGAGAATTTTCTGATTTTCCGAGCATGAGATGAGACAAATTTATTTATGAAGTCTTTAAGACTTGACAAATTAATTTGTTAGAAAAGGGAGAACTGTGATTTTCTACAAAAGCAACTTTCTTTTATGCACATAGTATTCTTTCTGATGTCGACTTTAGTGCATCTTTCTGCATTGAAACGCTTGTATGACTTGTATTTACGTATTTATGTACAAATATCTTTGCATAATAGTAAATTATGGTATGCTATTCATAATGGAAATGACCACTATCCTCTTCACCATTCTTAGAACAAAAATGTTTAATCAGAGTTGAATTCCTTGCACAAGTCAAGAAATCAGCTTCTGTTTCATTTCCGCTGCCAGCACAAGATTTTTCTCACAGGGAATTTGTACTA